>NW_011888866.1:399775-469262 GCF_000151845.1 Pteropus vampyrus
TCTGGAGGGAGGTATTAGGAGCAGTGATGGAAGAGGAAGAGGAGGGAGCTTTCAAATCTATCCCTTCCTCTCATTTTACTGTGGAAGAAACTGAGGTCCAGAGTGGGAAAGTGAAACACCTAAAGTCACACAGCACTTGGGGATTAGAGCTAAGTGTGGGCATATACACATCACAACATGCTTAGTCAGGCTTGCACACTCCCACACAGCCACTCACACTACATACACACGGAGTTATGCACACAACCACTCTACAGACGCAGGTGCTGTCCCTTGGGTTGCTGTCGTGTATGGTTTAGGCTGCTCAGATGCCTCATTAAGCTGGAGCAGCTGGGTCATGCCTGCCCGCCCACTGACCCCTCCACTCCAGACCTCGGATCATGAGGTCCATGATGGGAGCACAGCATTTGAGAACCTGGGGTCATGCGGTCTATGGGTCTGCTCTGAGCATTCCCTAGAGACTCACTCCAGCAGGGCAGGAGGTTGACCCCCAGAACTGACTCAGAGCTGCCTAGACATCAGGGCTGGGCCTGCGTCCTCAAGGGAGGATGTCTCAGTGTCTCAGGGCAGAGCCAGAGGCCTTACCAGACTCAGAAGTGGGACTGCACTCCCCTAGTTTCATCTCATGGAGATGCTAGAGAGCCTATTGGAGTGCACAGAGGAGCCTGGATGTGGATCCAGGCTCCATTCTGGCTCTGCCCCTCCTTCCATGAATAGCCTTGGACAAGCCCCCTCCCCTCTTTGAGATCTATGAATTTATGATGTTGAGCCAGGTGCTGGGGACACAGAGCTAAGTAAGACACAATCCTCACCCTTCAGGAGCTCAAGTGAGGGAAGCCACAGCATTCCCAGGTGGAGCAAAGAGCTCTTCAGCTCAGGGTGGAGCCATGTGGGAAATGGTGAGGCTGGGCCTGGGGCATGTCAGAGAGAAGAGAGAAGTGCAGGTTAGAGTGCTCGGGGTGTGTGTGCCTGTTTCCAGTGAGGAAACCCTCATGGTGCCTCCACACCACAGATCACCTTCTAGCTGTAACTTCCCACCCACAGTCCCTTACTTGGGGAAACAGTACTACTACGGTGCTTGGCCAGGAGTAGCCACTGACTGGTTCAAGCTGAGCATCTGACCTAAACCCAGTCCATCCATAGGCTGGCTGGTGATTGGTGAAGGGCTTCATGAGAAAGGCTCCACCTAATAGGATGGGAGTGAGAAGTAGTTGAGCCAATCGGAATGGTTCCCATTAGGATTCGAACTAAGAAAATGCAGGTGATGGACTTCTCAGGAGCAAGAGGCAAATGAGGCTGCCAAATAGAGTGAAGTAGACAAACCACAAGAGAAACACCAGGCAGCCTGTGAGAGGAGGGTCTGCTCAAGAGTTGCCCAGCCCCAGCCCCTGACCTCAGCTACCATTACAAGCCTCCTTTTCCCCTCAGAATTGCCTGAGAGTTATCATTGCTCCCTGAAGTGCATAGCCAGTTAAGGAGCCCCCTCATCTCCCTGGCATCCCAGAGAGCCACCAACTCTCTCCACCATCTTGTATGAGAGGCCACTATGAGAAAATAGAAAGATCAGAGGACTAGGAATTAGGGGTCCTGGCCTAGGTTTGAGCCTGAATCAAGTTCCTAAGATTTGCCAAGAGCCAGGTCTTGTCAGAAGTCTCATACATTTTGCACTGTGTGCTTTCTCCTTCATTGGTTATGATCAGGCTAAAATGAAAATGCACAGCAACTTTGACGGGTGAAAGAAGCGAGAAAGATAAAGGCAGCTGATGTCTTCCCAGGGCATCTCCCTCTGCTTGATGGAGGCTGATTAGTTGAGTGTAGAGAATTCAAAACCTCTCTGGCAGAGGAGCCTCCTGGGAGATATGAGAATTACTGGAGGGACAGTTCTGGACCCAAGATTGTGCTTGACAGTCAGAAGTCTCCTGGTGCAGTTCTTAGGAGACTCATGTCTGAATCCTAGAGAGAGCAGAGGGGGTGTAAGTAAAAGCTAAAAAAGCTGTTTCACCAAAAAGTCTGTGTTTTGTTTGGGCATAAGCAGTCCTGTTTTGGGACCAGGTAGGAGAGCCATTCATTTCTGCTCTGCTACTGACTTTTGTGCATTGAGAAGGCTCTAGTGTGCTGGCACCAATGCCTTGAAGAGCCACATTGAAAAAAATAGGGGGGTTGGTCAATGGAGAAAGTCTTTTCAACAAACAGTACTGGAACAATTAGACATCCATATGCAAAAAATGAACCTTGACTCACACATTACTCCATATGCAAAAACTAGTTAAAAATGAATGATAGACCTAAAGGTAAAACCTAAAACTAAAAATACCCTAGAGAAAACAAAGAATATCTTTGTGATCATAGTCAGGCAAAAATTTCTTAGATCTAACACCAAAAACACAATCCATAAAACAAAAATTGAATAATTGGACTTCATCAAAATTAAGAACTGTTCTTCAAAGAAAGACTCCCATACAGACTCCCAAATCCTTATGGCCCAGGTGCTGTGTGAGCAAAAGATCCTGCTTGGAAAGAGGGAGTCTCCTCACAGTCAGCTTTCTACAGCTCTAGTCCATAACCCAGCCACTTGTCCAGGAACATACAGCCAGACAGGACATCTATCCAGCATCTACCTCATCTCATTCCTGAGCGAGGCCGCCCACCCATCACTGCTGCAGCTTCTTCTGAGCTGCCAGCATCTTGGTCAGAGCTGAAGCCTATTATACCCAGAGCCACCTGGAGCCTCTCGGGGAGTCATGAAAAGAGACTTTTGGTCACAGGAAGCAAGTGACGGAGTCGTAGATGCGGGGGCACGAGCTTGATGAACAACCCTTGCAAACACAGCATGTGAGTGACTTCTCAGGGAAGAGGAGTATGAACATCCTGGTAAGCGTGCACCCCTAAATCTATGCAAAATCATGAATGTAGATGTTTCTGAGAACTACTAGGGGCATTGTGGGGACACAATGATGACCATATATAGAACATGAACTCACTGTTGGTACAGTAAACACTAAAATGTCACTGGACATGAGCAAACTGTAAAGTGTGGTGACTATGAATGCACCATGGCAAGCTTGGTGAACATGGTGGTGACATAGAAGGAATCTCATAGTCAGTGGTGAAAACACTGGGGCTTCTGAGGAAGGATGATCACATCGTGGTAGGAATGGTGAACAGCAGAGATGCTGCTTGTGAACCTAATGCTGTGATTATGGTGAATACACCATATGGACACCAAAGCAATCTCAGAGGAAGCAGTTGAGAAATGGAAAGAGAACAGTCCTGATGATGTTGTCTGAATACCTGTATCCAATTTTCCCCAGGACTTTTGTTATGAGAAACCTCAGATTCCTTTTCTGCTTAAGCCAATCTGAGTCGTGCTTTTGTCACTTGCGACTGAAAGAGCTTTATCTGTTGCAGCAAAACAAACCTAAGGTAAAACCTAAAACTAAAAAAACCCTCAAAAACTCGGTGGCTTACAGCAATGATTTATTTCTCATGATCCTGTGTATTGGCTGGGCCATTCCTCTGCTGGCCTTATCTGGGCTCACTCATGCAACTGCTGGAATAGAGTTCAAGATGGCCTCATTCGCCTATCTGGCTGTTGGCCAGGGGCCTCAGTTCTTCCCCATGTGGTCTCATCCTCCGGTAGGATAGACCGACTTTCTCACATGGTGGTCTCAGGCCAGTGTTCAAAGAGAGTGAAGGTAGCAAGTTCTCTTGAGGCCCAAACTCTAGAAGTTGCATTCGCTTCTGCCACATTCCTTTGTTCAAAGCGAGTGACAAAGCCAGCCCAGGTTAAAGGAGTATGTAAATAGATTCCACCTCATGATGGTTGCAAAGAATTTATGACTGCATTTAATCCACCACGATAGGTTAGATAGCTAAATTGTACTAGATGGGAACATCTATAGAATTAGTGTATGCACAGGAAGCAGGATGTGTGAACCAGGCAGGCAGAGCCAGACTGTTTTTAGGCATGTTTTCGCTGAGGAACATACAGTTGCAGTGTGTTCCCACAGTGGTTCCTCTGAGCTGAGGGCCCCATGACAAGCTCTACTCCAGACCACTGGTTCCCAGGGGCAACTTTGAATTGAAGACCTACTATGCCTGAGCAACTTCACCCCTCTGAGCCTCAGTTTTCCTCTGTAAGATGGGTGTGATCACCCCTGCCTCACAGTTTGGCTGTGATATTGAAGATGAGATGATGACCATAAACGTACTTTGTAAATTAGAGTGCTATGTACATATGACTAAACATTATCTGAGACCTGAGAAAGAATAATAAAGGTGAGCCTGAGTGGTCAAGGAGGGCAGGAGGAAGAGACTGAGATGGGGCTTTGTATGATGAGGATATTTACACTGGTGGGGAGGAAGGGCTGTATTTCATAACAGGAAGCTGGGGAATAGAACAATAAAGGCACAGAGGTAGAACAGTAAAAGACTGTACCCAGGACAGGGAGGAAAACAAGGTTAGAGGAGGAGCTCTCCCATTACCCTGGACTCTAGGTCTCTGGGCTCCCAGGTACTGGGTCAGCAGTCTCTGCCGGTCACTCTGAGCTGCAGTCAAATCCTCCAGTCCCCAGAAATCATCAGTGGCCTGTCCTTAGACAGGTCTGCAAAGCCTCCCCAGGCCAGAGGGGGGCGACGCTGGGTTCATGGAAGAGGTGGTCAGACAACATCTTAGAGCATCTTCTGCGGGAGCTACCAGCATCAGGTCAAAGCCCTCTAAGTATTCCCAAGCTCTTTTTCTCTCAGCAGAATGAGGACCCTTAGCATGGGTCAAAAGTGGCCTGACTACACTGTGCTTCAAGCCCCACCCAATCCCCTGGACAGGGATGGGGTGATTGATGGGTGTCCAGTGTGTTCCAGGCAGAGGCTTGGAGCTGATGCAGACTAGCCTGGCCTGCAGAGGCCCCAGATGGCCACTCAGGGCTGAGGCTGACCCATCCAGGCCAGGCCCTGGACAGTTCAGATCCATGGCCACCGCCCAAGCCCTGTCGTCTGTTTGTCTGTTTTGGGGTCCTGGCTGAAGACAGCAGCAGCCTCTCCCTCCAAGAAATCCTGGGAGGAAGGGGTAGGAGTAGACTCAGGAGTAGACTCCCTCAATCTAGCCCTGAGCAACTTAAAGTTCAGGACCATCTGGGGACAGGAAAGTGTCCTTGTGGCCTCCAAGTGCTTAGCCTGGAGCCTGCCCCAAATAGGAGCTCAATGAGATTGTGTGGAAAAGGGAAAGCTGACGCTGGTGTCACAAGGCCACAAGGGCCAAGCCTCCATCTCCAGGCTCTGGCATGAGGCAGGAAGCCCAGCCTAGGCCAAACGAGCCTGGGACATGAAGCAGGCCCTGGTAGCTCCTGCTGTGGTGAGGCTAGTACACCCCCTCCTCATCTTCTGCCTCCAAACAAGATTCTATACTTGGGTGGTCCATGATCCAGTGGCTTCAATACCACCTGGGAGCTTGTTAAAAATGCAAAGTCTCAGGCCTCACCTCAGACCTGCTGAATCAGAAACTCTGGGAGCCAGGCATAGCAATCTGTGTTTTAAGAAAGTTTCCAGAGGATTCTTACGAGTGCTAAAATTGTAGAACGGCTGCCTGAGACAGTAGTGAAACACGTGCTGAAGGGGAGACAGGTGAAGTCACAAAGCATGAGCAGCTGCTTACACTACCTGTGGTAAGGCTGGCCATTCATAAGCTGGTGGGCGCCCATGGCCAGAGTCAGACACATACTCACAGATGCCTATAGGCTCTCAGAGTGTTCACATACAGGGGCTCTGGGGTCCAATAGGCACAGACAAGCACCCAGATGGATGTAGGTAGGTTAGGGAAGAACTGTTCTCATCAGGTGATATTCTATGACCCCTTTCTCTCTTGACCTGTCTGAGCTTCTTCGAGTGTCCTCAGAGGCAAGAGAAGCTGAGTAGGTGTCCAATTCAGACCAAGTACCCCTAGCTGAAAGGCCCAGTGGCCTGTATGCCTAAGAGAGTTTGGAGTATGTGCTAAAACCAGCAAAGTCCTCTCTCTGCATGGGTGGGCCAGGGCCAGGGGAATGTGGGGGATCAGCAAGCAAAGCTTAGACAAGAGCACACCATCCTCTGAGCCATGAAATACTGCCCAAATATAGAAGTCCCTTTGGCCCCTTCCCAAAGCTGCTCCCAGTGCCCACCCCAGTTCCCCACCCATCTCTCTGCTCTGGCCTATGGAGCCCCAAGCTGCTGTCCACTTGGCCCATCACCAGGCTCTGCGGCTTCTCCCCCTAAGGATCTGGAATTGAAATCCCAGCCTCTGGGAGCTGCCTGGGATGTGGGGAGGGGAGAGGGAGGCTGAGCTTCCTCATGCTCAGATCTGGTTTCTCTGCCGCTTCCCGTGGCATACTGCCACAGGCTGAGCCACCAGCTGTGCTATATAAGGTCCAGCGGCTGGACCGTCAGAGACACGGAAGACTTGGGCCCCCCAGCTGAGGAGTCTTGCTCAGGACACGGTGAGTTCCACTCCCATTCTCCTCACCCCATTTCTGCACTCCATGGCCCTCCCCTTACCACCTCTCAGCTTCCCCTTTCTGCTTTGGCATTCTCGCTTTTCCCCCATTGGCCCAAAGTCCTCACCCTCCCCCATCTGAAAAGGCCCCCTTTCAGCTTTGGAGTTCTTGCTTTTCCTCCATTAGCCCAAAGTCCTCACCCTCCCCCATCTGAGGTCAGGGGCCCTCAAATGGCCCCAGTCAGGGTCTCTGTACCTCTAGTTGCCCTGCTTCTCTTCTGCGGTCAGCCAGTCCGCTTTGTCCGAGAGTTCTGAGGAGCGTAGGATGGGGATCCTAACCAGCAGAGCGTATATTGGGGAAACTTCTGTGGGCTGCCAAATGGGAAATGGTTTTTCCACAAGGTGCCTCAGGCCACCTTGGTCTCCCAGACAGTCCCAGAGCAGTCTCAGACTGAATGCCGTGCAGGCCCACAGAGCACTCTGCTCCCTGCTCAGAGTTTGGAGCTTGGGGTATGACACGCAATAGCTGGAGACCTTGGGGATGCCTGTGTCTCTGTCCCCTAGGCTGAGAAACAGCTGCTGGTGAGGATAGCAGGCTTAGAGTTAGATGGTCTGCAATGTGAAATTGGTCAGTTTTCCCAGGACAGCCATGTACTTTTGAATCTTTTTCCAGGAAGGAGGAACCTCCCACTTTCCTACCACACCCTGGGCTTTGGAGGTTGAAGGGATCCACTTTTGAATCGATCAGATTCTGGGTTGACCAGAGCTCTGGGGAGAGAGAAAAATGAGCAGGAGCCTGGACAACACCCCATGGGCCCTTGTTCATATTGCCAGGCTGCTTTCCTCTTCCCAGTTCTGCAGCCTCTAACCCATGGTCAGCAGATATTGCGGAGCCTTGGCCTCTAACAATACATTCACCCTGCTCTCCTTCAGTAGGCTCCTGGCTGTGTAACTCCCAGCCAGGCAGAAATGTGTTCCAGCTGCAGCCTGTGCACATCTGGGAATGTGTTCATGGAGGTGGTATGTCTGAAAGCGTTTGTACCCTCCTGCTTGCCTGCCCTGTGAGGGGCGCTGTAGTTGGAGCTGGGTCTTTACAGCATTAATATGTATCCCCTTTGTGCAAGAGTGTGAGCCCCATTGAAGGGTAGCAAAACATGCCTTCATGCCCAGGTCTTGGAAGTGATTACTGAGTCACCCAGAGGTTGCTGGGAGTAAGCCCAGGCCCCTCCTCATTGGCAAGGAATTTGCCCTCCCTTGTACCCTGTGTCGATGTGGGGTCTACGGTGTGAATCCAGATCTGCCTCATCTGAACTTAGATTCTGAGCCTCTGTACTACTCAAGCTGCCTGCATTTGCAACTTGGGTAGCTGTTACCTTCCACAAGATTTTATTCTGTCCATCCTTCCACCCTTGATAGGTCAAGAAATTGTTCTGTTCAAGCCATAAGAGGTGACTCAGAAATGTGGAACCTGACAAGCTTTGTTTCTTTCTAGGTCATTGGATCTGAGACGCTTCCCAGGGGACCACATTCCAGGGACAACCCAACTCTGTGAAGCACCCTCACCCATCTCCTATCATGTTCCCCACAGGGCCTGGGGGAAAGATGGTGGGGACCAAGGCCTGGATGTTCTTCTTCCTGGTCCTGGAGGTCACCTCGGTGTTAGGTACAGGCTAAGTATCTGCTGCTACCTCCCAAATCCCACACTTGCCATAGAGAAGTCATGTCTGGTTTGGGACCCAACTATGCATTTGCCTTAAGCCACAGCAATGGCCTTAAAACCTGAGACTGGTTTATAGATTTATTCGAATTTTATATCCTGCCTGTTTTCTCAAAGGATTTGAGTTAGTTTCCAATATTAAAACTCATAGAACAGAATCTTTTAAATGAGAAGGATGAGTTGTTATTCAGAGAGAATAAAGAGGATAAGAGGGTTACCACCACTGAGTGATAAATTTAGCTCTGAGCTTCTGGCAGCCAGAGCAAAAGGAAATTGCAAGGGATCACTAAGTTCTCAAAATCAGGTTTGGAGTTTGGTCTGGTTTTAGTTTTTTTAGGACTGAAGCCAAATTTCACAGACCTCAGAACTCCTTCTGGTCTCCTTGTATTCTGACTCCATCCTCTGGTGACACTGAGTTCTCCAAGGAACAGGTAGAGAGAATTTGCTTGGCCGACTCCCTGAGGCATCTGTGTGTCAGAGCTCCCAGCACTGCCCTGTGTATTCTCTTAGCTTCCCTTCCCCTCCCAATTTCTAACTGCATACTCAGGTAAAGCAAAAAATGCTCAAAACCTCTTTTAAAGCTGCTTGCCCTGCAGGCTTTGTGACCACAGATGCAGGAACAAAGGCTGGCTCAGTGTCTTGCCAAACCCTGTGTGTGCCCACCTCCCGCCTTGCTCTTTTCACTCTGACAGCTGCTGTTTGTGAGGATGATTAACATTCAACCATCTGAACAGAAATCAGAGTCGTTTGATTAAAAGAGCTCCTATCATCCCAATTAAAGGGCGTAGAGAATTCTGATTTGGCTCCTCACACGAGAGTTAATTGCCTTTCAAAGCTTTGCAGGCCTCTGCTCTCCTTTCTCCTTCCCATTCTGGAGTCCCCAAACCAGCCTCAGATGGAGTGGGACTGGAAGCTTCCTGGGGCCTGAGGACCTTGTACCATCCTCAGGGACCCTGATACACTGGGGTCCAAAAATTGAGGACCATTGCCTCAATCAGGCCAAATGAATCCTTTAGAGGGAGGCTAGACTCACAAAGCCAAACTTTGCCAAGGGAAGAGAGATGGACGTCTATTGTCCAGGTATTGCGATAAGAGGAATTACTAACACTTATTCAGGAAGCGCTATATGCTAGGCATTGTTCTAAGTGGATTTTATGAATGAGCTTATCTAATCCCCACAATCCACTGAGGCAGGAACTATTATTATCCTCATTTTATGGTGAGGGAACAGGGGTCAGATGAGTTAAGTCTCTGGCCCAAGTTTACACAGTTAGGAAGTGGCAGAGCCTCTGGGGCTCACATTTTCAATCTCAATCTCTATATACTTCCGAAATGCTCACTCGTGTTATCTCACAGGGTCCTCATGCCAACCGGACCACCCTGGGTGGTGGGAATTCGTATCTCCCTTTTACAGATGAGGAAAATAAGACTTTGTTCTGGTAGGAGGGATAGGCCCAGACCCTAATATAGGAGCCCCCACCCACTGGCTGCTCCACAGCATCCGAAGATCCATTTCCAGAACAAGAGCAAAAAGAAAATGACCATTTGCTGAGCATGCACTATATGCCAGGTCCCTTTCCACTCAGGTCCCTTATCACCCTGAATATGCCCCAGAGCCCTAGAATGTAGTAATTATTAATGTAGCCCTATATTGCAGGGAAAAAATCTTAGAGAATAAAGCTCTTACGAAGTCGCACAGCCAGTAAGTGGCAGAGTGGGGATTTGAACCCATGTCCGGTATTTATGCTCCATCCATCACATCACAACGCTTCCTTGCTTCTTGAGAGGCTTGTAGCAGGATCATGCTGGGCCCCGGTAACTAATGGTCCTGGTCCCTCGTTTTTCCTCCTGGCCCTCAGGGAGGCAGATGATGCTTACCCAGTCAGTGAGAAGAGTCCAGCCTGGGAAGAGGACCTTTGGCATCTTTGCCAAGCCTGCTGATCTTCTGGAGAGTGAGTTGTGGCTAGAGCTGGGAGGGGCAGGAGAGAGATGTTTACTGAGCTTGGGCATGATATCAGGGTTCCATGGAAACCCATTTTTACAAGGCATTTGGCCTACATCTCTGTCCAGGCAAAGGGGCCTAGTAGATAAGACAATCCAGAATCATGAAGCTGCCTGATATGTTCCAGGAATGCTGTAGGGCTTGCTGGGGCTATAGGCTGGTAGGGCGAGAGAGGGGAGATGAGGATAGAGAGATAGCAGGGGCCAGCTTGTAGCACTGAATGTTCCTGGCCAAAAGAATTAAAGCTGGGAGTGGTGTGGTCAAGCCACATGAAGAAAGCTCACTCCGACTGCAGTGTCAAGAGGGCGGCGATGGGGTCAGGGGGAATCTTGAGGTAGAGACCAGGCAGGAAGCTACTGACATGGTACAGCCAGGCTGCTGAGAGCTTTAATGGAGCCCTTGGCAGTTGAGGAGTGCAGAAGGGCAGGGGATGCTAGAAAGACAGATGCAATGGGGCCTGAGACCAATGTGGGGCGGGTGGGGTCCTGAGAGTGAGAGAAATCAGAGATCACTCCCAGGAGTTGAACAGGAAAGGGAAACTGGAGCTCACCGCGGATGCAGAGCTTGCCTCCTCTTCTACTTGCTCTCTTTCTCAGGTCCTGGTGAGTGGACAACGTGGTTCAACATTGACCACCCAGGTGGGCAGGGTGACTATGAGCGGCTAGATGCCATTCACTTCTACTATGGGGACCGTGTGTGTGCTCGGCCCCTACGGCTGGAGGCTCGGACCACTGACTGGATGCCCGCAAGCAGCACTGGCCAGGTGGTCCATGGCAGTCCCCGTGAGGGCTTCTGGTGCCTCAACAGGGAGCAGCGGCCTGGCCAGAACTGCTCCAATTATACCGTGCGCTTCCTCTGCCCTCCAGGTGAGCCTGGATGGCCCCATTCCCTACCTCCCACAGGCCTCAGAACAGGGAAAGGCCAGGGCCTGCCTCTGGCCATGGGAACTCTGGATACCACACATACACATATGTTGACTCCCTAGTAATAACCCAGTAGTGTCATGAGAGCCATCATCTTCCCAAAGCTGTTGTGTTTCTGGGTGCTCTCCATTCAATTCATTTCACTGGGTGCGCATGGCATGGTGGTAAAGACCACAGGTTCTGGACATGGGCTCCTTGGCCCCAACCCTGGACCTGCCAGCTGAACTGTGTTCCTTAGGCAAATTTTCTGAAGCTGTCTGAGCCTCAGGTTTCTCACAAGTAGAACACGGGTAATATTAGTAAATCTTCTTAGGGTTTTTATTTTTTTAATATGTATGTATAATGAGGATTAAATAAGGTAATGAATGTGGAGGGCTTAACCCAGGTGACAGTTCACTAAGGGTTAGTTTTAGTTTCTATTTAGTTCCCACGTATCAGACACTGTGCTAGTATCTACATCATTCAGCCTCTACAACTGACATGTGAGGAATCTCTTATGTTGAAGAGTTACTTCCAGGTTCAGAGAGGTTAGTAATAATGCCTGGTTCCCAGAATGCCGTCTGATAACTGAGAATGGAAGCAAAGTGGGGCTGGAGAGGGAGTCAACAGGAGCATCTCTGTGGCCGACGCTTCCTCTATACTCGTCCCTGGGAAGGGAAAGGCTCCGCCATTTGGGAAGGTGGTGTCTGTGTCATTTCTTTTGGACACCAGTTCTGAGCTTTCGTTTGAGAACTCATTTCTGAATGTGCTTTCCTCAACTACACAGCTGATAAGTAGAGACCTGGGGTTTGAATCCATGTCTATGTTTGCAGAATTTATGCTTTTTATGTCCACCCTCCCCACACTGGATAATATAGAGCCAGCTGCAGGCCTGCCCACTTCATGGATGGGCACCCTCCCCTCTTAGGGTTCCACCAGTGCAAACAGCCTGACCCCGCAGGCCCAGGTGGCAGTGGTGGTCACCTGGAGTGGGAGCTCAGGCTGGGCAAGGCCTCCTGGGCAACGTTGGAGGCCCCCACTCTTGCACACAAGCCTCAGACCAGAGGTGAGGAGGGTGGGCAGAAACGGGCTTGATGTCTGAGTCACTGAAGTCTCAGGCCCTGATGGCTGTTTCCACACTGTTGGAGAGGGAAGATGCTACTAACCCTGCACATCCTGGGACAGCATATCAAAGTCCCAGTGCTTGGCCAACAATTCTCTCTCAGAGCTAGACCATATTCCCTCTAGACCATATGATATCTTTGTGTCAATTAGAGACACTACTTCCTCAAGACGCTTGACTTCCATCTGTTGGAAAAATCATTGCAGTAAATACAAACATCAGTGACATCTATGATGTAAACAGAGGCCCTGCTTTCTGAGAAAAACCAGCTTCAGGGGCAGATTTTCTGACAGAGTCCCCATGGGAGGGAAATCAAACTGTTGATCCTGCTTTGCAGGATTCCTGCGCCGAGACACAGACCGCATCTGGAGCTCGTGGACTCCCTGGAGCAAGTGTTCTGCTGCCTGTGGTCACACTGGGGTCCAGACCCGAACACGCACCTGCTTGGCAGAGACAGTGTCACTGTGCAGTGAGGCCACTGAGGAGGGTCGGCTCTGCATGGACCAGGCCTGTACAGGTAGTACCCTTGCTCTTGGTACTGGGCAGGGCATGGGGCTGAGGCCGAAGCAGCTTAGAATAGGTTAGAGGGTCAAAGTGAAATGGATTTATTCATTTATTCATCAAGTATTAACTAACTGAGCATCTATTATGTGCCCTGATGGGGATATAGAGGATAATGTGGGAGCACGGAGCAGGGTCAATTATCATAGCTTAGGGGAATCACAGAAGGCTTCCTAGAGGAGGTGTCCTGAACTAAGTCTTGAAGGATGGGCAGAAATTAGTCTTGTAGGCTAGTAAGGAAGGTTAACAAAGGCTTAAGGGGGAGGGGAAGCATATGTGAGTCCACAGGCTGAGATGTGGCTGAAGAAGGGCCAGAATCCATATAAGCCTTTCTGATATGACCCCTTCTTTCACAGCTTGTGACATGACCTGCCCCATGGGCCAGGTGAATGCTGATTGCGATGCCTGCATGTGCCAGGACTTTGTGCTACGTGGGGCTGTCTCCCTTCCTGGGGGTGCCCCAGCCTCAGGGGCCACTGTCTACCTGCTGACCAAGACACCTAAGCCACTGACCCGGACGGACAGTAGTGGGAGGTTCCGAGTCCCTGGCTTGTGCCCAGATGGCAAAAGCATCCTGAAGATAACAAAGACAAAGTTTGCTCCCATCAAACTCACAATGCCCAGGACTAAGCTAAAGTCGGCCACCATCAATGCAGAGTTCGTGAGGGCAGGTACTTAAGTTTTCTGGGGTAGGGCCAGATTTTTAAGTAAAGGGATTACATTGCTAAGAGCTGGTTTCCCAGCTTGCCCACAAGGCCCAACCAACATCATCTGTTCCTCCCATTCCCCCATTACTTCTCTGCTCTCCTCTCTTATAATCCTCCTCTCTGCACCCACTGAGTCACTCTACTCCAGCCACAATGTCCTCCTATCTGTCCCTCAAACACAGTCATACTCCTGTCTCAGGATCTTTGCACTTGATATACGCTTTGCTTGGAGTATTCTTCCTCCAGATACTGGCATGGCTTGCTCCGTCAAATGAGTTCTTCCCTGGGCCACCTCACCTAAAATAGTCATTACAATATAGTGTAAGGTTTGGAGGTCAAAGAAAGGGAGGCTGGGGGGAATTCAGAAATGGTACAGAATGGCCAGAAAATTCTGCTGGAGGCAGCAGAACAGGAATATTGCGCTGTTTGAAACAGGCAACTCTGTCCCAATGGCGGTGCTTGGGAATGTTGGCTGACACAAGATCCCCTTGGTTCTCCACTGCCTCACCCAGATGCTGCTTGACCCCAGGCTGAGGGGGTAGAGAGGGTGGACTCCATTCTGGACCAGTATCCTAATTAAGACTTTTAGAGAAGGGCTGGTGGGGGGTGGGGGGAGTGACATTTTAACACATGTCAAAAAACCTGAGGGAGCAAGTCTCTAGAGAATCTGTCTCAAAGAAAAACCCAAAACACCATTTCTCATCTTCTATCCCAGAGACTCCATACATTGTGAAGAACCCCGAGACAAAAGCACGGAGAGCTGGGCAGAGTGTGGCCCTGTGCTGTAAGGCCACGGGAAAGCCCAGTCCAGACAAGTATTTCTGGTGAGTGTTCTGCCAGTTATTCTGCCCGATTCTCCTCTGGGCAACCAGGCTTTCTTGCATTGGGTCTGGTCCTATTAACAATAATAATAATCAACAGAATAAAGTTACAAGTATGGCTCTGGTGTAGAGCCAGGACCTTGGCACTTACAAATGGGATCCAGCAGGATTGAGGCTGCCCAGACAACTAAGAAGCCCTGTTGTGGCCCTCTTAAAGGTGGGGTCCCCACAGAGATGCTCTGTTCTCTGGGTCCTGACTTACATCTCCTGAGAACACAGGACAAAATTCTTCAGTCCAGCTACCCCAACAAAGGCAAACAAGGGCAGAGTCCCCAGTGGCCGTGAGCCCTTTGCCCTTCACAAACATTTTACAGCCGTTATCTTGTTTGACCCTCCCAATGCATTTGCGAAGTCAGCTAGGAATCACTGCTCCCATTTTATTGACCAGGAAGCTGAAGCTAAGAGAGATGAGATGATTTGTCCAAGGATCCATAGCCAGTGCATGGTGGGGCTGAGACTCAATCAAATCCCTTGACTCCCAAGCCAGCCACTGCTCTTAGATGAGCCAAGTCAAAAGTGGTATTGGCATCTGCAGGGACCCATCCACCGTCTGTCTCCCTAGCTGCTTGCTCCTGGCACTGCCCCCTCAGGCTGTGTTTCCCCATCCCTTCCAGGTACTACAATGACACGCTGCTGGACCCCTCTCTCTACAAGCATGAGAGCAAGCTGGTGCTGAGGAACCTACGGCAGGACCAGGCTGGGGAGTACTTCTGCAAGGCCCAGAGTGACGCAGGGGCTGTGAAGTCCCACATCGCCCAGCTGACTGTCATAGGTAAGCCTGTCAGGGACCCTGGGAGCACCCCAGTGGACATAACTAGGCAGTAAAAATTTGAGCTTTTATGTGCTGTGCACAGTGCTATACCCTCCAGGACACAAAGACATCATAGCTGCCACTCCAGGAAGGATGAAGAAATGTAAATAAGAGACAAATAAATAGAAAAATGCAGCTAAAACAGGAGATAAGGGGCTGTGGCCTCCATAGATAGGAGACAGAGACCTTCCAGGTAGGAGTGACTGTGGATGTCTGCTTGAGGGAGCAGCATTTCATTAAACTGGGCATGCACAGTTCAAAAGCTTCCCCAGGTGATGCTAGTTTGCAGCTACAGTTGTGAATCCCTGGTCTGAAAGAATAGCCAGGGACTATGTGTATGAAGGTGGGGGCGTTCCAGATTGAAGGGCCAGCATGAATAAAGGTATAGATATAGGAAATGGGCTTTACAAGAAAGAGTGACCTGATTAGAGCTGGCTTCAAGGAGTGAGCCGAAGGGGAAAAGACTCGAAGCCAAGACCAATCAGGAACCTGTAATTGGAAAGTGAGAGAGAAGGAGGATAGCTTAGTAATTGGCCTAAACAAAACCAAACAAAAGGCAGAGAAAAAGAAGATTTATTGGAAAGATTCTGGTGTATTTCACAGTCTCCAAAAAAGTTGAGCAACAGACCTTAAGGCATAGGGCACTTGGTCCTTGGCAACAGTGGAGCCCCATTAGCAGTGGTTCCCAACCCATAATATCAGTGTTTCCCATTTATCACAGTTACTTTTAATACTTTGAAATTTTAACACTTTAAATTTTAAAAATATTTTTCTATTCTGAAGTTAAATTTATAGATAAGTTAACCACATATAATTGCCAAGTATATATGCTCATGGACCTAACTATAACATAAAGGAGAAATAAAAAGAAAATAATTTTAATACAAAATAGTATGTATTTCAATCTGTAAAGACTTTGGCATAATGACACAAGAATGCCAACCAAGAGGTCAGACACTTGCATTTGAATCCAGTTAACATAAATGTGACAGCTACAAATACTGATGGATACAGAGGTATTATTTTGGTGGTTCACATTCTTTGGGTAACGTTGTTGTAGGTACACGATTTTTCTGAGACAGCGAACAATTCTTGGTATTTTTCCAAGCAACTGAAGTACAGTCTTAACTTGATTTTTATGGTAGTTGCATTCTTGAAAAATTCAATATACGGTGAAGCCATGTAAAAATTCAGTTTAAACAGGTTTTCCTGTTTAAACAGGATCAGTTTAAACAGGTTTTCCACCTTCATGAATGTCTGGTGGGACGTGCGAAAGTCACACAGGATACAGAAAAATTCTTTATATAAACAGTGCCAGGCCTCGCAGGACACAGAGCAGCAACGCCCCCACTCACTCTGTGCCAGTAGCACTCCTAATTTTGGTGGTAATTTGAAACACTCTCACAGATTTTCAGTACACCTCCAATGAGAACCATCACTCTAATGGTCTCAGCAATCAACTCTGTTTCCCCATGTATAAAATGGGATCAGTAATAGTTGTTCCATTTCTTTCAGAGGAGTTCCGTGACAGTCAGGATCATGGATATCCAATACTTTGAAAACATAAAGCACTGGGGAGAGGTCAGGTTGAGGTGCCATTTGTGTAAGATGTGAACTTACATTATATCCACACCATTTCCCTCCACAGCCCCTGATGAGACCCCTTGCAACCCAATCCCTGAAAGCTTCCTTATCCGGCTGCCCCATGATTGCTTCCAGAATGCCACCAACTCCTTCTACTATGATGTAGGCCGTTGCCCTGTGAAGACCTGTGCAGGGCAGCAGGATAATGGGATCAGGTGCCGGGATGCTGTGGAGAACTGCTGTGGCATCTCCAAAACAGAGGAGAGGGAGATCCAGTGCAGTGGGTACACACTACCCACCAAGGTGGCCATAAAGTGCAGCTGCCAACGCTGTACAGAGACCCGGAGTATCGTGCGGGGCCGCGTCAGCGCTGCTGATAATGGGGAACCCATGCGCTTTGGCCACGTGTATATGGGGAACAGCCGTGTGAGTATAACTGGCTACAAGGGCACTTTCACCCTCCATGTCCCCCAGGACACTGAGAGGCTGGTGCTCACATTTGTGGATAGGCTACAGAAGTTCGTCAACACCACCAAAGTGTTGCCCTTCAACAAGAAGGGGAGTGCAGTGTTCCATGAGATCAAGATGCTTCGGCGGAAAGAGCCCATCACCTTGGAGGCCATGGAGACCAACATTATCCCCCTAGGGGAGGTGGCTGGCGAAGACCCTGTGGCTGAGCTGGAGATCCCATCCAAGAGTTTTTACAGGCAGAACGGGGAGGCCTACACAGGAAAAGTAAAGGCCAGTGTGACCTTCCTGGATCCCCGCAATATTTCCACAGCCACAGCTGCCCAGAGTGACTTTAACTTCATTAATGATGAAGGAGACACCTTCCCCCTTCGGACATATGGCATGTTCTCTGTGGACTTCACAGATGAGGCCACCTCCGAATCACTTAATGTTGGCAAGGTGAAGGTCCACCTTGACTCAACCCAGGTCAAGATGCCAGAGCATGTGCCCACAATGAAACTCTGGTCACTCAACCCAGACACAGGGCTGTGGGAAGAGGAAGGTGATTTCAAATTTGAAAGCCAAAGGCGGAACAAAAGGGAAGAGAGAACCTTCCTGGTGGGCAACATGGAGATCCGAGAGAGGAGACTCTTTAACCTGGATGTCCCTGAAAGTAGGAGGTGCTTCGTCAAGGTGAGGGCTTACAGGAGTGAGAGGTTCTTGCCCAGTGAACAGATCCAGGGGGTTGTGGTCTCTGTGATCAATCTGGAGCCCAGGACTGGCTTCTCATCCAACCCCAGGGCCTGGGGCCGCTTTGACAGTGTCATCACAGGCCCCAATGGGGCTTGTCTGCCTGCCTTCTGTGATGACCAGTCCCCTGATGCCTACTCTGCTTATGTCTTGGCAAGTCTGGCTGGGGAAGAACTAGAAGCTGTGGAGTCTTCTCCTAAATTCAATCCGAATGCAATTGGTGTCCCTCAGCCCTACCTCAACAAGCTCAAATACCGACGGACAGACCATGAGGACCCACGGATTAAGAAGACAGCTTTCCAGATTAGCATGGCCAAGCCAAGGCCCAACTCAGCTGAGGAGAGCAATGGGCCCATCTATGCCTTCGAAAACCTCCGGGCATGTGAGGAGGCACCGCCCAGTGCGGCCCACTTCCGGTTCTACCGGATTGAGGGGGACCGGTATGATTATAACACTGTCCCCTTCAATGAGGACGACCCCATGAGCTGGACTGCAGACTACCTGGCATGGTGGCCCAAGCCTATGGAGTTCAGGGCCTGCTACATCAAGGTGAAGATTGTGGGGCCGGTGGAGGTGAATGTGCGAGCTCGTAACATGGGGGGTACCCACCGGCAGACTGTGGGGAAGCTGTATGGAATCCGGGATGTGAAGAGCACACGGGATAGGGACCAGCCTAATGTCTCATCTGCCTGTTTGGAGTTCAAGTGCAGTGGGATGCTCTATGACCAGGACCGTGTGGACCGCACACTAGTAAAGATCATCCCCCAGGGCAGCTGCCATCGAGCCAGTGTAAACTCCATGCTGCATGAGTATTTGGTCAACCACCTACCACTGGCAGTCAACAATGACACCAGTGAGTATACCATGCTGGCACCCCTGGATCCATTGGGCCACAACTATGGCATCTACACTGTCACTGACCAGGACCCTCGCACAGCCAAGGAGATCGCACTTGGCCGGTGCTTTGATGGCACATCTGATGGCACATCCAGAATCATGAAGAGCAACGTGGGAGTGGCCCTTACTTTTAACTGCATAGAGAGGCAGGTGGGTCGCCAGAGTGCCTTCCAGTACCTCCAAAGTACTCCGGCTCGGTCCCCTACTGCCAGCACCATCAGAGTTAGAGTGCCCCCAAGGAGGCAGCAACGGGCAAGTAGGGATGGCCAGCGCCGGCCTGGAGGGGTGGCCTTTCTGAGGTTTCCTGGGGTTGCTCAGCAGCCTCTGAACAACTAAATCTTGTGGTACTTCTCTCCTTCCCCAACCTCACGTGACAGCCATTGTGAGACTAATGCACAAACTGTCACTTGGTTAATTTAAGCACATCTGTTCTGGTGCAATTTGCTTGTTTGTTTCTTCATGCCTTTACTTACTGTCTTTGTCCTGTGATATTGATTGGCACGTAGCTCCCCAAGTGACAAAATAAAACCCCTTTTATTTGTTCTATAAAAGAAACAAGAAATTGGCCATTGGCTAACTCTGTGGCTTTGACTGTTCTTCATTTGGTGCCATCAATGGAAATGTCCTTCCTTTCTCTTTTGCATGGTTTTGCCCACCCCTATGATAATGATAATCTGATGTTGAAGATCAAATAACCAATATAAAGCATATTTCCTGGCCTTGCTCCACAGGACGTAAACAAAGCCTCCATCACAGTTCATATATATAAATGGTGGTGAAATAAAGGAATAAACTATAATATTTTTACTTGAAATGTAAATAACTTATTTATTTCTTTGCTGAGTCTGGAACTCCGGTGCACATTCAATGTTAAGCTATTGAATATAGGGTAATCATAGTTCTCTACCAAAGTCGGGAAAGAACATCTCGTATCCACAACTGCAGTAGGTTGTTAATTATATTAGCATGTTTCCCTTTATATTTGCTTTTGTTCTTGCTAGAAGCCCAGTGTAGCCCAGAGTAGATGTCAATAAATGTACATTTTGTACTTGATTTTGAGGCCGCTGTCCTGTCTTTTAACCTTTAAAGTGAGCCAGCTGCTCAGAGAGACACAGGGGACTCTAGAAAGTGGTCACAAAGTAGCACAAGTCACAGCCCCCTCTAAGTTACAGGGCCGGGGAACTAGGCACACACTCCACAGTCAACTTAGTTCTCATGGATCATATTTTCCATTCACGGAGAAGAGCAAAGATTCCTCGAGTTGTGAGCATGTTCTGGGCTCCTGAGCAAAGCTAAACACATGTTCCAATTTTTTTTCCTTCCTTCCTTCCAAAAACTGGGGAACCTAAAAAAAGGCCTGGCCCAAGGGCCAGCAAACCGGCCAAAGGGGCCCTCAACAAACCCCCCCCCCGGCCCCCAACCCCAACCCGCCGCCCTCAACAACCGGGCCGCCGAACCCAACCAAAAAAGAAGGGCCTCCCCCCCCACCCCAAGATCTTCTAAAGACACCCAGCTTTTCCAGATGCCAGATCCCTGTTGTGTATAACACCTCCTGTCCCTTGAATAAAACAACTGGTCCAAATGGACAAGGTTTTGTTTTTGGAAAAGGTTTTTGGTTTGAAATAGTAAACCAGAGACTGGTAGATGGTGCTAGAGTAATCTTGGAGGTATTAACAGTCAGGGCGGTGGGGTGTGGGGTTGGATAAGATGCACTGACTGCCCCACTCTCAACTCCTCCAGAATCTGTCAGGGAAGAGGCCGCAGGAATTGGGAGAGGAGAGGGCATCATTTATAAACAGAATAAAAAACTTTCCTTCATCCCTTGGCCAGCCCAGTGCAGCCCCTTTTGGCCACCTCTGGCCTGGACTAGATTTGTGCTCTTGGATCAGCATCTGCCCAGCTCCCAGGGGTTTGGTTCATAATCAATTAGAAATTTCTCTGGCTGAGCACCCCTTCCCCATGACCTCTGAGAAAGTGAGCACATGCAGAGCTGGGGCCTAGTGGCCTTATGATTGCTTTTTGACCCACTTCCAGACTATGCTTCCCAGGAAGCAGCTTTCACTGACTGTTGGAGGTGGGGCTTGATTGTCCCTGCTGAGGGTCAGTGTTGAGCTATATGCAGCACAGATGCCTTACTGCTTCAGTAGCAGTGCTTGTTACTTCAACCTGACCACCCAGTTTGCTTCCAACTCACCAAGAGGGTATGCTTGGAAAGATGAGCTTACTGGGCTCCCACCCCATGCCCTTCCCTTTCTGTTCTCCATTGAGAGTCTGAATAAATGGACTCCAGCCGGTGGCAGCTGGTACCTAACTTTTCTCTTCACTAACCGAACATTTACTGAACACCTACTCTATGCTAAGCCATGTGTGCAAGTAGACAGGCCTTTATGAGTATATAAAATATACCACACATAGTGGCACCAGACTTGGAGTGGTAGTCATAGTAAGCTTCTTGGAGGAGGTGACATCTAATTTAAGGTCTGAATGATAGGTAGGAGCTGGCTTGCTGAAGGTGTGGCTGCCAGGAGCAAGCGGCCCAAGCAGAAACAGCTGGTGCAAAACCAGAGGGTGGAGGCCCAGAGGGAATGGCAGAGATCTCTCTTTCAGGCAAGAAAACACTGTTGGCCTCATGACACCTACTTTCTGAGCATCTTGCTTCCAAAGAGATGTGCTGCCTGATCGCTGTGTGACTTTGGTCAAGTTGGTTTCCCCTAGACCTGATTTTCCTCACCTATAAATGAAACGGTTGTATACTTAAAACTAATGCAGTGTTATATGTCAGTTATATCTCAGGTAGATAGATAGAAATTTTTTTTTTTTAAATGAAGGAGTTGGTCTAGATCAGAACCTAAGCCATCTCTAAAGTCTTTTCCATGATTTTCAGTGAGCCTAAGAGCACAGTTTGCAGGCTGCCTTTGCTTCATCAGACTGCTGATGATTCACCGGCTGTTTCCTTCCCCTATGGAGACTCTACACACTGGATGGACAAAACATTCATTTCAGAAAAGCTCTGGGGTTTCGGTCTCAGCCTGCTGTATACCGGCTGATCACTCAGCTTCTGAGAGTGAACTTTATGAGGATGGACACCAGATGGCAGGGAGGAAGGGCACAAGCAGGAAGATAGAAGGGCCAATCGGGCTGCTTCTGCTTTCAACCAAGGAATTTTTCCAAGCAGAATGCTCTCTATAGAGAGCTCTAACAGCTAGGGTGATAGAAGAAAATGTCACCAAGTTGTCAGGACAAGAACAGACTTGAAAGATTGAGAAAATTTAGACAAGCCAAGTTGGAGGCATTGCAAGGACAGGTGGAGTTTCAGGCACAGGAATTGGCTAGAACCAAGGACTAGAGAGCTAGGACTACACACTGGAAGGCTTTTGGTTACAAGTAACAAGAGTGCAAGCAGATGTCAGGAAGGACTAGAAGCAGGAACTGCAAAGCCATCAGAATCAGGTCATCACTCTCTCTGGTTTAGATTCTCTTATTCTCTTCCACAGTCAGTGGTTTTTGCTCCCTTATCCTCCTGCCCTAACTCAGTCTTGCTCTACATGTTCTGTTTCTCAAATGGTTTCTCTTACTGTTTCTCTTCTTTCTAGGTCCCTCTCCCTGGTCAATCTATTTCTCAGCCTCTTCTTTCTGCAGGAATCCTTAGTTTCTCTTGGCAGACCAGCTTTCTCTGCCCTCCTGGTTTTTTATAGAAGAGGTAGCCATCTCTTCAAGTCAAAGAGCCCAGTCCTAAGCGCAGAGGCCTTGGAGAGAGAATCTGATTGGCTCAGTTTGAACCTGGGCTCCACTTCTAGTCCAATCAACTGTGACCATGGGGCGGGACCGGGGCGGGGGTGCGCATAAAGGGCCGTCTTGTTATACAGTCGTGGTTGCTGGGCAATTCTCGGAGAAAGGGAATCTTGGTGAATTGAAGAGACACCTCAGAAGGTGAATACTTCAGGAGGCAGTGAGCAGATCACTGTGAGCTTACTGGGAGTTTAGGGTTTTTCATTTCCAAACATCAGGGGATTTTAAATTCATCTAACGAGACCTGTGTGGTACATGGTCTTTGAAATCTGGTCTTGTTTCATGACTTAGTACATGGCCAGTTTTTGTAGTTTACATGTGTGATTTAAAAAAAAGAAAATGTATTCTCTAATAATTTTGAGGCTGTTTTAATGGATGCCTATTATATATTCAATTTTCATGTCTTGGGAGTTGAACATCTTATCATTATGTAGTTATTTGTTCCCATATGCTTTTTTGTCTTAAAGCCTATTTTGTTTAGTAATATAGCTCCCAACTTTCTTTTGGTTGGTATTGCTCAGTATATCTTTTTTATATCCTTTTACTTTTAATCTATGTGTCTTTTAAAAATGTGTTTCTTGTAAAACAGCATTATAGCTGGATTTTAGTTTATTTTATCCAATCTAACAATCTATCTTTTAACCAGCGAGTCTAGTAAATACATATGGTGATTCGTTATATTTGGACTTGTTTTTACATCTTACCTGGCTTGTTTTTTTTTTTTTTAAATCACTTTTTCTTTTATGTTGTCAACTTTCTGATTGAGTAATAGTTTTCTTACTCAGTTTTTTTCCTTGTGTTGATCTAGAAGTTTTACACTTTTTCTATTCTTTTAGTGCTTTCTCTTAAATTTTTATTGTACATGCTGATTTTAACAAAATCAAAGTTAAATTGTATCCACCCCTCAAACAATATTTTAGTTCTTTTTTTGCCCCTTAAAATTTTTTATTATTTTATACCATGTTTGTTTAGATTTATTTACATGTTTATCACCTCAGATCTTAATCTTAAGGTCATTTTTCTTCTTCCTGAATAATATCGTTTAGAAATTAGTGATGGTCAGTTCTTAGTAAAACTATCAGGTTTTAAAAATTGGACTACAATTTGCATACCATAAAGTTCACCATTTTGAAGTGTACAATTTAATGGCTTTTCATATATTCACAAAGTTATGAAAACCACCATTACTTTCTATTTACAGAACATTTTCATCGAAGAAGAAACCCCATACCCATTAGCAGTTACTCCCTATCCCTCCGCCCCCGAGCCCCTGGCAACTACTTTATCTTTATGGATTAGCCTATTCTGGACATTTCAAATAAATGCAATCATACAATATGTGGTCTTTTGTCTGGCTTTCATTTAGCATAATGTTTTCAAGGTTCATATTATAGCATGTATCAGTATTCCATTACTTTTTATGGCTGAATAGTACACTATTGTATGGATATACCATATTTTAGCTATTAATCAGTTGAACATTTGAGTTGTATCCACTTTTTGACTACTTTGTATAATGCTGGTATGAACATTCATGTACATGTTTTCGTACAAATATATCTTTTCAATTCTCTTAGGTACATATCCAGGAGTGGAATTGCTATGTCATGTAGTAACTCTGTGTTTAACTTTTGAGCAACTACCAAATTGTTTTCCACAGCAGCTTCCCTATTTTACATTCCCAGTGGCACTGTATGAGGGTTCTAATTTCTCCACGTCCTTGCTTATATTTTATGTTTCTGCTTCTTTAAGTTATAGCCATCTAGTGAATGTGAAGTATCTCATTGTGGTTTTGATTTGCATTTTCCTAATGGCTAATAATGTTGAACATCGTTTCATATACTTATTCGTCATTTGTATATCTTTTTTGGAGAAATGTCTATTCAAATCCTTAGCCTACTGTCTTTGTCGGGCCGCTATAACAAAAATACCAAAGACTGAGTGGCTTATAAACAACAGAAACGGGTTTCTCACAGTTCTGGAGGCTGAGAAGTCCAAGATCAAGACGCTGACAGATTTGGTGTCTGGTGAAAGTCTGCTTCCTGCTTTATAGATGCATAAGAGTAAGGGAGCTCTCTGAGGCCTCTTTTATAAGGGCACTAATCCCATTTATGAGGGCTCCACACTTATGACCTAATGATCTCATAAAGGCCCCACCTCCTAATACATCACACTGGGGATTAGGTTTCAACATATGAATTTTGGGGGGAAACAAACAGTTTATAGTACCCATTTTTAAAATCAGTTTATTTATCTTTTTACTGTTGAGTTTTAAGAGTTCTTTGTATAATCTGAGTATTAGACTCTAATCAATACTTGATTTACAAATATCTTTTCTTATTCTGTGGGTTGTCTTTTCACTTCTACATCACTATGTAAAAGCAAAATATTTTTAATTTCAATGAAGTCTATTTTTTATTTTTGGTTGCTTATGCTTTTGGTATCTTATCTAAGAAACTGTTGTCTAATCCAAGGTCATAAACTTATTACTCTATTTTCTTCTAAGAGTTTTATAGTTTTAGTATTTACATTTAGGTCTTAAATTGAGTTAATTTATATACATATATATAGGTAGGGATTCAACTTCATTTGTATGCAGATATTCAGTTGACCCTACACCATTTGGTGAAAAGATTCTTCTTTCCCAATGAATGGTCTTAGTACTCCTGTTGAAAATCAATTGACTGTAAATGTGAGGGTTTACTTCTGGACTCTTAATTCTACCCTATTGCTCTGTATGTCTATTCTTATGACAGTACCACTTGATTACTGTAGCTTTGTAGTAAGCTTTGGAACCAGGAAATATGAGTCTTACAACTTTGTTCTATCAGTTTTTATTATCTGAAAATATCTTTATTTTGTCCAATGCTTGTAAATAATTTTGCCAGTACACCGATACTAATTCAATTTATCTATACAGCTTAAACATATTTTTCATCTTCAAAAAGTTTTTAAAAAGAACAATAAAATCATCTGGTCACTTTTGAGAGCCTCCAATTGCTTGCTCGCTTAAAAATGATTCTTGAGTTTACCTTTGATTCTTTAAAACACTTATATGATAAAGTTTCATTCTATGTAGCCATGTAAGAGTTTGCATGCATAGTCTTGAAGAATTTTCTTTTACTTTTTATGAATCCAACAATACAATAAAAAGTGTTTCATCCAAGAGGATCTAATAGTGAGTCCTGCAGAGTCTAGTGCAGTAGTTAAATGCATCACTCTATAACCAGACTACCTGGGTTCAAATATTTGTTCTTTTACGTATTGGCAGTGCAATCTTGAACAGTTATTTACCTCTGTGTGCTTCAGTTTCCTCAATTATAAACTTGAGAAAATAATATCTACCTCATGCAGCTGTTATGAAGATCAGTTAAACTTATATGTGAACACAATACATATTAGTTACTGGCATATATTAACCACTAGATAAATGTCTACTACTATTACTGTGTATCACGCTACTGGAAATGGAAAAGACTGAAAATTTATATAGATTTAACATGATAATGCTTCATTTTTGTGGTATCAGGAAATTGGGTTATTCTACAGAGGCAGTTTTCTAGAAAGTTCAATTTTATTTAAGTTCCAAAACTTCTAAACTTTTGATGTTTTGGGTAGAAATCTTTATAATAAAGTATAATTCTCTTTTTAAAAAAACAGAAATAATATAATTCAATCTTTCTTGATGCATTAGGAACACAATTATGAACACCAACTATTATGGTGGTACAATAAAATGGCAACCAGGGCTGATCTGATATATAAGAAATTTGACCAAGACCAAAGGACTCCATACTATATTACTCTTTTTGTTGAGTTCTTGCATCCATTTTTCTGCGTCTTCCTTTTTTGTCGGGCACTTTGTCTGTGGTCATGCCTGCTTCTAGCATCTCCTTTCTAATTTATTAACTTGTGGGGTAGGGATCCTTATGGCCAAATCAATATTTAAAATGAGTTAATAGACTCAGAGTGAGATTCTGAAGGCCTAGCTATGAGCAAAATACATGAACTTTGATGTGCTAACTTTCCAACATCTATTTTGGTGACTCAGAAGCCTTTTCTCTCATTTCCTTATTATTGACTAATTTACCAATGGGTACTACTTTACGCACACATCCCAGTGGGTACTTGTGCATAAATAAATAGTGTTTGCAAGTAAGTAATAACTGGTTACAACTGTTATTGCAGTAAATATCACTCTTATCTAATATAGCTAATAAAGGTTAATTGCAAATTGAAAAGGACTTATAAGCCAAGGGTCCGTATCCTCTCTTTCATCTCTCTTTTTAAGTTATTCATTAGAAATCAAGCAAGCTCCTTATAATGCTAAGGTATAATGAGTAGGGTGAAGTCATCAACAAGCTGGCTAAGCGGCAAAACTAAAAAGGAATTTTTCACAGGCATGAAAGGAAAGCCATAAATTACACATTGCACAATAAAAAACATCTTTTATTTATTAAGCACCTAGTGTGTACTGTGGGTCAAAGAAACGTTTATTCCTCACATTAACCCTAAGAGGTCAAGAGCACTCGATTTATAGCAAAAAAAATGGGCTTATGAAGTTGAGTAACTTGTGGTAAGTGACCCAGCTGGGACCCACACGCCAGTACTTCCACCCCTGACATCTGTGCCCTTCAGAAAATACTAAACAACAATTTCCTAGCACTGTCTTCAATATTTGGTACACCAAAAGTTCCAAATTAGCTTTGTGAATAATTCCCCCTGACACTCCATGGATTCCAAGGGGAAAGCCATGGTGAGTTAGTGCCATCTGTTGGCCATCTCCCTGAACATCAAGAAGAAGGACTGTCCACTAATTGAGGACAAGGGTGGCCTTGTGCTATTTGAGGTCACCACCAGCCCCCAAGGACAGGCCTAAGAGGATGGTGAGTACCCTCTTGTGGACGCCTTGGTCTCCCTACAATACCCAGACTGGGCAATGACTCCCTGAGAGAGAAAGCGGTGGCAATTAGAGGAAGCCTGAAAAAGAGACCTTGAAAAATAAAGACAAAGACTTCTACTACCACAGTGGAAACACACCTTACTAATTTCTGCAAATACACCTTAGCATCTCCTGATTCTAGCATTCTAGCAATAAAAAAAAAATAGATTCTTGAGCCCAATCCAGACTATTTTATCAAAACCTTTAGGGGAGGGGCCTAGGCACATTTTAAGAAACAGCCCAATCATTCTAAAGAGAAGATGGGGTGGCTCACTGCCTTAATGGAATGGAAGCTTTTTAGCACCTGATGTGAGATATTTCTGCATAGGGAGGGGAGATTCTGAAGACCCTTAAAATCTTATCAGCTTTTAGAGGAGGATATAGGGAAGTAATGAAAGCAGTAGTAATTAGGGTGAGAGTCAGGGTTCTGCTGTGACCTTGGGCAAGTCACTTAAATCCTTTGTGTCTTGACTTTCTCAGGGGCAAAACTGGAATGCATGTAATAACAATACCTCACTTGCTGTGAGAATCAGATGAGAAAGTAGAGTGAAAGCACTCTAAAGTTCTATATGATGTATTATTTTGAGTCTCATGCTACCTACAGACATAAGCCTTCATATTTTTGTACTTATCTTTTAAAATATAAATGTTGAGCTTCTGTTATGTGCTTGGCAGAATCAATGTCTGCTGATCTGAAGGATCAGTGTTCAATTAAAAAAGGCATTATTCAGAAAACAATGTTTCCCAACAATGATGACTCTCTGAGAGGCTGTACCAGAATCTCTGGCGTAGAAGGTGAATTTTTTATGGTTATCAGAAGTAGTCTTGGGTTAAAAAATAAAAGATTGAGAAACATAGTTTTAAAATCAGGAGACTCAAATTATATTTATCTCTCTGTTTCTGTCACTCACTAAGTGACCTTAGTTAAGTTCCTGCTTTTTTATAGGCTTGTTTCCTCATCTGAAAAATCCAGTGCTAAATTGGATGACTCCCTGACTCTAATCTATAAAATATTTTTCACTTAGCAACTCACAGTGTTCATAATCCTACGAGGCAGAATCAAGTATAAAAGGAAAAAAAAAAGACTTTTATGTAAAATGAAGATATGTAAAATTATGTGCCTTCAGCTCTGTTGTCACAAAAGGTAAATAACCCAAGATAAAAAGTCAGCTCCTGGAGTGAAACTATTTGAACTGGAAAATTGCACTTGATTTTTCTTTTTTTAAGCCTCGTTAACCTGTCAGAAAAGAGCTGAAAGGTGTGATGTGTAAGTATTTCGTTCCAAAGTGCTGATAAGATTGTGACCACAGGTATCTGCCATCACTCTTCTGATAGAGGGTCAGTTTTATCACAGGGAAACTCTCAAATGACTGGATTTCCAAATCCAGAACTTGAGGGGATAACCTGAGAGGAAGCTGACCAAAGATTGTCCATGCAGTGGCACATGAGAGAGAAGGGTCCTAGTGTGACTTTGGAGCCTCATTGTTTTTAGCCCAGACACCAAGCTCTGCTCAATCTCACGGCTAGCTGGCTTCACCCTGGAGCAAGGACATCATCCCAACCTGTGAATTTTGGGTCGGGGAATGTACACTTGTAAAATGGAACATGCTCCTTTGTTAAACAGCCAAGTAGTTCCTAAAGAATGATCTTTTACATTTGAACCCTTTCCAACACAGATGTTATTTTATTTAAACTTGACACCCCTCTGTGCTCAAATACCAAAGGGGAAGTCTTGGTATATCCTCATAGTACAAGTTCCCCAATTAGAAAACAATAAGACTTAAACAAAGAGCCTAACACAATGTTAGTGTCTCATTCCATGCTTGTTGGGTGCCGATCCTAATAATTCAGGTATATTCTGGCCCACCGAGTGTAGTTTTGAGATAATGCATTGACACCACTAAAATCATGTTGCCTGTGTGATGAAACCATCACCAGCCTGCTGCCAAAGCCACATGACCCTTGTTCACATTGCTGAGAAAAAGTTGAACCGAAAAAAAAAAGTTGAACTGAGTTGTGTACAACTCCCTTCGTTTTGCACTTTCTAGGGCAAAGTCTACACTCCGCTAATCATGCATCTTCTGGGAATTCCTTCCGGGAAAGTCAGTTGGATTAACCATTGCACGAATTTGTAGAATTTGTGTCTGTTAACATTTACCTCTTTGTCAACTATAACTTGCTCTGATTATATGTTGGATTTTCTGAAGACACCATCCCAGGTTTCTGCTAAGCAAAAGTACTGTTGCAAGAGCAGTACTTAATCAAGTATTTACCAAATTTCTATTGTGTATTCAGCCCAAGTATGTAATAAAATACCTGCCTTCAAAGAGCTCTTAGTCAAGATGGGATACAGACTAAACACACAAAATATCAGCCCATAAATAAAATGAAATGTTCAATTGTCCTGAGAATGATATAGGGATATATTATACAACAACGTAAAGATATTCCTACATCATCATATCAGTGATATGTAATTTTTTACTTACTGTCTTATACTTCCTCACTAGAATGGAAGCTCCATGAGAAAAAAAAAAGTTTTTTGGTTCAGTTTTATTTCCTTGGTGCCTGGCATGTAATTGGTGTTCAATAAATATTTGTTGACTGAATAAATGAGAAGTCAAGCCCTTAGAATAGACAGAGAAAGGGAAGGCTTCACCGAATACTGGTACTTCCTCAATTTAAAGTGGCAGGCATCAGAAGGATAGCAATCTATAGATTTTGGCAAGCAACTTCTTTATTTCTGTAAGAAGAAAATGTGCATATAATTGAAATAAAGTTAGGATGGGATGAATATTTAAATTGGATGTTAGGGTCCAAGTGCCCTGCTTAGGTCATTGCTAAAAGGAGAGGTTTGTCCTAAAATCAATGGTTTTCAAACGCTGTTTTAAAGCAAAACTCTATTTTCAAACAAAACACCAATAACTGAAACAAAAGCAGAGCTGCTCTGATTGACTTTGAGGTGGCATGGAAGAGGAGACAGGGGAGGTCCACCCTGTTAGACTCCCTCACTTCCACCACAGAACTATAGCTTCTGAGGGATTCTACTAACACAGTTTGAAAACATGGAATTAAGGAAGTGGCTCCATAGTATAGTGGTTAGCACGCCTGCTTTACATGCAGAAAGTCCTGGGTTTGTACCCCAGGTGGATCCACGGACCACCATAGACCATACCCAGGGCCCGGTGCACACCCAGAGCGTGTGGGAGGAGACACTCTGCCTTCAGAGATCCAGTTCTTAAGGGTAAACAGCAACATCCATAGGTCAGGGAGTGAAGGGAGCAGAAGGATTTAAGAGTGGGGGAGGAAAAAAGAAATCACAGGATTAAGGGAATTTTCGTCTCTCTTTTCCCAAAATTCAATTAATGGAGGCAGCTGAGGAAGACCTGGGCTCCTTCTGATGCCTGCCACTTTAAATTGAGGAAGTACCAGGAGTCAGTTCCCCCAGACATAAAAACACAACACGCCCAACACACATGGCCTGGGCCAAGGCCAATCGATGTCTCTTCAGAGGATCAGACCCAGGGAACTAGAAGCTACATTTCTCTGATCCAACACTGATGAGGGCTAAATAAATTGTGTGACCTAGTCTTGACTCTAGCTTGCTCCTCTTTTGCCCCGGTTACCCCAAGCTCAGAACTAGAGGCATCCAAGCTCACCTGGCAATTTCTCTAGGATTTGGAGTTAATCAGGATCTTAACATACGAAGTAAATACTCAGTTTGGGGGCAACCCAGATGGATAAAGAATCTGATTAATTCGTCACCATCCCCCACCTTGTACAGGGGTCAATCTGCTTTAGCTGTCTGGAGAGGGACCAGCCACGCAGTCAGAAGGCTCAAAGAGTAACAAGAGAGTTTAAGGAAGGAACTATTTACCAGTGTGATCAAGTTTAAGGGACCCTACAAAGGATTGTAAAGCACCCAGGGACTAGCAACAGCTGAGAGAGTTATCACTCGTTTGAAAAAACAAAAGAGCTGTCATCCAAGAGTTACTAGGGGAGCTAGTTAAAAATACCACTTTCGTGATACAAGTGAGGAAACAAAGGATAAGACGAGGAACACAGGATGTGGAATCCCTGCGGGTAGGAACTTACTAAATCTGAAGAATCTAGCAAAAGCCGAAGGCCTTTAAAAACTACACGTGGGGCCAGCTAAGCCACCGGTCTCACTTCCATACTCCCTGCCATCAATCGAAAAAGACCAGGACTTTACTTAAACGAGTTAGGACTACAACTCCCGGGTTGCATCGCTCCGTGTCCGTCTCAAATTCCTCAAGGCTAAGGAAAAGGGGCTCCCGGAAGAATTGCGTGTCGGGACTGGTAGTTCCTACAGTTAGGGCCAGCCACCGCCGTAGCGCGCTCATTGGCTCCCAGGTCACCGCCCCCTTCCCCTCGCTGTACGACGGCGTCTCACGTACGCACACGCAATGCGCGCCCACGCCCCATCCATAAGCCTAGAACGCAGGCGCGCGCACGCTCCCCGGGCCGGGTAGACGGGGGTGGGGCGGGGGGGGGAAGAACGCGGAGGAGGGGAGGGAGGGAACGGGGTTAGGTGTCTGCTGTATTGGGTAGACGACAGTGGGGCACGAAGAGTGCGAAGGCCTAGCCGCCAGACAGGTGAACTCTGCACTGGGCCTAGGGTAGGCGGGAGGTTCTGGAGCCAATTCAGCGCTCCTTTTGAGTAGGAGTCGGACTGCTGAGACCCGGAGGGCAGCAGGGGGCGAAGCCCCGGCCTAGGCCCCGCGGAGATGTCCGGTTGCGGCGCTTGTAGTTGCGGAGCGGTCGCTGCGCGGCTCATCACTTCCTCGCTCGCCTCCGCGCAGAGAGGTAACGAAGTAGTCCCTCACCTGGGTCATTGGTACAGGACTATACCCACGGTGGGGACCCCGGGGAGAGCAAGAGGCCTACCCCACCACGAGGGTGTGAGAGGATGCACGGCGCTTCGCCTGGCACCACCTTACCCTTCCTGTAGGATGGGGCTCTGCCAACCTTTGGAGCAGCTGTTTTTCAAATTTGAAGCAAACCCCTGTGCTTCCCCGCCCGCACGCTTCAGGCTTCCTGACTTTGGGGCCGTAATATGGCCACTTAGAAACCCTGACAGTTATAAAATGCTTCTCCTTTAGTTAAAAATGTTCCCAGACCTTACTCAGAACTCCGCCAGGGACTGCCGCCTGCCCCGGCTGCAGCTCCTCTTCCGGAACCCGGCCGTGTACCCCTCAAGCCTGTTGGGGTTTCAGAGGAGGGCTCGAGTGAAGGGCTGCCACTGTTGGGGCCGCGGGGCGCCGAGCAAGCCGTTCCGGGCTCAGGCCGCGCGAGACCCGCGGTGTCACTGTCATTGTGCGGCCGCTTACACCAGGACATAAACGGGGCTCACAATACTCCCTGGCGCCGGGAAGACCTCCGGGTCCTCAGGAAAGCGGCAGGGAGATTGAGGAAATTCCTGCAGAAACTGTTTTTAAGTACTTAGGTGTCTCAGCAGTTGTTTGCCGGTTTTTCCGACTGGACGGTCCGAGATAGCTTCTTAAGGGTGGCGCTTGTTTACCTTTCCTTTCTATTAATCAGGAGCTGTGAAAGTGGCACTCCAGCCAAGAGGTTCCGGAAAAGAAACCATTTTTTCTCTTTCCCAAATCTATGTCAGACTACGAGGCTAGAGCTTGTTATAATCACTAACTACGTGACAAATTCGTTTTATTTTGGTTTGTCGGCTTATGACCCTTGGATAAATTTTTTAAAGCTCCGTTTTACTACTTTTTAGGTTAATTATAAAATTTTTACTGTTTACTAAATGTATATTTCCGAGTTTATTTCACAAAGGGGGATACAATGAAGTAATGTGGGCAAAAGCATTTTGTTAAATGACATATAAATGTAAAAGGAGTGATTTTATTCTCAAGACCTTGATAAACCTGAACAAATCGATGTCCTTTTCCAGGAATTTGACTTGTAAACGCTTGAAAGTGACATTTAAGTTTATTTATTTGACATATACTTGTTGAGGGCCTGCTATGTGCCAGCCTTTGTTTCGGTGCTGGAGATAGTGGTGAACAAATCCTCACCTTCAAGTTAAAACTAGTGGAGTAGAAAATATTGTTTTTTAGGAGTGGATAAAGTATGTATGTTCTTTGGGTAGGGAAGACTTATTTAACGAAGTTCTTCATCTGTTCCAATCAATTGTCCCTGAAAACTATGAATCATAGAAAATGTGCAGTTATTTCTTTTTTCTTTTCAAAACAACCACTGCTTTAAAAGTTAAATATATCATTAGATAAGTTAACAAATTAATGACTTATTTAGGAATTATATATTTATCAGTAAATATAAGTTTGCCAGAGGTTTTCAGAAATACAAAGCTATTGTTTTCACTGTAAAGGAGCAAGTTAAAATGTGAGACATTACCAAAGATCATTATAGAATTTATTTTTATATAACAACAAATGGTTTTCACATTGACTTAAGACTTTCCCAAGGCTTAATTACATAAAACATTTATTTTCCATAGTAGAAATTCTAAAAGTCTACAAAAATGTAGAGCTATTTAAGGATTTAAAAAACTCCAGGAGGATTATTTTTATTTAGGACTCCCGGGATGAGGAAGAGAGGCGAAAGAAAAATCAGAATTGAACTTTAGCTGGTTTATTATTATAAAGAGTAAAGAAATTTAACAACATAAATGAGAACTTGATCGAAATAGTCTTCTAACAAGTTATAAAATTAGTTAATAAAAGAGGACATTTCAGAGCTTCTCTGAAGTACAGTGCTATTCTTTGCATTACTCTCATGTAAGACTAAAAATTTTATGATAGTTTGAAAAATTATTTAGTAAATTATACTAGATACTGGATCTATTTCTTTTCCTTTTGGGCTATATGTATCCAATTTAATGTGTTTTTCCTCAGTCTTTTTTAACGTGAAACCTATAGTAAAGTAGAAATTTTAAATATTTTTTCTACTCAAATTGCTGGTCTTTTTCTATTTTAATGTTTATTTTTAAAAATGTACTTTGTATATATTTCAATTTACTTTCTAAATATGTGTATTCAGAAATGCTTGATTCCATTTAAAAGAATCTGAATGACAATATTTGGTCTGAATTTGTGAGAATCGCGGGATCACTGGTAACTGCCTTGATTTCTAGCTGCCTTCTGTCCTTGTCTATTAAAAGGTGTCACTTCGTGAGAGTGTAATGAAGATGTGAAGATGCTCAAACATGTCCATAGTTTTCATGATAGTTACATAATATGTCTAGATTTTAATTTTAATTCTCTGTTTCTTTTGGTAGTTAAATACAATACAGTTTAAAGCTAATAAATAATATAGCATCTTTATTGCAAATTATTTCTTAATCAACATTTCTTTCTTTTGGCATATTCATCTTCGGACTAGCAGACTGGACTTAGTGAAAACCCATCAAATATTTTTAAACTTAAGGAAAGCTATTATCAGAGTAATGTTATTTTTCTTTATTAAGAATACTTCTTAATTCATGAAACAATAACTTGGGCATAAAATGAAATTTTGAGACTAATAAAAGCAATAAGCATCTACTAATTTGCCGGCATTGGTTTTGTTTAAATTTTTCCCCCAATTTGTTAGAGGTTAGAGGCCAGGTGTTTAAGTGAGCATTTAATTTGATTTGCCATTTCATCAATTGTTGTGCACTTATTGCCACCGCAAATAACTTAAAATTTTTTGTTAGTTCTTTCACTCTATTTCTAAAATATAAATTAAAGATCGATTTATATTTTAAGCTGAATCATTTGTATGTTTTTGGAGAATGCTTAATTCAAAATTGAATATGGGCAATCAAATATTTAAAAATTGAATAAATAACTCTCCTTAATAGCCCTAAAATCTGCGTACCTTATTCTATTTCTTTTTAAAAACACCCGCTCTGAAATTCAGAAAACTGTATGACAAAAATTTTGTACATGGTTTACCTTTTTAACTGTCATCTGTCATTGCTGCCATATAGTCTTTCAAAATATACTTTACAGAAATACTTCCCTTTTTGTCTTTTAGGGTTTTTTTCTCTTTGGGTTCACAGGCCTTCAAAGGGTCAGGGATAAAATTCAGGGTTCTGTGAACTTTATTTTCACTAATCTTTAAGTGAAATATAGCATTTCTTTCAATTCCGAAGTTAAACAACAACCACAGTAGTATTAGCAGTATCTGAATTTGTCACCACATATTTTCATATCACATTACAGTTGCAGATATCTCAAAATACTGTTTGTATATAATTTTCACTACTTTGAAATTATGATAATAAAAGAGCTATTAGATCATATTTAATTTTGTTAGTGAAGAAAAATATTTTTAAAATATAACTACAGTATAATTGGTTTCCTTTGTTAGATATTTTATTCTATACATTTGAAAACATTCTGAGAAGGGGCTTGTCCACAGACTTTACCAGACTACCAAAGGGGTTCGTGGCTCAAAAAAGGTTAAAAACTCATGATTAGCTTGCTGCAATGATTTCTTTGAAGATTTATACGATTGGTGAGTGATTATTTACATTGTTTAGTACAGTGGTATAAAAGTATGGGGAAATTAGCAACATCAGCATCACCTGGGAACTTGTTAGAAATGCATTTTTGGGTCCTACCTCAGACCTTCTGAGTCAGAAACAGGGAAGATCCCCTGCAATCTGTGTTTTAACAAGCTTTCCAGATGATTCCACTGCACACTCAAGTTTGAGAACTGTGGATTTAGTTGTTGGTATAGCCTATAGATTATAGAATGTTAAAACAATGCTGCAGTACCATACCATCAGGACCAGCAAAGAAACTCCTAAATTTAGAAGTGTAAGCATGTTTTCCAGATAGTATTTTCTGTGATGACTGTATGGTTGCATTGGTTTCATATTGTTACTTGATAAGTTATATGAAAGGAAGGATTTATTTTTCTTTCTATACAGGTAGACTTTAGATAATTTCCTTTCAGATTATTTTCTAATAATATTAGATATTGTAAATTGTTAAACACTTAAAATGCCTGTTTTCTTGTAAGTGGGAAATGATATACTGTATGTGATACTTCAGGGTGGTTTTGTTCTAAACATCCAAGTACAAATAGCCTTACATAATTTTGTTATAATTGTAGTTTTCTTTGTGAATATGTTGTAATGGCTCAATTAAAACATTATACTTGTTACATAGATTATAATTTTGTTTTGCTGTTTTTCATATTAACTAACTTTGGACTTTTTCAAACACAAAATAAAACAGTGAACCACCAAACAGCCTTAATGTCCATTAACTTTCTGCGTTCTTGATCTCATCTATCCCTCTCCCCATTACTTTTTCTAGACTTGCCTTTTGGATTGTTATAGTCTTTAAATCATATGTCCTTGGAAAAACATTAATGTTTAGCTTAAAATTTATGAACTACCTTAAATCTCATTCTATTGAGAGTATAATGGTTATTGTCATTTACTTTGAAAAATGGAAATGTTAACACGAGAAATTTGAAATGTCTTTTGAAAACATTACTTAGAAGGAAAACATCAAAATGTATTTTTACATTATTAATATTCAAATTTAATGTTAATCAAAATTTTACAGACTATGGAATAGGGCCTGGGGTGTGATAAACCTTAATCCTTTTTGGTGTTCTTCGTGAATTTATATAGAGATGAGAAAATTTGGTTCCTCTTACTTGTATCTTTCCCAGAGAATTTGGTGGGTTCATTTTTGTGCTTTGTGGAGCAGATGGCCTAGGATTATAAAGAAATTAGTTGTGCTAACAGTGTGTGCTGTTGGAAAATTGGAATTAATAAAACCAGTCAGTTATATAATGAAGTAGTTGTTTTTGACTTGTTTAAAGGACATAATTTTAAACCAGTTTTTGCATTTGGATAAATACATACATGTGTGCATGATCTCTTAAAAGCCCTTACAGGTGTAGAAATAAAAGTTTAAAGCCTGAATTGAGAATTTTGCAGGGAATAAAATGAGGAAGGCAAAAATCAGTTGCTTAAATTCATTTAAATATTAACATTAATCCCCCCCACCCTCCTTCTTTATTTACTTTATTACCTCCTAACAGCACTCGGGTAAACTGCTGGGAAACTTCCTTCTTGATGATTCATTAATGTAGGTTAGCTTATGCAAGATTCTGAAATCTATGGAATTTTGTTTAACCTGGGACCATTTAATTTTCTTATGTAGGGAACATTCTTAAAGCTGGCTCAGTATGCAGTATGGCTCTTTTGCCATTGCCTGTAACTTATTTTGGGGTTTATTTATATGAGAAAAATCAGGGGGCAGCAAACAATGACCCCATGGACCAAATCTGGCCACACTCATTTGTTTATATGTTGTTTACTTTTGCTCTGATGTTACAGGCATAGTTGGGGCTGAGACTACAGGAGCCACAAAGCTGAGATGTGGCTCAGAAAACTGAACATATTTACTATCCGTGTCCTTTACAGAAAAAGTTTGCAAAATAATCTCTATTCTTTTTAAGAATTTTAACATCAAATATGAACAGCACATAACTTTTTAAAGAACATTTGATGTTTGTTTCCATTGTTGAGGATATTACCCCTGTATAACCAAAGACACAAGAGTTCATGTCAATTGCTTATTCTCATTGGTAGATATAAGAAGAATAAGAATATAGGACATGAATGGCCTTTTGCCCCTGCAGATGAGGCGTGTTGAACTGCATATCTCAAACTTCGAAAAAGCCACTCATTGTTATGACCTGGGTGGTCTTCACTTCCTACTTCCAAAGAACAGGGCTGGAAAGAAAAGAAACATCTCTATTCACCTGGAATCTGTCCAAGGCCCAGATCTGGCCTATTTTTGAGAGGGCTCTGCCTCTGATGGTATCACTATTTTCTCTACCAGTTTGTATTACTATTGTGAAAACTGTAGCTTTTTCAGCCTACTTTATGCCTAAGGAATTTTTGTTTGTAGAGAATTTGTTGAAAGCATGTTAGTGTTTGATGTGTAGGCTAATAAATTTCATTGTATTTTCAGGTATTTCTTGTCGCATTCATATACCTGTATTAGGAAGGCTTGGGACCTTTGAAACTCAGATTCTAAGAAGAGCTCCTTTTAGAACCTTTACAGAAACACCAGCATACTTTGCCTCAAAAGATGGGATAAGTAAAGATGGCTCCGGAGATGGAAATAAGGTCTTATGTCTTTATTGGCATCTATATGCATATTTGAGTTCCCTCCTTTAAAAAATTATAATAATAGTACTCTTATGTTTTCCGTAGGAAATGTGAAATATATAAAATGTTCTGAAGAATTTTATGTAATTTTATTTTGTATTTCCGTTTGAACCATAAAATAGTTTTATAAGCATTGCACTTAGTAAGCAGTAATTAAATGTTTTAACATCCCACAGTAGTAATGAAGCTTCATTATGTAATCTATGTAGTCATTCTATAGGGTTGAATAAGAAATAGCCAACATTTCCTGCTTTCATACAACTCTTATAACTCAAGATAGTATAAACCTCATTTCATATTCTACCTAAAAATCTTGGCTATGACTTAGTGTTGAGCTGCTCTGTAACTTACAAGTAGATGGATAGTGATTATTATTAGGTCAGTGGATTATTTTTTTATTATGTGAATTTGACTAACACTAGTTAATATTATGTGAGATAAAATGCTCAGTGCTTTCATATCCACACTTAATCTTAACAATGACTCTCTGAAGTAGGTGATATTATCATCATTTTAGAGCTGAAAAAAGTTAGATTCAAGAAAGTTAAGAGTCATTACTTACCACTATAATAACTCCCAATTCAATTTCATTGAAATGTGGTTTTTTATTTGTAGTAGTTTTTTTCCTAGTTCTTATTGAGTCATTGAAAGAAAACTATTTATTATACATCAGGGATCCCTACTCCCTGGGCCTGTTAGGAACCGGGCCGCATAGCAGGAGGTGAGATGAGAGTGAGCAAAGCTTCATATGTATTTGCACCTGCTACCCAGCGCTAGCATCACTGCCTCAGCTCCACCTAAGATCATCAGGCATTAGATTCTCATAGGAGCACTGGTCCTTGGTGCCAAAGAGGTTGGAGAGTGCTGTTATACATGCTGGCACTTACCATGTAAAGGAGGAATACAGATAAATGTACATGTTTACTAGAACATTTTATTTTTGTGGTAAATATGTCTTTTTGACACCAGTGATAATAAATGTATAAATTATACTAATAATTCCATTCTAGAAATTGTAAAACTTAAAACATTAATTATAAACTATATCATTTATATTTAAGTTACAGATAAAATGATTGCCTGAAAGTAGTAATCAACATTTTTTTTTCCTCCTCCAAAAACATTAGAAATCAGCAAGTGAGGGAAGCAGTAAGAAATCAAGCTCTGGGAATTCTGGGAAAGGTGGAAACCAGCTGCGCTGTCCTAAATGTGGCGACTTGTGCACACATGTAGAGACCTTTGTGTGTAAGTGTTACTTTTATTATTATTTTGCTCTACCTTTTCTTTAGAAATATATAAATTATATAAGCCAGGGTTATTTTCTTTTCGAACTTACTGTTCTCTCTCATGTTCACCAGATACTAAAAATTCCCAGGACTGGTAATATTTTTCCCTGTGGTATAAAAGATAGTTTAAGAAAATGATTTCTTTTTTAATTTTGCTTATGTGCGTTTATTTTAGACTTGGATTTTGTGAGTTTTTATGCATGTGACCATTAAGCTGTAGGAAAACCAAGTGTTATTTATCCGTTTTTATTATTCCATTCGTCAGATAACTATTGAACATCTCATAATTGGAGAGGTCAGTCATTCGAATATTAAGGTATTTTCCCTCTCTGAGTACTTATGAGAGGATCTATGCTCTCAATTATAGAAAATGTTTGATAATTATTAATGATTCAGACACTAAGAGAAGGAAGAAATCAACAGTCCTTTTGCTGTCAATGTCAGTAATGCTCTAAAATGCAAAGATGTTACTGCAGATATTTTGTTTAATGAATCAAATGACTCATTTCCTGAATGGTTAGAGTTAATAGTAGTGACCCAAGAGTAAATTACATTGTCAGCCTTCCTTATACAGTCCAGTTATGTAAAGGTCAGGTTTGGCGGAAATTTTAGTTTCTGATGATTAGCTGGAGAATATTCTCTTTATTAAATATTTATTAAATATTGAGACTTCAGTTACAGTTGCACATTTATCAGTAATATTAATTGGCCAGTGTATGAAAAAGTACTACATGTAGCATGTTTTTACAGTTTTAGAAGGACTTTTAAAGTAGTTCCACTCTATAGCTAGAGCTTTAGAGGTTCTCTTCAAGGTTTTTGCCAGGTAAGGAATCAAAGAGAAAAATCAGTCTGAATAAATTATTAATTTGTATCGCAATATAAAATGAAAGTGACTTCTAAATAACATTTGCTATTAACAAATTTGGTGTGATATACTAAAGTTCTAAAAAGTTTGAGAATTGCTCAGTTCATAATGGTAGTGTCATATTATATACACACAGAAAATTTCCCTTTTTTTCCCCCAGAGAAAGATTTCAACCTTTATAGACATAAGGGATAATTTCTTCAAGTGGAAAGGAAAGGAATTAACATTTGATAAATGCCAGTATATGTCATTTTATTCTCACAGTCTTATTTTTGTCAGGACAGAATATCCTCATTTTTATCAGTGAAGAAGCTGAGATTGAGCAAGTTTGAGTAATTCACCCAAGGTCACACAGAGCAGTGAGGATTTACTATTCAGAAGTTTCTATCTCATACATTTCTACCAGCTGGAATTCTTTAGGGATAAACTAGTTCTTCTTGAGAGTAAATTTATTTTTCTTTTATATAGTATTTTCAAAACCTGCCAGGTCACTATTGTTCAATAGTGATTAAGTGTTCACTGAGGGAAATTGTTAAACATGCAGATTCCCTCTTTCCCTAGAATCTGTAAATTTGATAGTAAGACCAACTGTGGAAAACACTATAGCGTTATCTAATCAACTCAAGGCTGAGTGTGGTCTGTTTCCTTTGGGAGTTCTAATGGGAGAGAGGGATGTGAAAGTAGGGAATGTAGAAAAGAGTAAAGGAAGAGTCCATACTTATATATAATTTAGTAAGCAAACATCTGTTGAGTCAGATGCTGCTAGGCTTAGAAAATACACACATGAACCTTACAGTGTCCCTGTCCTCTGGAACTTTACTGCAGAGGAGTCATAGGCCCCAGAAGTGAGAGTAGACTCATAATACAGGTCTTCAGAATACATCCTTTTGAATGCAAGGACCTTCTGTGTCTATTCATTGAAAATTGGGTCATCCTAATTGTAAAGAATTTTGTTTGATCTCAGGTTATTCATTTTGCTTGAATCTGCATTTATTTAGTTATTAATTCATAAACATCCTTTTATGTGCTTTTGGTCACCTGTAGTTCTTTTGCAAATGGCCTGATTAAGGTAATTGTCCACTTTTTTGTCATTTTTAGTTACTTTTAATTACCCGAGGAATACATGTGTGTATCCCTCTTTATTAAAAAAGTAGAACATTATAAAGCTAAAGTTATACTTATGTATTATTTGTTCATCAAACCTAAAACTTTTTATTTTATTTATTTTTATTTGTTTATTTATTTATTTTTTATTAACACCTACAGCACCTGGTATTCCTAGGTGGTCTCCCATCCAAGTACTAACCAGGCCTGACCCTTCTTATCTTAGCTTCCGAGATCAGACAATGTTGGGCACATTCAGGGTAGCATGGCCATAGACAAACCTAAAACTTTTTAAAAGCATAAATGGTATCATATTGTTAATGTTTTTACAAATTGCTTTTTTAAAATTCTAATTCAGCAGTGTTTTGAGAGCTATGTATATTAATACAAGTCTAGTTCTTTCTTTTTAAAAAATTTTAATTTATTGAAATATTCACATACTATATAATTTACCCTTTGAAATTGTGCATTTCAGGGATTTTTAGTATATTCACCAAGTTGTACAGTCATCACTACTGTCTAATTCCAGAACATTTTCATCACCCCAAAAAGAAATCCCATACCCCTTAGCAGTCACTTTTACCCCTTCCCCTCCTAGCCCTGGTAACCGTTACCCTACTTGATGTTTCCATGGATATCTGTCTTCAATATTTCATAGAAATAGAATTACACAATATGTGGCATTTTGTGTCTGATTTCTTTCGTTTAACATGTTTTCAAGGTTCATTTGGGTTGCATTATGTGTCAGTACTTCATTGTTTCTTATGGCTGAATTTCATTGTTAGTCTATTCATTCTTTGGTGGACATTTGGGTTGTTTCCATTTGTTGGCTATTCTGAATACTACTATGAACATTTGTGTACAAGTCGTTATGTTTTTACTTCTCTTGAGTATATGCTTAGGAATGGAATTGCTGAATGAAATAGTAACTATGAGTATATGCTTAGGAATGGAATTGCTGAATGAAATAGTAACTATGTTAAGCTTTCTAAAGAACTGCCAAACTATTTTCCACAGAAACTATACCATCCTGCAACCCAGCTAGCAATGTAAAGGGTTCCAATTTCTCCACATCCTCTTCAACACTTTTTAGTAGTTTTTTTATTGTGGCCATCATAGGAATGTGAAGTAGTATCTGATTATGATTTTGATTTACATTTCCCTAATGACTAAAGATGTCTTTTCATGTGTTTATTGGCCATTCGTGTATCTTCTTTGGAGAAAAGAATATTTAAATCCTTTGTCCATTTTTAAATTGAGTTATCTTTTTATTGTTGAGTTGTAAGAGTTCTGTATATATTCTGAATACTAGATCCTTGGCCAAATATGTGATTTACAAATATTTTTTTCTCATTCTATATGTTGTTCTTTTCTTTTAAATGCTGTATAGCAAGAGTCAGGAAACTTCTACTATAAAAGACCAAATAGTAAATATTTTAGGCTTTGTGGGCCATATTGTCTCTGTTATAACTATTCTCTGTTATAACTATTCCTTGCTGTTATAGTGGGAAAGCAGCCATAGGCAATGTAAATGAATGAGGATGGCTGTGTTCCAATAAAACTTTGTGTAGTAACTTTCATTGTCATTTTTTTCTCAAATGTAAAAACTATTTTTAGCTCATGGACCTTTCTGTATGTATTCAATCTCGTGAGTATGTTTATAGTGATTTTTTTGTTTTCATATTAAAGTGGTATTACTCTTGCTTGTTGAAATAAAATATTATTTTTATACCTAACATTATGAATGTATAGAAAATCAGCAGAAATTGAAATAAGAATAATAGCCAAGAAAGTTTTGATTATAAGGACTAATATATACTATTCTTTAGCTTTCTTTTGCCCATTAAAAAATAATCTGTCAAACATGAATATTTATATTTAAGTTAGAGCCTTTTGTTGTTTTTATTTTTATGTATATAATACTTTTTGAAGGCTTACTGCACTTACGTGTCTCATAGGGTGAAAATTAAACTTTTCTGCGATGGTTTGGAGATTTTATGTTGGACCCTGAAACTTATTTGGAATCATGAAGAACTTTCATTTAGACAAATCTCCTGAAAAAGTTTTTGCTAAGATAGTCTTTCTGTTGTTGGCATACTATACAAGTTTGTTTACTGGGATCAGTATTCTGTATATAAAGGAATATAGAATACTTATAATCATTTAAAGGAAGGTGGTTTATTTATCCCCTGATAATTTAACAAAATTAGATTTTTGCCCTTTGTTTTTAGGAATAAAAAAATATGCATTGCAATGCCTTTTTTTTTTTTTAATAGCATTTTGATAAATAACATGGAATCCTTGAGTTTGGGTATATGTTGAACATATTTCAGTATAAAATTGTATTGTAAGTATTCAAATAAAATTTAAGCAACCCTTCAATAGTAAGCAAAAAGAGATATGAATTGTTAGTATTTAATCTCTATCCCTTTGACCTGATTTTTTAAATATTTTGTTCTTGTGTTCTCAGGCCAGATTTTCTTGTCATACAGCCTGAACTAAATAAGAGGCTTCTCTGCCTTTTATCCTTGCCTTATTTACCATAAGTAACAATAGTAAACTGGTGCCTTATTATAAAATAAAGGCATTGACTCTCTTTCCCATTGATGGGAAATGTATTTGTGCTTGTGTTAATTGAATGTACTTGAAAGAGCTTGATTTTTTTTTTTTTTTTTTTTAGGTAAGCATTTATTGGTGTTCAATAAATAGAAAACATGGATGGTCCCTCTTCTAGTTTAAAATTTGCTGCTAAAATTTATTCAGAATATATTGGCCTGTTTAAGAACAGACACACAAGAATTCATTTGATTAAATTAATAATTAAATTTAATTTTTAAATGTGGAATTGTCTTTTTTTTTTTCTTTTCGTAATTTAGATTGTGAAGATTTAGGTATGCTTTCCAGTGCAGTTTTGCTTGTAATCTAGAGATAGGTAGTAATATTTCCAAAGGAGAGAGATTCCCATAGTTTTTAAAATTCTTTTTCTTTGCAGTTTTAATTGTCTGGTTAGATTACACAAAAATATATTACTTAGACCTACCAACATATAACTAATTCCTTTGTACCTTTTGTTCTTTATCTGTTAATAGTCTTTATGGGCTTCTCTATCATGCTGCTTTCTGAGGTTCCTGGTTACCATTAGTAGAGGTAGGCTTACAGAAGGTTAAGAGTGTACATGTCATACGTCTACATCCTATAGCCTTGTTTTAAAAAGAGAAAAGAAGAAATCACTTTTGGTTTAACACAGGATATTCTGTAGTTGATGTGTTGCCATAAAGAAACTCTTTTTACCCTGCACTTTTAATTTCCCTTGTGTTGTTTCCAAAAGCTGTATGATTATCTTTCAGTCAATATGACTGAAAATGTTGTTATTTTGTTGCTTTCTCAATGGTTTTTAAATGAAAGAAATAGGAATTAATGCAGTAGTTAAAGATGAGAATAAGGAAGATATGAAATAATTTTATCTTTTTGCCAAGTCAAAGTTTTTAAAAATGCTCATAGTTTTGAAAATAACCTAAAGAATATACTTTTTTTTTTTTTTTACATTTTTAGGGATTAAAATAGATTTCTCTCTTTCAATTTTTGTGTATCATAAAATGAAAGAACCTAGTTGAAATGAATAATGTAGTTTACTGAACTTATCTATCTTTATCATCTATCTTAGTTGTGTCAAGTGGAGTAAACTACAAGCCTACTTTTTGTCAAGTATATAGTTTTCATTTGCAGTGAGTCTTTAAGGTAAAACAGTATTTAAATTATTTATTTTTCTCTGCTGACCTTTCTTTCCTTTTACAGCATCCACTCGTTTTGTGAAGTGTGAAAAATGTCATCATTTTTTTGTTGTGCTATCTGAAGCAGACTCAAAGAAGAGCATAATTAAAGAACCTGAATCAGCAGCAGAAGCTGTAAAATTGGCATTCCAACAGAAACCACCTCCTCCCCCCAAAAAGGTATAAAGTCTTAGCTCAGTCTTTTAAGTATTTTATCTTGGAGACATTTCATTGTTCCCCTCTCCCCAGTTTATATTAGATCCTAATACTAGTATCTAAATACATATTATAAGTTCTTAATATGGACTATATCTGGCCAAATTGTTATTGATCTTTGATACTTGGAATTTAAGTATGGAGTCCATTGCTGTCTTCATGATTACTGTGTTCGTTAGCAGTGAAATATAGTTGGGTGATTACTAAAAAATGTTAATACTAAATTAATCTAAAATGATATCCTTAAAATAAAACAGCTGTGGATTTACTTTTGTTAGTTTAGGCCCCTAAATAAAACCAGCCTGCAATTGCTCCCCATTAAATTAGTCTACTTTATGGTAAAAGAGCCTCAGGTTAACAATGGAAGCAAGTAATTGTTTGACAGCCAGTGTGCCAGCGCTCTCTTTTATAGCACTTTGGCTTTTGTGGTGTTGGCTCTTGTCAAGAGTCTCAGATAGATTGTGATTGGGCTGGTATGAAACACGGCAGAGTGTACCACAAGCTCCACTGGGTACTTGGTGTGCGCTTTCTGAGAATAGGAGCCCTGCTCCTGGGCTCTGTGCCCTGTGTTCTGGCCATGTCTCATATGTTTGTGCTCTTTGATTATTTTTCACCCTCTGTACCTTTCTTCTACTGTATTTAGATATCGGTGCATTTGTCTCTTCCTCCAGATGTGCTGTGGCGGATTTAATAATTCATGGGTGTAATTTGTGAAGAATGCAGAGTTTTTAAAATTTTGCTATGTAAAAATAAATGATGTAATGGGAAATATAGCCATTAAGCTTTATATTCTCCACTAATTTGTGCAGACTTTAGACATCCGAATCAAATTTCTAGAAAATAAACAGGCAGTTAAACTATTTTCCAGAGTTAGTGAATATTAACAGTTAATTTCTATTTATAAAAAGCCGAAAGAATTTACTCCAGGTTCTAAGCTGTGGTAATAGCCACATATCAAATAGAACTTTAGTTTCTACTAAGAGTAAAGCTTTTAGATTGCCATATAGATAAATAAGTATCCTTAAAGTTAATATCTGAGAAAAAGCTAAATGTTTGTTTTAAAACACATAGATACTGGTAATATAATGGCTTTTGATTATATAATGCTTAATTTTGAAAAGGGTGGTTTTATAATATATTATCTTTGTGAAGGTTATTATTAATATGGTCAAGAAAGGTGTAGAAAGGATTTATTTTAAGATTCACATTAATGATGATACCTTTAGACCTATGGTGGCATGTGTAGGTATTCTAAGTGACTTTAATATTAACTTTTAAAAATTAGGATCAGTGGCATTGTTTATAGAATAGAAATTGGCATAGCACTAGAAGAGTGCAGTGACATTTTGTTAGGCTAGAGAACAAACAAATTGTGTTTTTGTTCATTTAGAGTTTGGGGCCTTGAATCATTGCTACATAATGTATCATGCCCTTGGCATTTTGTTTTTGATGAGTCTTTGTTCACATTTAAAACTGTAAGCAAATATGCTCAGTATATAACTCTTTAATGTGTGTTTTTATAATAGCTCATATTAAATTATTCATATTAAATTATTCAAAATATGATTATTTTTCAGATTTATAACTACCTCGACAAGTATGTTGTTGGCCAGTCATTTGCTAAGAAGGTGCTTTCAGTTGCTGTCTACAATCATTATAAGAGAATATATAATAATATCCCAGCTAATCTGAGACAGCAAGCAGAGGTTGAGAAGCAGACATCATTAACACCTAGAGGTTAGTGTTTTGATAATTGGCCTAAATAGAGATTACTATGCTTAGAGGTATAGTACACAACATTTTCAAAGTACAGGTCACTTTCCGTTAGTGGATTATGAAATCACTTTGGTAGGTTGTCAACAGCATATTTTTTTTAAGTGTAGTAGATGTGAGTAGAAAATACCAGAATACATTAACTTGCAGTTAAGTATTATTTCTTAAAACTTTTGCTCACAGTTATATGTGCATGGGTTCTGAGTCACAGAGTAAAATGTATTTCTTACCAAGGGTCTCAGTGAAAAATGTTCAAAAATTACTGGAGTAGAGATTGAGATATCACCTTTGAATTGTAGACTTCACTCCTAGTTCACCCTGACCCTATAATTGCAATCTTCTGTACAACTCTGAGTTCTTCTCTTTTGGGTTCAGGGTACAGAATTTCATTTGCCTAAATCAGAGATATATGGAGATAACTCTTACAGAACGTAGGCAGCACTGTTTCTGTGGGGGGCGGGCAGGTACAGAGTACAAGGTTAAGGGCAAATTTGTAAGTGATTCAAAGTATAATTCCTATTAGCGATAGATTCTAATATACCAGTGTACTGTGTAATCTCAGCTTACTGTGGACAATAATGTATATTATATTAATAGAATGATTTTATTAAAAAACTGTAAGTAGAATAAGAGGTAAATATTTTAAGTTCTTTGTTGGTGGCCAGGGAGCTTTGATTTCTTACTTAGGCCTATAATCTATCATTTTACGTTCTTTTAGTAATCATTTTACTATTGGAGGGAGTTACATTTATGAAACTACTATAACTTTTGATTACTTTTAATAGCTACTAAATATAGGGCTCAGTGGAGACACTTGTTCATTTGTTGAACTTACTGTAAAATAGTTATGTGGTAACAGTTACTTTATTTTTAGAAAGTATTCATAATAACTAAGGGAAGACTTGGAACCTTCATTTTTATAAGGTCCAAATAGCACTGTTTAGTCATGAAGCAAAATGATTTTTTTTTGGTTCCTTCAGTCCACAATCAATTAAATTCTTCTAGGTGCTGGAAAAGCAAACAGTTATATGATATTTATAGTATGAGGGATTTAAACTCTTATCAAAGACTTGTACTACTTATTTCTTAAAATAGATAACTTTGTATTTGGCAAATGTGAATATTAGCAACTGGATAGCCATCATTAAGTTGTTGTTTTTTTTTTTGTTTTGTTTTGTTTTTTTACTGTAGAAAGGATTAGCATATAGATTCTTTCATAATGTTTTGAAAAGCTAAAAAAAGTTAATGAGCACATTCTGTAAATATATTTGGAGGAGGACAAGTAGTGGGATACTCTTTGTTTGTTCCCGTAAACAAATATGTAATATTTTCACGTTACCATTTTCATCCTCTTTCTTAGAGTTAGAAATAAGAAGACGGGAGGATGAATACAGATTTACAAGTAAGTGACCCCCTCCTCAGGTCTTCCTCTATAATCATTCTTCCTTTTGAGATTTATTTCGGTGAAATATGTTAGCAATAATAACAGTGGACATGTATTTGCTTTTATATTACCAAGAAAGATGTTGTATATTATCTAAACATGTTTATCATGCATGGTATATATAACTTCCGAACATTTTATTAGCTAATTAGTGTAGCTTGTATAGATTGGGTTATTTTAGATATTCGATTTTATTTTTTCTGTTGTGATATTTCTTAAAGTATAATATAGAGAAATAAAAAGTATTATACATTGTTTTTCTCTACAAATGTAGATCTGCATGTTAACAGGAGTTGTATTTTTAAAAATCTATAGCTTACTACTTTATATCTTTTTTTTTTCTTCTTTTTTGCCATACAATTAGAGTTAGCCTGCATAATTTTAAGTGACATAAATTTTGGGAGAGTCAGGTTATCTTTGAACTACTCTTTGCCAGAAACCAGTGTTTATTTTTTGGTGTATATGAAAGTTAATATAGCCTTGCAAATTGTGAATAAGCCCCAATTCGCAGTTATCAGCCCTGGATTGCCCCTATAAGAATCGGATGGTCTGATGGAGGGCATGGAAGAACCTGATAAATCAAGGATAGTGGCCATTCTGATGTCTGGCACCCATTCCTTTGGAGGTGGATATAGTTGCTGCACAGAGGGTGAGGGTTCTAGGTGTATCATAAAAAGATTCACATGGCCTTATGTTTTAGTAATTAAAATAACAAACAAAGATAATTAATAGATAAACCAGTATGAACAGTTTTTACTTCTAAGTTTGATACGTTTACTTTGCCTTTGACTCAAGCATTATTATTTATCTAGCATTTGAAGTATATTATAAATACAGGATGTGCCATGAGAACATAACTACCAATTCTGGCATGAGATTTATTATGCATAATAAAATTGTGTTATCTCTAGTTATTTTTAAATTGTATGAAAATAATTATTATACCATATATTGTAAAATTAAGAAACACAGTAAGTGCAGTAGAATTAGATTATGTATAAAAAAAATCTAAATAATATACTTTAAGTGCTTGTATAACATATATTTTATAACCCAAAAAATATAATCAAATATGCTGTCAATACTATATAAATTTGGGCAGATGGCTAGTGAAACTAGTAGTAAAGAAAAGTCCATAGTGAATATTTTGAAAGAAATATCATGTAATAAATGTAGTGATTTAATGTAATTTAAATGTTAACAAGTAATAGTATTTAAGAACTTAGGTAAAAGCAGTTTATAATTACATATACTGATTGACTTAGAAATTAATATTTTTAAAGCTTAAAAGAATTTATTTTCATGTGTAGTTTAACCTTGTCCTATGTGAAGTTTTAAGTTCTAAAGTTAGGGTATTAGGCCCAAATCAAATATAATCAGAATATTCTTGAAAATTTCTTTGGAAATCACGTTAGAGACCAACATACTACTCTTAATAAGGCTGATTTTTTTTTCTCTATCATTAGAACGTATGTTTTTCTTAAGTTGAGCAACAGATGAAATAGTTGGCTTGTATTTGTGTATTATACAAATACTTAAACACTAGGAAAAAAGCAATGCTAATGGCAAATTCTTCTATGATATTTATAAAACTATCCGCCAAGCACTGTTCTTAGTGTTTTATGTATGTTAGCTTATGTAATCTTCCCAAAACCTGGTAAGACAGAAACTTTTATTTTCACTTCCATTTTATAGATGAGAAAACTGAAGCACAGAAATATTAAGTAATTTGTCCAGGATCATTGCAGCTGATGAGTTTCATGCAACTAACCCCTACACTAGTCTGCCTGCTCTCAGTTCTGCTCATTATAGAGTTGCTTATGCAGTGAGATATGTAGGAATAGAGACTAAACTAAAAGGACAGGAGAGTTATCTCAAGTTTACTCCGAGACATATTTTTATAAAATGGAATGATTAACATTTGTTCTGTACTATTTAAATTATTCCTCTTTTAACTTTAATCATTAAGTTAAATTCTTGTATAATGTGATCTTACTGTAGTTAACATGCTTCTTCTTGCAATTTTATTCAAATTATTCACCTAAATTATTTTTTTCTCTTGAGCATATCTAAAGTTGAGCCAAGCCACTTCCTATATTGTCACAATTCCTCACTAAATTTTGCAGAAATTTTTTAAAAAGCAAACAATTTTGCTAGAGTCAACTAGCTAGCTAACTGCACCCAAATAGGAGACTGCATTTTTTTTTTTTTTTTGCCTAATGTGGATTGTAATGAGGTAGCATTGTGAATCAGTCACTAATCATTAACCCTCAAATGTAGCAAAATTTAATTAAATTCACATGTTTATTAGATGCCTATTATTTTTGATGACTATAATAACCCTTTACCTTAAATGTGATGCTAAGATAGTTTGAAAGTGACAGCTAGATGGACTAGGACCTTAATAATAGTTGTGTCTGCTAAAGATTTATCTGTTGGTTTGATTAAAATAATAATGTATTGGAAAGTACTGATGTTCTTAACTCATTTATTAGAAACAACCTAAATATTCAGAAAATATAAGCAAGTATGATATGACTTCGGATAGCTCAAATGCTGAGAATTGAGCAATACGGATATTTACAAATCTGGACAATTGAAAATACTATTGAGATTCTTTCCTTCAGCAAAGAGAGAGTGATAATTAAAATTTGTCTTGTTCAATTTTCCTTTTAGGGACCCCACTGATAAACTGATCACTCAACAGTAGTATCAGTCCCATCTAGTTAAGCATTCTGTATTTAGACTTAGAACTTTTAGAATTTAAAACCTCACACAGGACAAGACTAACCTATACATGATAATAAATTTTATTTAATCTTTAAAAATCTTAATTTCTAAGGCAATTACTATATGTAATTATATACAGTATATGTAATTACATACAGTATATGTAAAAGCCTATATAACTTAGGCTTTTACCTAAATTCTTAAATACTATTACCTGTTAACATTTAAATTACATTAAATCACTACATTTATTACATGATATTTCTTTCAAAATATTCACTATGGACTTTTCTTTACTACGAGTTTCACTAGCCATCTGCCCAAATTTATAAATATAGTATTGACAGCATATTTGAGTATATTTTCAGGTTATAAAATATATATTATACATGCACTTAGAGTGTATTATTTAGATCTTACATTTTTATATATAATCTAATAAAGGGGCAAGAAAGATCCAGTTGAGATCCTATAAAATCAGAGATTCAGATTGAGCCAGGGAATAGTGAGTCTTACCGTTTCTCTGGTAGACTCACAGAATCATTTTTAGATGTGGAAGAGACTGTAGAGGTGATAGGTCTCAGTATTCTCACTTTATAGGTAAGGAAGCAGGCCCAATAAGTTAAATGAGTTGCCATGGTCTTGCAGCTGCACAGCTACAGAACTGAGACTAGAACCAAGTTCCCTATTCTCAGTTCAGTATTTTCTCTTTCTCTACAGCCCTGCTTCTTTTCAATTGTACTGAAAAAAAAAATTTATCTTTATCTTTCAAAGTGCCTACAAATCTATCGCCTTTTATTCTTACACCTTCCAACCGTATGCTTGAAAGTGATAGGATAGGAATTATTGCCAATTTATAGATTAGGAAACAGCACAAAGTTTATATTACTTGCCCCAAGTCCTGCAACTATTTAGAGATGAAAGACCAAAGTTAAAGCACTATTCTTTTATTATATACTGCCTTCCCATGAGTGAAAGGCATTCTTCATACAGGTTTACATGAATAAGGAGGGGAAGATAAAAAAAAGTCCATTTCCTTTGCCTGAAGTTCCCTCAATAATCATGTGTCTTGTACATTTGTCACTAGATAATTGGAAAATTTCTTTCTTTTTAGATAAGACAGAATGTCAAAATATTTAAAATTTTCTCAATCAGTGATTGATTTTAGATGTAGGGTTTTATTGGATATTTTTTCAAGCAAAACCAAATGAAGCTCTAGTAATTCCTTTGCTGTTTTTTCAGAATTACTTCAGATTGCTGGAATTAGTCCACATGGTAATGCTTTAGGAGCATCAATGCAGCAACAGGTAAATCAACAAATGCCTCAGGAAAAACGAGGAGGTGAAGTGTTGGATTCTTCCCATGATGACATAAAACTTGAAAAGAGTAATATTTTGTTGCTTGGACCAACTGGATCAGGTAAATACCTTGCAGAAAAATATGTACTAATTTTAAAAAATAGAATATAATTGATTCTGTAACCTGTGCCTTATGGTTGGGAGATCCTGGTTCTTGAGAAAAAAATCTAAAGCCAGTTTTATGGATACATTATCAGTATTTGTATATAGTCTTCAAGCTGAATTTGAGGCATTGGTGTTGCCCTTTAGTCCAATTTCTGACGCTTAACAGATAATAAAAATAAAACCATTAGATGTAAATAATAATGGAGAAAAGATGTAACAGTAATTTTTTATTATATACGATTCAAACTTATTTTGAATTTTTGTAGAGAAATCATATGTCAGTATATTTTTAGTAAACTTTTAGTTACTGTTTCTATTCGTAGGTAAAACTCTGCTGGCACAAACTCTAGCTAAATGCCTTGATGTCCCTTTTGCTATCTGCGACTGTACAACTTTGACTCAGGCTGGATATGTAGGTGAAGATATTGAATCTGTGATTGCCAAACTGCTCCAAGATGCCAATTATAATGTAGAAAAAGCACAACAAGGTATGTTTTCAGCATAGGTTGTCTGTGCCCAGATATAGTATATTAGGGAAACAGTCTAATATTAAGAGCTAATATAATTCTTATTTTGAATTGAGTAAAATTCTATAATTATATAAAAGTAATAGTATGTTAAACATTTTCTTGCATAGTGACTAAGGGCTACAAAGTTTGCTTTGCCTTATTGTCATTAGATGACTAGGAAGGTGAAAACAGGCCAAATTACTATTCCATTAGACCCTTAGTACTATTATTGTTTTTCTATTCTGATTCCTATCCAGACTCCGAATGCTGGGGTGAGGTGGAGGAGGGAGCAAGGACCAGGGCAGGAGAGTACAGGATGAATCTAGAAATAGATTAGCCTGTTGACCTGCAGAATGTCATAGATGCTGCGTTTCCCCTTTCCCCATCTATCTCTATCATCTGTCCTTGTTTACAAGAAGAACTTGACAGCTTCTTGCCAAATTCCTTTAAGACAAGAATATAGTTGAGAAAAAGAAAGCCACTGCATGTACTTCCTGCTTCCACACTATACCTCTATTTCGGCTCCTAGAATAAAGAACCTGAAAACATGAGTGGGGTAGGTAATGATTGTCAGAGAGAATTGGTCATCATACCCAAGTGATATTCTATTAAAATAAATTATAAAACATTTGCACAAAATAATGAATGGGAGAAATACAGTGTATTTTTATAACGTTAAGCCATTGAGTATGTTAAGTGTCAAAGATCAAATAACCTTGCTCGCTGCCTACCTAGTCTTTTAAAGCTGAGGTTATCTTGTGTATATCTTTTTCATATTATAAATAGACTCCTCCTTAAATTATAGGAATTGTCTTTCTGGATGAAGTAGATAAGATTGGCAGTGTGCCAGGCATTCATCAGTTACGCGATGTAGGTGGAGAAGGCGTTCAGCAAGTAAGCAGTTGAATATTTTGTTCAAGCCCACTAAAAGGAGGGGAGTGCATCAACCTCCCGATATTGTACGTTTGGTTTCATGTTCATTTGGATTCTGTTTTATTTCCTCCACCCCCAAACTCCACATAACATTTTAAAGTATTTTGGATCCTAAGAGAAAGCTAGTGTCAATTTTAAATACCAAATTACCTTTTTTATGAAATAAAAAATATTTTAAAGAACAGAAAAAATGCAATTTAATTTTCGTTGGTTTTATTCCTCAAAGACCAAGTTAAACATTTCTAGAGGACCCTTAAAGGAAGTTCTCGTTTTAACTAGACAAATGAACTATGCACTTGTATCTTTTCACTTAGTTAGAAGAGAGGATAAAATAGTATTTCATTCCTTGTAGAGTCATATTTTAAGGCATAATGATATATTTGTCAACTTCACCTTTTACTGTTAACTAATTATGTCATAAAATACAGGGTAAAGAAAATTTTTTTTTGACTAAGACACAGAGAAGTATGATCACATTTATAAAATGTGCTGAATGACATTTTTATAAGGCATCTCAAAATATAAATGTTCTCAAAGTTTAATACTAGGAATAGGATAGAATTTTAATTTATATGAATTATAACCATTTGCTCACTATTTTTAACTATTTCTATATATTTGTAACTAATTCTAACTATTTTCCAATTTTGAATGTTCCCATAATGGTTGGGTACCACTTTATGGAGTCATAATTCTATCTTTGTGTTAGAATTATGTCTTTACCATCAAAAACAACCCCTCAGATTGACTGTTTCCTGAACACATCAGGAATCCTGCAACTATTCCAAATAAACTTATGAATGTGATAGTGCATTAGATTTTCATGTTAGTTGTAGAAATGTGGGAGTTTTCTTTAGTTATGCTCATTGACCATAACCACATATTATTTCCCCCATTGTTTCCCATTATCTAAAGTATAATATACTTATATGATGATGCTATAAATCATTCATTCTTTATTTAGGGCTTATTAAAACTACTAGAAGGCACAATAGTCAATGTTCCAGAAAAGAATTCCCGCAAACTACGTGGAGAAACAGTACAAGTTGATACAACAAACATTCTGTTCGTTGCATCTGGTGCTTTCAATGGTTTAGACAGAATAATAAGCAGGAGGAAAAATGAAAAGGTAAGTTTTTCTGAGGGGTTACTGGGATAGGGAGCATTTGAAGTTACAGAAGATGGACACTCAGTTTCTGTTCTCATAACTGCTGGTTACCACTTGTGGATTTTTAAGAGTTAGATTTTCTTAGAGCATACCAGAAATATTTTCTAGTTACATTTTAAATTTCAGAGTAGTAAGATTTCTAAATGTCATCTATATATGGGCATTTTTAAAGTATAACTTGATGATTTCAGTTTTATATTTCATCTGAAGAGTTCTTTTATTATTTGAGGTAGGTGCTATATTAGTAAAATTTCTATTCATTCCTCTTGCCCAATTAACTGGGGCTAAATAAAGAGCTTGTCTCCATTTCTCCTGCCCGTAAAGTTTATCATAGATCACTGCTAACATTCACAAGTGGAGGGAAGCAGTTTGGGGGTTGGAGGAAGAGTGCGAATCCCACATAGTTTTATAAGCCTTGATTTTAATTAGAACTTCTTCATGTCTTCAAGGTACAAGTGCAGTACCTATTTGTTGATTAATTACAATAAATATAATGTCAACATAGAAGCCCAGGACATACCTGTATTTTCCGTGTTTTTGTGTTTTGCATAATAGCCACAAATGACCCCTTTTATATAACATAATATTCTACTACCTAAGGGAATATGTCATAGATCAACTTATTCTATATTGCCTGCTTTAATCTCCTTGGCCTTGCGTCTTCTAGTTTCAGTAGCAGTTTCATAGTAGTAAAAACGTAATGCTACTAATGAAATGGTTGCCTATGGTGATTCCTTTACTTAGGCTAGATGAGAAAACTCTTGTACAAATACTAACAGAGTCATGTGATGCTGTCATTCCGTAGTACCAGGCCTTATCGGCATGAATAAGGTTAGATTTTTATTTTTCATATTAGTTAATTTATGGGTTTTATTTTTGCTTTTGAAATTAAATTAGCTTAACAAATTGTAAGGAAGAAATTATTTGTGTGTGTGTGTGTGTGTGTGTGTGTGTGTGTGTGAGTGAGTGAGTGAGTGAGTGTTGAGGGGAGGGAGAATTTTATATTCGAAATTCTGTAACCAAAAGCAAGGACCATGTTCTGATATTTATAATTAATAATTCCAAAAAGAATTTTAAGCTAGAAACATGTAGCAAAGAACAGTTAAAAGTAATGTCAGAAAAGAGATCAGAAACATGCAGAAAGAAGGTTTAGGTCATATGAAGTCTTCAGGAGAGACAAATTTAAAAAGGGTTTGTTCAATATGTCTTTATGAAAAGACATAAGAGTTTTGAAAAGCATAAGAATCTTCAGTGATTTTATAGAGAATTAAACACATCATGTGGTTACTGTTTTCATTGGAAGTCAGGAGTATAACATGAAATAATATACCTATATTCCAACCATATCTAACTGCTTGCAGTCCTGCATTTTATTCCTCTTGGCCCTGCTCATGCCCTCAACTACGATGATCTAGTTGGAAAATACATGTTCATCTTTTAAGATTCCGTCTATTAAATAATTAGGCAATTCCTCTGTGAAGGTTTTCTTGATTACCTCCTACCTTCACTCCCCTATATATGCCTCTTTTCTTCCTTTGCACTGCCACTGTTTCCTGTACAGTTGTCCTTCATTGCACCTAGGATACTTTAATAAAGTAAGCTCTTTTAGCATAAGGGCTATCTTTAGGTTTGTGTCCCCAGTGTTTTATGATAATGCTTAATAAATGTTTATATAATATGTATATATTTATTACTGTATATCCTTATTATATATAATATGTGCTATAATATATACTTAATAAATGTTTAAATTATTAAATAAAAGATATTTTGCTTTCTGAATACACTGTGTACACAGCTTGGAGAATCAGAGGAATTGATTTTTAACTTAGGCTATTTTCTCACATCATGTGCTTCTCTTATACTTTTGACAAAGACTATATGACATATCCAGATTAAACACTCTGAGAATTGCCTAGAGTATGGTTCTTTTATATTGACTGAAGCAAGATTCAAACACCTTAGATACCCAGCCTTTTGCGGCAAAGTTAGCATTCCTGTTTTATGTCATCCTTATATGTTTTTATAAAATCTAATCTTAAATTATTTTAATTCATAGATTAATGTATGCAACCCCAAATCATGATTTGAATGGAATGCTTAGCAGTGATTGAAGACACTTGTGGATAATTTTGTTATAAAACTGCTTGTCCCATAAGCACTGCTCTTGTTTACAGTATTACAAAATTAACTCTGGTTACAGAAAGATTACTATCTCCATTTTCATAGTTTTTATACATTTTGGACTTCACACTAGTCTAGAGATCTCAGAAAAACCTTGCAACATCATTATGTGAATTCTAAGAGGCTTCCCTTTATAGTTCTTATTTATCTCCTTTTACTAGAATTCATTCTTTGAGAGTTGGATGTTATATAGTAATTAGGTTCTCAATTCTGAAGGCAGATAGACCTGAGTTCGAATTCAGACTTTACCACTCACAGCAAGAATTTGGTCAAGGTACTTACCCTCTCTAGGTCCATTTTCTTCATTTATAAAATGTGAATGATAATAGAGAACTTTCTTCTGTTGCAAGATCACATGAGATATGCATGCAAAGTATTTAGTACAATGCAGCTTCATTCTGCTATTTATAACATCCATTTTTCTTTGGCAGTATCTTGGATTTGGAACACCATCTAATCTGGGGAAAGGCAGAAGGGCTGCAGCTGCTGCAGACCTTGCTAATCGAAGTGGTGAATCAAATACTCACCAAGACATTGAAGAAAAAGATCGATTATTGCGTCATGTAGAAGCCAGAGATCTCATTGAATTTGGCATGATTCCTGAGTTTGTGGGACGGTTGCCTGTGGTAGTTCCTTTGCATAGCCTAGATGAGAAGACACTTGTACAAATCCTAACTGAGCCACGAAATGCTGTTATTCCCCAGTACCAGGCCTTATTCAGCATGGATAAGGTTAGATTTTTTTTTTCATACTTAGTTAATTTATGGATTTTTGCTATTAAAATTACATAAATTAGCAAAAATTAAAAAGCAATCCTTTTCATCTGGAATACTAGCCTATTCCTCACTAAAAATCAATCTAGGAAAATCAGGGAAGGTACACTTTGTTATTTTAGACATTTAAGAATTGGTTTTATTTTTTTCTTAATTAAAATTGTCATTGTAGCTCAAAGTCCAAGGATATATATAGAGAGAAATTATTCCAGCAGCCTACTCTCAACAGACCTCAGGACAGATAAACAGGATTGTCCCTTCAGCCTTGATATTCTCCATGTTTTTGTTGTGACATACTATGTATACTTTTTTCTATAAAGTTTTATTAGTTCTCACATCTACGACTCTGCAGCTAGACACTTGGAGGTCACTCAAGCCCACACATCCAATTATATTGAAAATGGTTTGGGTTTTATGAACTTAGTGTCTCTAAATATCAGTGTCCCTTTCTCGAATGTCAGTCTCCTCCATTGCCACTACCTCAAGTCATTTATCATTCTTCACCTTGACACATGCATTTGGTTCCTGATTAGTCTCTCTTTCAAATCTGTCTCTGACCATCACCACCAAAATATCATCTTCCACTTGCAGAGTGGATCATTTTTAAATTATTGAGCACAGTGCCCAGCGAACAGATATTGAGTTCTTAACTATTTATTGAATGAATAAACACAAAGCTAATTATTTTATTCCCCTCCTTAAAATCCTTCAGGGGTCCTCTGGCCTTATTTAGATGCCCCCACTTTCGTGTTCCCTTAATACTATGTGCATACACTATGCTCTAAGTGGTAGTTTGCTAATTTGTCAACCCCCAATAGACTTAAGTTCCTTGAGAACAAAGAAGGTATCTAATTCATCATTCAGTCTTTAATATATAACACATGGGTTCAATAAATATTGTATAAAGTTCTACAAAGTCCATGTTAATCTAGAAAAAAACCTCTTCAAGGACTAGGACAAACTTGAAATTCATAATACTGATTCCTTCTTATACATTAATTGATAGAAACAAATGGTGATGATTGAAGGCAGGGTTAAAAAAAACCATGAGAGGAATAACTCAAATTTAACATTTTTTAGAGGCAGAAATTAACCAAAAGTTGTTTAGTACCAAGATCTTGTGAATTCTAATGTTCCAATGTAGTTTGATTTTTTTTTTTTAATAGTAAATTCTCCATAATTTGAACTGTATTTTGAAATGACTGGTAATTTAGAGAGACTTGTCTAAAGTTTTACTTTTGTTATATAGGACGAGAGAGTTAGTAACACTTTTTTAAATGCACATTTTCTAGTAAGAAGTTGATAGTCTAAAAATGCTTTAGTCTGAAAGGGAACAGGGTCAGTCAAGACAAAGATTCTGGTCCTGTGTTTCTAAGTATTAGTGAATCAGTATACTTAACCCTCTGGAACTTTTCTATCTGTAAAGTCAGGGCATTGGTCCTTTTTGTTCTGAAAAGACCAGTAATGGTAGTAGATAGTAGTAATAGTTGATAAATAAATGCTGTATGATCATATTAGGAAAATATCAAGTATTATTTAAGTTCTCATTTTTTAAAATGTATTTGTAGTGTGAACTGAATGTTACCGAGGATGCTTTGAAAGCAATAGCCAGATTGGCACTGGAACGAAAAACAGGTGCACGAGGACTTCGGTCCATAATGGTAAGTTGATGTTATTATACAAAAATTAGATTATTTCTTGATCTGAGTTTTGAGACTATTAAGCCTCTGTGTTTTTCCTTTGAAAGTTTATCCAGAGAATTGGCCAAGTGTTGTTTTGAGATTTTTTTTTTTGTCACAGATTTTATCTTTCTTCTTCCTAAAAAGAAACTTTAAGGTATTTGTAACAAAAAAACAGATAATACAATTAATGAAACAGAAAATCAGATCAAAGGAGAGAGAATTTCAGAAAATTCTATACAGGCCTTTTGACTAAGCTCCAGAATGCCTTCTCAGACCCATTGAAATCCTCATTCATTGTTTATTTGAAATTAAGTTGCAGATACAAAACATTGTACCTCTGAATTCTTCAGTATGGTATTGAACTCATTGGTTTTTATTTTATTTTGTAACAAATCTTAGAGACCCAGCCTATTTTCAGCCACCTACTCTCTTCTTCAGAGTTCTCTCCCCTACCTGCAAGGTCTGGTTGTACAGTGGGTTACTCTTTTCCTATATGCTCCCAAAGCAAGCACATGTTCCTATTCTCTTTTAAGGATTTCACTGCTTAATATTACTTCTCTCATCTCAATAGGACTTTCTGATTGGAACTACACATTTATCACAGGCAGTCTGAGATTATACTCTTTAATGAGGACCTCGACTTCAAGTGTTGCTGATTAAGGACAGATTAAATAAACATGCAAACTAGAATAGTAGAAGATATAGTTGACTTTGTTTAGGAAATTTAACGTATTCAACCAGTATTTTCCTTAAGATGGAATATAATCCAGCCCTTACTTGTAGGCTAAACTAGTTTTCTTTAGTGAACAGCTTTAAATATGCAGCACTTGAGACAAATGCTTTTGAAATCATAGTTCAAAATTGAAGAGTTTAGTAGAGATTATTTAGGATTAAATCATTTTCAAAGTAAGGGATTACCAGTTGATCTCCTTGGTCATAGAATATGCCAGGAATGCTTCTGAGAAACATCTGAATCCAAAAGTATAGTCTTTTTGTATGTGCATGGTGACCTAAGTAGATAGAACTATAGACAAATAGCCTTCCCTTATAGAATGATTTCTCTCTAAATTTAGTTAGAAGCTGTTTTAATACGAAGAATATGAAAGCTTTTACATTGACTTTCAACATTCAGTTCCTGGTGCATAATAGGGACTCGGTAATATGTGTTGAGTTAATGATTTCTATTTGTGGCCTATAGAATATAAGTATTTTGTATGTAACCACAGTTTTCCATGTCATTCATTACTTTTTATCTCTTTAGGAAAAGCTGTTACTAGAACCAATGTTCGAAGTCCCTAATTCTGATATTGTATGTGTGGAGGTTGACAAAGAAGTAGTAGAAGGAAAAAAGGAACCAGGATACATCCGGTAAAGTGTATTGTCAAGCTAGAACAGATCTAAAACTTAAGATCAGCTTTTTATTGCTGTGGTTTATTGGTCTTCATAAAAATTGCATAAAAATCTCTATATTCATAAGGGAAGCAGTAATCTCAAATTTTCTGTAAAAATTGTTCTTTGTTTTCTAAAATAATATTTGTGAATCTTTTTGAAACTCGATCTTCAAAATTAGCCTCCATTTTATTTCCTCTGAGGAAGAAGTATCAAAAGAGATCAAAGTAATCCAGATGAAGAGATTTAAATGAATTTTGCTACTAATTCTATAATTTGTGAATGACTTGTTTCATGTCTTTCACAAAACCAAAACTTTGTGGACCGTAATTTTTCTCTCATTTGTATCAGATCAGTTGACAAAGTTGACACATCTTTCACTGCTTTATTTATTTATTCCAGGGGTCAGCAAACTTTCTTGTAAAAGGCGAGATAAATATTTTAGGGCAGCTACTCACACTGCCCTCATAGCACAATAGCAGCCATAGACAGTCCATAAATGAATGAAGATGTCTGTGTTCCTGTAAAGCTTTATTTACAGAAATAGATGATGGGCTTTATTTGACCTCTAGGCTGTAGTTTACTGACTTGATCTATTCAGTCATTATTTATTATACAATGCTTGACATTAATGTTACCTACACAAAAATTAGGTTTCTGTTTTAACTGTCACAAGATATGTTTTATGTTTGCTTCTAAGATAACTTTGAAGACAGTTGACTGGTTTTGAACAACCTTAGTTATTCAAAGAGACAATCTTTTATTTTCATTGTTTAATGACATTAATATATAAAGGAATTGTGGTCTGATTATAATTTTGACCAATTTTAGTCAAGTCAGATTTGGTCAAAAGCTGTCATCTTCTTTACTGTAGACATATGCTAAATGTCAAGCATTTGAGTTGAAATAATGGATTCTAATTTTTTTGCGGGAGAAATGGAATTTTTTAAGCCTTCAAAATTAAAGCCTTGTTGCCAGTTTATTTCAGTAATAACATTTATTTGGGAAAATTACTTGTAACTCTTGGCCATAGGGTTTAAACTTTTTTCCTATTTTGCAACCTTAATATTAAAAATGCACTTAATATTTTCTTTTTCATGTGGCTTTTCTAGTGAAATAGAATAATTTATTGAATCCAGAAATCATGTTTATCCATAATTTTTATTTTTTAAAAAACCGATGGTTTTTCATTATAGGGCTCCAACAAAAGAATCCTCTGAGGAGGAATATGACTCTGGAGTTGAAGAAGAAGGATGGCCTCGCCAAGCAGATGCTGCAAACAGCTAGACTGTCAGACTTCTGTATATAAAGCTTTTTCCTTGTGTTTGGGATTGTAACTGTCTCTACAGTCTGACATTAAAAGCATTGGATCTATCTTGGTTATCATACATGGTCAGGTGCCTTTAGGGTAAAAAATCAGATCATGTATATTAGGTAACATCACATTGATTTATACAGAAGACATTATGTGGACTTTAATGACACAATGTTCAGAGATAAAATGTATATTATTTTGGTTCAGTTTTTTAAAAATATGGTTACATTCTTAGGTGTTCTTTTAAATAATGCAGGTGTTGCAATAACTGTGGATTTTACAATAATGTTACTCTACAAATGGGAAAATAAATTCTTTAAAATTGAAGGTTGGGATACTATTATTTAGTTTAACCTTTTCTACCCATATTTGTTTCCTGAAAATATTAGAATTTCATTCATTTAAAAAATTTGAACAGGTAGTTTTCAGGTAGTTAAAAATTTCATGGAAAAAGTACCCTGGAGATTCATATTTTAATGGTTTATTTAGCTGTATTCTTAGTCTTACCTAACGTATGACACTAACTTCCCATTTGGTACTACAAAAAAAGCCATTCTCTTGCTGACTTGTCTGATTTATTTGCCATCTGTAATGCATTTTAGTACCATGAGTAAGCAGATAGAATTGAAGCCTGCTTTAAATCTTCAGGAAAAGATCACATCTAAGTCTAAAAGTAGCATTCACCATCAACCATAACAGCCATGTGCTAAACTAAATAAAATATCCTAACATTGTGCACTTACCTAAAGTACTCAGCTAGTTGTTGTTTTTTTTTTTTCATGCTGGATATTTGTCTAATTCTTTGGCTTCATAGAACATTAAAGAAAACCTTTGCTTTGCTATCAGCAGAAGTTAATATGTTCACACTAAAATATAAGTTATTAATCTTCATTATGTAACAAAACTAAACAGCGGGAGGAGTTTAGGGGACTTAAAAATTAAAATCGTTTCTTTCCATAAATATTAAAATATTTGGGTACCTTTTAAGATTTTTCTTCTAAAATGTTAACACAATTATCTGTACTATTCATTCAGGTCAAACTTCCTTGAAATTGTTTAAATCAGAGTACATTGAAATATTTGGATATTTGGATTTTTCAGTTTATAGACTCAAGTGTTCCTTTTACCCCCTTTTCCTTAGAAAGAGAACTTTAGGCTATTAGCAGATTCTAAGTCCTGTTGATGAAGAGTTGGGCTTTTTATGATGTAATAAGAGACATGAAATATCTATTTATGGCTGGAGTAGGATCAGAAATATACTTTTGCAGAGTGTTTAAGCCTGGTTGCTATAGTATGGAACAGAAACAGGTATCTTTAGTCTCCCTAGCAATGGTTAAAGTTTTTCTCAGGAAGTCTTTCATATAACTGTTCATTATCTTTCTCTCTTGGTGTCATTTTCCTCTTTGTAGAGTGAAAATTGGAATAGCTACTAAATATATTAAGGGTAATCATCCAGAAATGGACTGGGAGACATTTTAGTCACAACAACTTACATTTGGTTTTGGAAGTTGTTAACAAAGCATAATCGATGTTTTTAAATTAAACACAACTTAGTATAACTACGATTTGTATCTTGAAACTTACATTTTGGCATTTGAATAAAACAAAAGGACTAAATGAAAGCCAGTGTTGTGTTGTGTCCATAATGCAGTGACATTTTTAAAAGGACACAAATATCATGAGCTGCTTTATTCTGGTGATTGGTTAATCTTTGGCACTTTCATATCCCTCTAATTCTCTTAGTTGTAGATTCCACAGACAAAAAGTCTGTTATTAAAGCTTATATTAAATATTTTTTAAAAATTCTTAAATATCCTGCACAGTCCCCACACTAGGGAGGGACACAGACCAAGGTTTTCAAGAAGCTTAGTAGTCTAATAGAAAAAGCAAACAAACATCAGTGCATCATAATAATGGAAGTGAGGTAAGTAGGTACCAGGTGTGGTGGCACAAAGGTGGGGGCTCAGATGGATTTGGAAGAACAAGAATTTTCCAGAAAGCGATAATGAAAATTAAATTTCAGGAATGTGAAACAACAACTAGGGAGCTTTAGGAACTTGAGATATAGGCAACAAATTTGACTTAACATTACTCCCCTGAAATGATCAGTTAATACATTCTCCTCTCCAGCTGAAGACTTTGCCTCACATGTCATTGAGAAACCATCAGAAGATAGAAGTAATCTTCTCATCATCAAATCTATAAGCCCACCTGCTTTGGCACTCAACCTTTTCAGGTTACAACTGAAAAATCCTTCAAAACAATCACTATACGTCATTATGTGGGGATCCCATCATCCCCTCTCATTCTTCAAGGCATTTAGTTCTTTTTGTTAGTATCTCTACTACGTTATTCATCTCTTGCCTTCTGAATCATTCCCAGCGGCATCTAGACACTGCCTAGTTTATTTTTCAGTTGTCTTTCTGGCTACATAACTTCAGGGTAAAGATCATGTCTGTTTTGTTAACTATAACAGCACCTACCATAGTGCTTCATATATTTGGTGCTCCATACATTTTAAAACAATAGAATATCGTATGCCAGGTTAAGTTGTAATTTTATGCAGAAAGTAGAGTGGGCCATTATCAAAAGAGTTTTAAGCAGAAAAGTTGGACATCTTAAGATGTATTTTAGATTGTCAGGAAGGGGAGCCTCTGAAGAAAATGGGAAATATGACTAGAGACCTACTCATGGACATTTCTCCAGCATTTGCCCCTCTATCTCCTACCTTATCACTTTCCTCCTGTTTTTCAGATCAGTTCTCATCAGCACACAAAACAATTCCCTGAACCCAAATTCCCTCCACAGTAAACTAGAGTGAGATAAGCTATTGGAAGGTTTTGCACAGAGAAATGACATAATCTGACTTAAGTTTTCAAAAACCATTCTGGTTGCAGTGTGAGTAAACAGACTGTAGTGGAGCAAGGATCGAGTCAGGGACACTTGGGGCTATTGTAATAAGCCTGCTAGGAGATGATGGATTGGTCCAAGGTGATAGCAGTGGAAGTGGAAGAGTGGATGGGTAGGTATTTTTGCAAATTCTGTGAAAAGTGGTATCCCATGTTCTTCAATGGGGGAACTCAGTATTATAATATCTGCTACCCCTAATTAATTTACATACCTAAAGTTCTTATAAAATACCAGTAAAGTTTAAAATCAAAACTACATAAGTAGATTCTAAAAGTTCATATGGAAAAAAATAAGAATGGTAAATAAGCAAAATGGTAATGTACACATACAGTGCTTACTCTGTCACTCTGTACATTTAATGCAACAACTGAGATAGTTTCTATTACCAACCCTTCTTAAAGATGAAGAAACTGAAGCCCAGTGGTTAAGTAGCTTTTCCAAGATCATACAACTAGTAACAGCCAGAATTTATCCCCAAGTACTGATTCCAGAGCCTCTTCATTTAACCAACGTATAGAAAGAATGAAGAGGTGCCGCCGCTTCATTCAGTGTATGGCAGATCAATGGCAAAAAATGTGAAGTCCGTAAATAGGTCCCAAATGTATATACGAATTTAGTATTGGAAATGGCGATATTTCAAATTGGGAAAAAGACTATTCGATAAATGATAATGGCAGTATTCACCCAGAAAATATAAAGTTATATCCATACCATACCTAACAATTTTAAGATAAAAACCGAAGCCTTTAAATATTATATAGAGTATTATATGATACATAAGATACAAGGAAATATATAGAGTATAAAAGACTTTCTGAGAAATAGGAGAGGCCTCTTGGGAAGTGGGGTCAGGCTCTGATTGGTTCTTTTCATGATGTAGAACTGGACTCTTACCCAAGGAGTTAACCATTACTTTTGGTTTTAAAAAAAAATAAAGAGCTAATCATGTGATGCCAGGGCAACTGGACATCCAAAGTAGGGTGGGAGCGGGGGGATGGGAGGAGAACTTTGACCTAGGTCTCACGCCTTATACAAAAATTAACTCAAAATGGATCACAGCCTTAAATGTAAACCTATAAAACTTTTAGGAAAAGCACAGGAGAAGAATTTCAGGATCTAGGGCTAAGTAAAGAGCTTTTAGACTTGACTCCAAAAGCATCCCAAAAAAGGAAAAACTGGTTAGCTGGACTTCACCAAAATTAAGAACTTTTGAAAAAAGTTCTGGAAAAAAAAAAACCTGTTAAGAGGATGAAAAGACATAAGCTGGGATAAAATATTTGCAAATCACATATTAGGTAAAAAACTAATATGTAGAATATATAAAGAACTCTCAAATCTGAAGAGTCAAAAAACAATCCAATTAGAAAATGGGCAAAAGACTTGATCAGACATTTCAGTGAAGAGGATATACAGATGGCAAGCACATAAAAAGATGTTCAACATAATTAGGCATTAAAGAGGTGCAAATTAAAACTACAATGAGATATCACTACATACCTATCAGGATGTCTAAAAAAAATAACATCGCAAAATGCCAGAATGCAGAGAAACTGGATGTTTCATATATTGCTGGTGGTAATATAAAATGGTGCCGCTGCTCTGGGAAACAATTTGGCAGTTTCTTTAAAAAACTATGCAACTGACACATGACCCAGCAATTGCACTCCTGGGCATTTATTCCATAGAATTTAAGGTTTGTGTTCACACAAAAACCTGTATACAAATGTTCATAACAGCTTTATTCATGATAGCCCCCAAATGGAACCAACCCCAGAGTGGAAATATCCTTCAACAAGTGAATGATTAAACAAAGTGTGATTTAATTTTACCCACACTTTTGTTGCACACTTTTATTGCAATAAAAGGGAACACTATTGATAAGAACCACCTGGATGAATCTCCAGAGGATTAGGCTAAGTGACAACAGAGTCCCAAAAGGTTATGTACTATATGATTCCATTTATATAACATTCTTGAAAGGACAGTTATGAAACTGCAGAAAAGGTTAGTGGTTGCCAAAAGTTAAGGGAAGTGGGTGTGGCTATAAAAAGGCAAATGAAGTATCCTGGAAGTGATGGAAATAAATGTTCTGCAACCTGACTGTATCAATGCCAACATCCTGGTTGTGGTATTGTACTAGTTTTGCAAGGTATTACCATTTGGAGAAACTGGGTAGAGTACGCAGGATCTCCCTGTATTATTTCTTACAACCGCATACGAATCTACAATGACCTTAAATAGTTTAATTTAAAAATCTAATCATGTAGCATAGCCTTCCTTTCCCCTCCTAAAATCCTCCAGTGGTTTCCCATTGTTCTTAAAATATGAGATCCTGAACGCTCTAGTCTCTGTCCACCTTCCGGGATCACCAGGTTCCCTCTCAGGCTTTCTGTGCTCCAATCACACCCGCATTCTTTCAGTTCCCCTACTAAACCTACTTCTACTACGGGGCTTTCGCAAATGCTGGTCCCATCTGAATTGTGCTTCTCTCTCTTCTTCTGTTTAACTCTTACTTGTCCTTCAGGCCTCAGATGGAGCCTCAAATCCTTAGGATAACCTTACCCAGCCTCTTTGTCAAATTCTCCTATAAGCTCTTCTTGCCCTGTTTTCTTCTTTGGTAGTACTGTACTTAAATTCACCGCTGCACTTTACATTTGTTTGCATGATTACTAAAGGCGTTTTCTTTACAAGACAGGTAGTTTTACCAGAGGAGAGGAATTGTGTGTTAGTTCACTGTCTGCAAAGCATCTAGCTCCGCACCTAGCCTGCTCTCTTTAAGAACGATATTTATGAAGGACAGAATGAATTCTCCCTTATGCACCGAGCTCTCTGGGCTCCGCGCGTCACACTGGCGTCGCTCTTGGTACTACGTCACTTCCTCCCGGAATCCACTGTCTCGGGAAACCACTCAGATTCCTGTCACTTCTCAGAAACCCTCGGTGGTGGCCATGGCTCTGCCGCCCTTCTTCGCCACGGGTCGCCCGGGCCCGCCGCCCCCGCAGTCGCTGCCACCCGCTCCATTCGGCTGTCCGCCACCGCCGCTGCCCTCCCCAGCTTTCCCGCCACCTCTTCCCCAGCGGCCCGGCCCCTTTCCAGGGGCCTCCGCCCCCTTCCTCCAGCCCCCGCTGGCTCTGCAGCCCCGGGCCCCCGGGGAAGCCTCCCGCGGCGGCGGTGGTGGTGGCGGCGGCAGCGGCGGCGCATTCTAC
>NW_011888866.1:469662-499487 GCF_000151845.1 Pteropus vampyrus
CGGGGCTCTGCGCCTGGTGCGGCGGCTGCGCGACCTGGGCCAAGCCCTGCGCGAGGCTGAGGCCGACGGCGCAGCCTGGGCACTGCTGCATGCTCAGGCCGCGCCGCTGCGCGCGGAACTAGCGGAGCGACTCCAGCTGCTGACGCAGGCCGCCTATGTGGGCGAGGCGCGGCGGAGGCTGGAAAGGGTCCGGCGCCGCCGGCTGCGGCTTCGCGAGAGGGCCCGGGAACGCGAGGCCGAGCGGGAGGCGGAGGCCACGCGAGCAGCGGAGCGCGAGCAGGAGATTGATCGCTGGAGAGTCAAGTGCGTGCAGGAGGTGGAGGAGAAGAAGCGGGTAAGAGCAGCGGATGGCCATGGGAGTAGGGGTCACTAGTGGTGTTTGAAATGTGAAGGGGCGTGAAGCCTTGCGCTGCCATTTCCCAGGGCTAAGCCTCTTTTCCTCATATGTAAAATAAAAAGATAGCTTGTCCTTCCAACCTCGTATGTCCATAGTGATTGCGTGTTAATGGTGTATAGTACACAACATAAATGCTCTAGGTGCACTGCAAAGTCCTGTAAACACAAAGTGTGGCGTTGCAGGGATGACAGATCCCCTCTCTCCTGCTCCAACGTTCAGACATTTTGACGCTAACATTCAAGACTAACAAGCATCTGGGTCCTTGTGTCTTGTACTGCTCTAGGTGATTTTAAGAATACAAAATATAGAGAACTTGGGGCCTTGCCTCAAAGAACATAAACCCTCATGAGCTGATGATGCCATGGTGATGATTTCTCTGGGACTCCTTTGTTCACAAGTTATGAACCGCATATCCCCAGGTTCAACGATGTGTTTTTGAACACTCATTATATACTAGGCACTATCCTAAGGTCTACACATACACCAGATCTACGATCCTTTAACAACCCTGAGAGGTAGGCATTATTATCCCAATTATAGATATTAGGAAGTTAAGGCATAGGGAGGGAGGTTAACCTGCCAACAATCACACAACTTTTTGTGGCAGTTTCATTCCTGATTCGACCCCACGTTGTCTGATTCCAAAGCCTGTTGATCTTAAACTCTTAAATAGTGGCCAGGGTGAAACTGAAAATTGGTCAAATAGTTGTTTAAAACATTATCATTACTTTGAGTGCCTCTAGGCACTTGCCGTCTCTCCACTTTCCAATACCAACTAGTGTTTCCTTCCTCTTCCTCCTCCTTGTGTCTGCTTCCACCCTAGAGTCCGATGTAACTACCCTCTGAAGTGTTTTGATGGCAAGCTTTGGCTTCAAGCCCCCAGAAATATCAGTGCTTTAATGGAAAATACTTGGAGGCAAGGTCTTAATCTAAGGGAGTCTGAGTCAGTTCAGACATTTAATGAGGGTCCATTATGTACCAGGACCAGTGCTGAGTGCTAGAGTTGGAGATGAGTAGGACATAGTGCTTGTCCTTGAGGGGCTTAGAGCCCCATGGGGGATCATGTCAGTACAGCATGGTTTGTGTTAGGATTTCAACTGTAGGTGCTATAGGAGACCAGAAAAGGAATATCTAATCCATTGGGGAAGTGTCAGGAAAGGCATGGATGGTAAGGTGACATCTAAGCTGAGTTGCGAAGGAAATGTCAAAGCCAAGTGAAAGCAATAGGTACAGTTCCAGGCAGAGGGAATAATACATGCAGAAGAATGAAACAGCACGGTGTGGTTGAAATGGTGGAATTACAGGCACTGATTTGACAGCTTTAGAAAGAGCACTTTAGGCAAAAGCATCCTCTCTACCACCCACAGTGAGGATGTTGGAAACAGAGTCCCTTGAGTAGTGGCTTGAGGAACCAGTTATTTAGTCTACATGAGAACCAACTTAAGACTAGGATAGGGTCTTCAGATGTTTGAAAGGCTGTCATGTCAATGAGATCCTTGGCAGTGGAGTTTTAGATTCTCAGAGTTGTAGAGTCCTGGGCCTTTCCAGCCCCATTCCTTATCTTCCCTGCTAGCCTCAATCTTTGGGTCCAGGTGTCTGCATTTTTAATGAGAGCCCCAGCTTAACAAGGTAAGTTGGATGCACATGTTCTTTGGACCACACTTTGAGAAACTCTGAGGAAGAAACAGATCAGCATCCACTGGAAGCTGCAGAGAGGATATTCCCTTGGCTGGACTAGTGTAGAGGGAAGTTGCGCACAGCCCAGAAAATTGGCATGTAGATCCGGTAGAGTCTCTCTTAACCCTGGGACTGATCCTCTGAAATCTCACTGCTGGGCAGCTGACCTCTGCTGTAAGTTTGTTCCTTATACTAGGTCTCATGGGTCTTTTCTCCTCCAGGAACAGGAACTTAAAGCTGCTGCTGATGGTGTCTTATCTGAAGTGAGGAAGAAACAAGCAGACACCAAAAGAATGGTGGACATTCTTCGGGCCTTGGAGAAATTGAGGAAACTCAGGAAAGAGGCTGCAGCAAGGAAAGGTAACCGTGACTTTGCATTTCTTCTTGCATTTCTTCTTCTGTTCCTTCCCTTTCTTTACTATAGCATCCCCCTTTGCCTCATATTTTTGAAGAAAAATGTTTGATACTTTATTATTTTCACTCAGTAGATTAACTGAGCTTGTCAGCAATACCTGAGAACTTTTGAAGCAGAAACCTCAGAAGATGTTTAGCCCTTGGTAGAGTCAAGGTTGAAAAGAGAGGCAGGTGTGAGAACTCATGCGCTGTCTTCCCTTTACTTCATTCCCTCCTGAGTCATTCCTGACCACATTTTTCTGAGTGAGGTCGACCTGACTGGTCAACTTTACCTATGAGCCAAGGTGAAAGCTATCCTATCCTATCCTTACTGATGCTTCAGAAGGTGTTGAAAACTTGGCATGCTCCTTCAGATACATTTCAAACCTGAAATGTTGATATTTGAAGAGGTATGACTGTTTGGACACTGCAGGGAGTGTGCCCTGCAGACTACTCTCTACCTCACCCCACCCGTACCAGCATGTCATTTTTGTTCTCAGAAAACCTCAGTGGTCTCCTCTTGTCTCGTTTTCTAGAAGTTCCCCAGTTATGTTTTCCAGTTGCCTGTCTGGATCTTTGCTTTTGCCAGTCTATTCATCTGGAGGGCCGTCAGTCCCATCTTTGCCGTTTTAAGCTCTCACATCCTTCAAAACCAAATTTAGGTGCAACATCCTCCATCCTTCCCTGCTCTGGGCTGAGGTGACCTCCTCTTCCTTCTCACTTGCACCTGGTTTGGACCATATGCTGCCAGGAGTATTTGAAAGTATGCAAATTAGCAAATAGCAGATGATTTCCCCTGTGTTTAAAATATGAATGAAAACTGATACAGACCCTTAATAAAGATTAAAGAAGAAATAGGAGATTAAAAAAAAAAAGCAAACAGTGATTTCAACTTATTAAAAGTTTGCCTGTGAAGAAAAAGAGCGTGCACAATGAGTATCTGGCAGTGTGTGTTTGGGGTGGGGTGGGGTGGGGGCAGGAATCATATCTTAGGGTCATGGGAAAAACTTGAGCATGCTTAAATGCTGAGTCAAGGAGTGAAGGAGAAGGGTCCAAAAGAAGCTGAGGGATAGTTGATGGCTCAAGGTCTTGCAGGAGGTAGCAAGATTCCAATCCCAGGTGGAGAGATCAACCTAAGTAGAGAAGGACTCCGCTTCTACTGGAATGAAAATGAAAGAGACAAGAGGATGGGTAGTAACGCAGATGAGTGAAATCAGGGGCAGAAAGTTAGGGGATTTCCTGTCTGGTGGTCTCTCTTCTCTGGGAAATAGATGGTTTGCTCTGAGAGTCAGTGGAAAAGTAGGGCTTTCAGAGAGTAGTGAAATAACTGCTGTGAGGAATGAGTGAGAGCCAAGCAGCGACCCATGGGAGTGTGATTGAAGGGAGGTGCTGCGGGCCCAGCTGATGTAACTATATACTGGCACCAGGTCACATCATCAAAATGGCTTCTTCCAGGAGTACTCTGCAGCTGTCAGGTGAGCACAGAGTGCAGGCTATTAGAGTTTTGCTTTAGGGTGACCACAAGTTTTGCTGAGAACAAGTGGAAAAAAAGTAGAATCTGATACATTGGATTAGAGGTTCTAATGAAGCTGACAGTCTCTAGGGAGAAGGAGGTAAGAATACTAGCAGGGTAGAAAGTTGTAATCACAAAGAGAATAATCAGGTTTAAGACTTCAGAGGTGCAAAGTTTTTCTAATCATGCAAAGGTTCAAAGACTGTATGAGGCCTTTCATTAAAAGGAGAATAAAGGCAATTGCTATCTAGGAGCTACAGGAACTAGAGGAGTAAGTGGTAGAGGAGTAAGTGTCAGTACATGGGGTCAAGAGGAAGATTGGGCAGGCAGTGCCATCTCCAAGGGAATGTGTCTAGGTGACCAGGAGTAATGGACAAAAGGTTGAGGGAGATGTGGGTGGGTGGTGCAGACCCAGTAGCCTAAGATTGGGGAAGGCCAGGCCACAGCTCCTTAAGGGGTCTGGAAGCACTTATGGACTGATGAAGTATCTATATATTTTTGCTGTACTGGCAAATTTTAATAGCTGCAACAGAGACTGGATAGCTGACAAGCCTAAGATATTTACTATCTAGCCCTTTACAGAAAAAGTTTGCCAATCCCTGGTCTAAGTAAAGAAATTAAACAAAACTATGAAATTATTACAGAGCAACATAGTGTCAGCTTAAATTTGTCTTTGCATAAGAATTTTATGTGTATCTGTATTTGGAAAATAATGGCCCAGCAACTTAGTAGAAGATGGATTTGAGTTGTAGAGTTTCCATTTCCAGTTGGGAATAAGTGAATAGAAACCTGTTCAAGCAAAGTAGTCATGAGAAAATTATCTGGAGAAATCTTAGCCTTGGAGGTGAAGATAGAGCAGATTCCATGACCACTTAGCTGCAGTGATCTAGGGAGAAAATAATCAGATCTCCAAGTTAAATAGCTTCACAACAGACAGAATTATCATATTTAAGGAACCATTATTTTGTGCCATTATCAGCCAAAATTGAAAATTTAGTGCTATAAGCTAGATACTGTACTTCACTGGTGGCAACATAAATTGCTAACCCTGGTGAAAATCATTCAGTAAAGAAATAAATACTTATTAATTTTTGTGTGTGTGTGTCAAGTGTTAGGTACTGAGTAAATGTATAGCTTTTTAAGGAAACAGTTTAGTACCACATTTAGGTAGTCTTGAAAGTATCCATAAAATTTCCACTTTTGAGAATCTATGTTATAGAAATAATCCTTAGGAAGGAAAAAAGTAACATGCCCAAGAATATTCAATGTAGTATTCATTATATAGTAACAGTACATTTGAAACAGTCTACATGTCCAGGAATAGGGAGCTTATTAAGTAAATTATGGTACATTGATTTGATGAAACAGGATAGGGCCACTAAATAATTATAAAGACAAGAAATTGACATGGAGATTTGGAAAGTACACGCATATTATGTTGAACTTACTAATGTGAAGTTGCTAATCTATAGATAAAAATGACTAGAAGGTCAACATGGGGAAATAAAAATTGTTGATTATGTTAATGAGACTAAGATTTTCTTCTTTCAGGTATTTGGTATTATTAAAATGCTCCCGTGGGGTAAATGGGGTTAAATATGTGGTGACAGAAAGAAATCTAACTATGGGAGGTGAACATACAATGTAAATAAATATATGCCTTACTGTTAAAATGTACAGCTGAAACTTACTGTATTTCATTAACCAATGTCACTATAAAAAATTTAATTAATTAATGAAAAATGCTTCTGTAATAAATACATTTGCCTTTAAAATCTTCGAGGACTAACAGGATGTACCACACCCACATCACTCTAGGACAAATAGCCTAGCAACTTCAGCAGCTTTTATATTGCAGGGCTGTTGTGGTAGTGAGTACACAACTGCAACCCACTCAAGTATTTGTTAAATTAAAAAAATTTTTCCTCATGAAATTTTATGAAAAATAGAACGCCCAAATAAATTACACATCATTAATTTTGACGCCATTCTCAAGCCTAACACAATTAGTAATAATTCTTTGATATCACGTAATAACTAGTCTGAAATCATATTTTCCCAATTGTAATTCTAGCTATGTTGGCTATACTATTAGCTGACCTCACAGTTAAATCAGGGTGACCAACCATCCCAGATTTCCCAGAACACTGGGCTCTCAATACTAAAACCAGGCAAAGTGAAACATGTGGTCACCCTACTCTCAGCAGCAGACTCTGTGAGGTCAGTGTGGTTGGTTAAGTGTATTTCTTTGTCACTATCCAAGTGTTCTTTCTCAGAATTTCAGACTCAGTCAGGGAGAGAATTGTTTACTAGCTGTGGGAATTTCACAATTAAGAAGTATAGGACAATACCTTCCTTTAGTGAGCTCACTCTCGAACTGAAGGATCAAAACTATTAGAAACAAAATCAAAGGTTAAGTGGTATGCTCCAGAGAGAGGAGTTAGTGAAAGTCAGAGTAGGGTCAGATTAATTAGAGACTCCAAGAGATTAAATTGAGCCTTGAAGATTAATTAGAACAGGGGTCCCCAACCTCCTGGCCACAGACCAGTACCTGTCTGTGGTATGGTAGGAACCAGACCACACTGCAGAAGGTGAGTGGCGGGTAAGCGACTGAAACTTCATCTGTATTTGCAGCTGTTCCCCACGACTAGCATCAACGCCTCAGCTCCACCTCACATCATCAGGCATTAGATTTTCATAGGAGTACTGGTCCCTGGTGCCAAAAAGGTTGGAGACCACTAGGTTAGAATCTACTTTGAGTCTGTACCTTACAACAGGGATTTGGGGTTAAGAACAAGTTATAAATACAATACCGTTTGGCTCTTTTTGCCCAGGGGTCTGTCCTCCAGCCTCAGCAGATGAGACTTTCGAGCATCATCTTCAGCGACTGAGAAAACTCATTAAAAAACGCTCTGAACTATATGAAGCCGAAGAGAGAGCCCTCAGAGTAATGTTGGAAGGAGAACAAGAGGAAGAGAGGAAAAGAGAACTAGAAAAGAAACAGAGGAAAGAAAAAGAGAAAATTTTACTTCAGAAGCGTGAAATTGAGTCCAAGTTATTTGGAGATCCAGGTAAGTTCCTCTGTAACCAGTACAAAAAGGAAAAATACTAGATTGACAGCTCTTTTCCTCATAGATGATCTCAACCCAAGCTAAGTAGTGGTAGGCAACAAATGACACCTTCAGGATTTGAAATTCTAAACTATATCCTGGAAATCATGGATAAAGATGAAACACATTTAATCATATTTTCATAATCATAGGCTCAGTCACCTTGCCCTGACAAATACACTTTAGATATGAAGCATGGTGAAATCATATTGTACCTTTTCTTTTTCAGATGAGTTCCCACTTGCTCACCTCTTACAGCCTTTCCGACAGTATTACCTCCAAGCTGAGCACTCCCTACCAGCGCTCATCCAGATAAGGTCAGAAGGGCACTGTCCCTGTTGCCTGTGTCTTTTTTTTTTTTTAAGTTCTTTATGGGTTTATATAAAGTTTCCAAATTTCAAGGATGCCACATGCTTCTCATTCAGGCCTCATTAATTCTTGAGAAGTAGATTTTCTGTTTTAACAGGGGAAGAAACTGAAACTCAGGTTGTGACTTGCCCTTTTGTATTATACCATGCTATAGCTGTTGAGTTAAAGCGTTGGCTTTTATTTCTTAGTTCTGTTCTGCTAAACAGACCCTCTTTGTATACTTGCCCGTGGAGACTGTTTAAGACGCATGCTGACTTTTGCAAGATCTTACATGTCAAAGACAAGAAAGCTAAGAACAAAGAGTTTCATCTTCATCTGCAGTTACTGATGAGCTGGGTAAACTTTGCAGCTCTCTGAGTCTCACTTTTCTCGCCTATGAAATGAAAATGGTAGACTAGAATGTGGGCTTTAAACTTTAGCAGTAGTGCTCTTCCCAAGCACAGTCTTAGGACAAATCAGTTTATAAAACAGAATGAATGCTTGAGTTCCGCAGGCATCTTAAATCTGTAATTGACTAGAAACACTTTGTTGTTTCTAGACTCCCCAGATCATCTCAGGGCCTAGGGGTCTTCAAAGTCTGATTCGAGAATCACTGAGCTAAATGATCTCTGAGGTTCCTTCCAAAGCTCCAACAGTGCTCTTTAGCGTACTAAGTTTATGTTCTGGGGAAAAGTGTATTTCTTGGTACTATAAAAGTTTTAGCTTTTAAACGTAAGTACAGTCAATTCTTATTATTCACGGTAGCTGTGGACACTGAGTTAGAGAATACTGAATTGCTGCTCATAAAGGAAATATAGGGCCAGATTCCTATGAGCCTCTAGCCACGACATTTTCATCAACTGATCAATACATAACATTGTTTTGTATCTATTTCTTTTTTAAGACACTTAATATATATTGTTGGTTCATTAACATTGAACTCATGGCTAACAGCATGATCATTTATGCCTGAACATGGCTCATCTAACATACATATATTCTCCGGAAGGCATATCACAGCCTTCTTATGCTAGCCAGCACTTCATCACTATACTTGGGGGCCATTTTAAACAGCAAAATTGCCATTAAAATGCACAAAGATGTGGAAAATGTGGTACTAAATAGACTGCATGAAGACACTTATTTATAGTATGAGAGTCGAAAACAAGGCAGAATGTCACCTTGTCCAGTCTCAGTTGCAGATGTGCCTGTTTGGTGACTCAGGGTTTTTCACTGCTCTGTGCATGTCGACAAGTGACCACAAAGGCACTGCAAGTAATGATTTGGGAATTACAAATGAATTTTAGTGAATAGGTAAATTTATAGATATCTGCAAATAATGAGGATTGACTGTATATTCATTATTTGGTATCTGTAAGGTTATAAATTCTTTGGAATTTTTCCCTTTATATGTACATTTAAGAAATATAGTCTTGCATAATTCTTGAAATGTAGTTCTTTAGTAGATTAGTATATCAGTCATTGAAAAGCTAAGTCCCGAAACAGAATATTTAGTTACTGTACATTTTGCTTGGAATGAAACAACAATAAACAATTGTTCTACAATGTTCTTATTAAGGCATGATTGGGATCAGTACCTGGTGCCATCTGATCATCCTAAAGGCAACTCCGTTCCCCAAGGATGGGTCCTTCCCCCGCTCCCCAGCAACGATATCTGGGCTACCGCCATTAAGCTGCATTAGTGAAGATGCTCCAGGAGTGCAGTCCAGCCAACGCTCTTTCCAGCTCTGAATATTAGTGATACTGCCATCTTCTTGTGCTGTAGACTAAACCACAACCTCTAACTCTGCATGGCATGGCTTTACCCAGAAGTTACATCTTCCTTCTGTGCTCTGTCCTGGCCAGAGGTGCCTCTTGAATCAGGAAATTAATATGGTTCTTCAAAAAAGGACCTAGGTGAACTAGGGTTATTACCACAAGCAATGGCCTTGGTTCACGGAATTTGCCTCTATTTTGAGGGGCTTGGTTCAGAGTGACTTGTTTATTTACTCAGCTTCCTTGTGTGGTGATAGGTAAGTACACTCTATACACTCAAGGTATGCACTGGATAGATTTAACGGTCCTTCCCCCACTACTGAGTGTGAAAGCAAGCTTGATACAAAAGCTCCTTACCCTTCTTACCCAAAGAGCCCTCTAACTTCTAGGAACAAGGGTCAAAAATGCTTTATCTGGTTTTGTGAATCCTACTTTTGGTGCAGCTTGAGAGACTATAGGCTGCTGGCTGGGCTGCCAGAAAAGCTGGTGCCTAGTCGGTTAGAGAACTTGGAATACCTGAACTTGGAAAACTAAATTGGATCGTGTTTTAATGGATGATGGCTACATATTCCCCATGTTAGAAGGATACTAATGAGTGCATCTGCTTTTTAAGTTCCTAGAGGTCTAATTTAGATCTCCAAGGATAGAAATTTATTTCCCTATGGAAGTGGGACCTTAACCTTTCTCAGTCACATTGTAGGGGCTGGTCTAGATATAGGATATACTTCAGAATACAAGCTCCAAAAACATCCATGTAGTTGAAGCTAGGGAAAAAGCAGATACAAAATTAATAAAATTTATTTTTTATATTCATTAATAAATGCTCTTGTGCTTGGAGATATCAATGATATAACATGTCAGTTTTTTTTAATTTTGTTTTATTTTGCCTTTTGTCATTTATTGTTATTTATATTTCCAAAAAGCTAAATAAATATCATTTTTATTTTTTAGTTTGAGTCTTTGTCCCCAATTTGTTGCCTCCCAAATCACTACACACACTTTCACATTGATAAAACACATTTTCACTCCAAAATTCAAATTTATTAAATAGGCATTTGCTACAGGAAAGTGAATCTCAAACACCAACTTTATCTGTGGAATCCAACTCTGGATAAGCAGGAAAGGACGCCATCAACTTTGGAAATGATTTCATTTAATTGGAAGTTCTTGGGTGCAAGATGCTAACACCGTTGTCCCTTTCCACTTAATTTTCACTGTTCAATTTATACAGTATTCATTACAGAGTTAACAGGGATGCGAGCCAGCACTCCTCCAAAGTATATGTCTGAGCTCATAAACCACAAAATCTGATGTGATTAGCCTCACGTAACCCCACAGGCCCGTGTGCCATTTTGTTATAAATCTCTGCCATTTGCTGCCTGATGAGATGCAGGAAGAGTAAAAATAAAAGATTACTTGTACGATGTACATTTGGTGTCCAGACAGCCCTACTACTAAGACATCTGTATTGATGGGGCAGGGAGTGTGAAGCAGGAACTCAGGAATCAGGCAGCACAACCCAAGAAGGCATTTAACGCCAGGTGGAAAAAACCATTTCGTCTTTCCTCTCAGCTTCTGCAGTTTTAATAAAGTGAGCATCATTTTTGTTGTTTGTTTTTTGTTTTGTAAGTTTTTCCTGTTTTGTTGCCTTGTGTAGTGGTGGTGGCAACAGCCACCGGTACTTTATGGATTTAGAAAGACTTATAATTAATTAAAGATACAACTATACTTCTGAGAATATGTCATCGTAATCTTATACCACAGTCTTTTTTATTGTGGGAAATTTCAAACATACTCAAAGAGAATGGTATAATTTTTTTACATATACCTATCATCCAGATTCAAATAATTAATATCAACTCAGGGACAATCTTGTTTCATCCGTACCCCCACCACTCACTCTGGATTATTTTGAAGCAAATCTCAGACATCATATGTATAAGTTTTTCAGTATATAGCTCTAAAAGATATTTTAAAAATTTAACCACAGTGCCATATCGCACCTAAGGAAACGAATAACGTAAATGTCATCAAAAGTCCAGTCAGTGTTCAGATTTCCTTATCTCATAAATGTGTGTGTTACACTGTTCAAATTAAGATCTAGATGCAATCTATGCATTATTGTTGGTTGATATATTTGTTGTTTCCAATGATCTATAGGTCTTTTTCTCCTGCTATATCCTGAGCACTCTCTTTCCCTTGCAACTTATTACTTGAAGAAATCAGGTCATTTTTCTCCTGAAGAGTTCCCAGTCTGGATTTTGCTAATTGCATCCTTGTGACTGCATGTTTCTCTGTTTCTGTATTATAATTGAGCTGTGTTGTCTGAAATGGTAGCCACGTATGGCTATTGGGCAGTTGAAATTCAGAGTTTGACTTGAAATTGAGTTTGAATTGAGATGTACAGTTACATATGTGGCTTACATTTCTCTTGGACAGTGCTGATGAAGAGGCTTGATCATATTTAGATTGGAATTTTCTGGCAAGAATATTTCATAGACCTCGTGTGTACTCCAGGAGGATTAATGTCTGGTTGTCTCTTTTTGTGATCCTAACAGCCATTGATTATCAAGACCTGGATTCATTCATTTTGGGTTGAAAAATAGTGATAGCTTAATTCTGCCATTCTTTCCTTAAGTATTAGCTGGAATACTTCTAAAAAGAGAAATATCCCCTCATCAACTATTTGGTTACCCTGGGGTACAATTTGTATAGGAAAGGCAAGAGATAAATATGTAATTTTCTTGATTTACTAGTTTTTAAAATAATGGTTTTCTTGCATCCTCCAAAGGCGACTAGTGAATTTTGTATTCAAGTATTATGAACTTGAATCTAAACGTATTTGTCTTTCAACTCATTGTCTTCTTTATTGTTTGCCTCACCTTTAGCCGTGGGAGCCTCTTTAACTTAGCTCCTGAGATTTCACTCATTCACAGTATTTTGTTCCAAGTTTATTTTGCACATTTCCTATCTCAAGCCTGGAAGAGTCATTTTCCAATGATCTTGGTTCCTCTTCAGTGGAAAAGGTATTTATAGGCCACAATCTGCAGAATAGGGGTGCCCATTGTTATTGCTGGTCGTCGTTAGTCAGTTCTTACTCTTTTTCAGTCAGAACTAGGAACTATAGTTCTGTTGAGCCTCCAGCCCTCTTCTAAATCATGACTCTTTTACACCTATGCCTAAATACTCTCTATATTGAACATAAATTAATAGAGAAATAAACATTCAAAGGCTAACCAGAAATGTGTTGATTCATCATGCCATATATGGAAGATTATCTTATTTCCCAGTAGAAGACATCGTAGACTTGTGAGAAACTCAAACAAAAGCATTTATCTTTAAGAAATTAAGTAAACACAGGGAAGAATAGAAAATGAAATAAAGAGATTAGTTATATGTGTTTTTAGAATCTATTAACTATATTTTTACTTACAGTTGACATTCAATATTATTTTATATTAGTTTCAGGTGTACAGCATATTGGTTAGACATTTATATAATTTATGAAATGATCCCCCCCCCCCAATTAGTCTAGTACCCACCTGGCACTATATATAGTTATTACAATATTATTGACTATATTCCCTATGCTATATTTTACATCCCCTCGACTATTTCATAACTACCAGTTTGTACTTCTTAATCCCTTCACCTTTTCACTTATTCCCCCAACCCCCCTTCCATCTGGCAACCGTCAGTTTGTGTTTCTATGAGTGAGATTAGTTATGTGTTAAATGCTAAGAATGATCATCCCAAGTGGCTTGAGTCTATGACGTCAAAGACTTTGCTATAAGCCAACCAACTTAATCACTTTAAAACCATTCATGTTCCTGTGTCCACATGACTTTCGTGCAAGGATATATCAAGAAGCTTAGCTGGAATTATACCATCTGTTGAAGCAATTCACTCTCTTCTACAAGTTTTGTCCACAGGGAAGATATCCTGGCAATTACAGGGTAAGTACAAAATATGTCTTATTCCATTCAAATAAATACATAACATATAGAAAGAATGTGAATGCTATGAAGAATTAGCAGTGATACATCTTAAGGGCGAAAGATTACATGAGGCATTTCCAACTAAATCAGTTTTATTTTTAGTGTTTGTAACAAGCTGTTCCCATGTAATTAAAGGTTTACTTTGGGTGCATACATACAGCAGTTCCTGACATGCCGCATCTGGCTATCTATGAAGAATTTGTTTCCAATGCAGATTCCATTTGCCTTTTGGAATAAACTGGATTTTCATAGTCTCTGAAGGGAAGATTGAAGTCTTTAAGGCATCTGGTGTTGGAGTGCATAACTGCAGAGCAGGAGACACTTCTCAGCTTTATTAACTCATGCTTGCCAGGATCTGGATACCAGGATTTGAACTTTGTTCTTGGGAAGTGATTTTTATTTATCACTTGCCAGGTACAATCTTAAGTACTAGAGACATAAAAAGGACTCCTGGAATTAGAGTCTAGAATAGAGAAGCTTAATGATTACATGCAAAATAGTCAATGATAAGTGGTAAAAATTGGTAAAGTGGTAATCACCAATTTACATATTTTTATCGTTCAAATATTTATGTCAGATAATTTAGATAATTTGCTAAGTACAAGGCTATCATGTTGAGTAAAAAACCAAATCCTAATATAGGTTTTGAGGAAGATATAAAAAATGTGCTGAGTGCTTTGAAGGACAGGTATGGCTCTACGAGATTAATTGGGCCTTTTTTTTCTTTAAACTGAGTGTTCTGTAATGCATTTAGGTAAAATAATAGAAAATATGTATTATATAGTAAGGGTAAGAATTATCATTATTCAATTTCCATATGTATGTGCTAGGTCACAAAGTCAAATGTATTTCATAGTATGAGTCACAATAAAAAAAAAAATCTTGAAAGCCACTGTCCTAGGTGGACCTATATATTTCCAGAATCCTCAAAAACTCTTAACTTCCTCCAGAAGCAAGTGTAGAACTGCGTAGAGAATATCTATTAGTCTGCAGATGCAGGGTCAGAGGTGAGGGAGGAGGAAGGTAGCCCTGTACCTGCTCAGTGGGCAGGCGGTTCACACTTGAGTCTCAATAAAACTGGTTCTTCCCATAGCTCAAAATTCTACTGATAGCTGAAAATGTGAATGACAATTCTGCAGATTCCAAAACTTGCTAACCTTCCTGTATTCCCTACGACCTCCTTTATCTCATAGTTCCCCTGTAAGAACAGGCTAATTGGGCAGATAACTTACTCATCACACTGGGACCTCTCTGATCCTGTAGCATAGAGAGCCACTCCCAACATGCCGGGAGACAGTCTTTTCAGTCCTGCAGACAGTAAGACACTGAAAAGAGAGAGCTGACAGCAGAGATGAGGGAATTAAGGGATTTGCTTCTCTGGCCTCATTTGACCTCTCTACCCTTAGATTACCTACTCTTCACATGATGCTCTCATATGAGCATGGGGATGACCTCAGTGACCCCTAGCAGCAGGGCTTTGCACCATCCTGGGTGACAGATTATATTAAGCCAGAGGTATTCCCTGGTAAACTTTGATTGTTTGCAAAATGCCAGACTGCAGTTAGGAGTCTAGATTTAGGTATATATTATAGGCAATCATTAGCTTGAATTCTGTGTGAATAAGTACTGTTTTGATTTTTTAAGGTGACAGAATCTTTAATGTGGTTTAAAATACATAAAAAATCAAATCTATGGCTGTTACAAATATTATTAAACTAATGGCTACTACATTTGATTTTAGCCAATAGGCTCAGAAACTATGTGTGAATTAGTTTTTAATTCTTGGATTTCAGCTTTAGTAGATACAGTTAACATACTAATTGACTTTCTCATCAACAGTGCATGAAAATTCCAGATGTTTTATATCCTTATCAACACTTGATATTGTTAGGCTTTTTAATTTTAACTGTTCGTGTGTGTGTGTGTGTGTGTGTGTGTGTGTGTAGTGATATCTCATTGTTTTATTTTGCATTGCTATATTGGCTAATGAGATTAAACAACTTATATGTTTACTGGCTATTTGGATATTCTCTTCTGTGAAGTGCCCAATAAAAGCTCTTGCCTATTTTTATACTGGGTCTTTTTCTTATTGATTCGTAGACATTCTTTGTATATATTGGATATGAGTCCTATGTGCTTCTCTCCTATGTGCAAATATCTTCTCTCTGTGATTTTTTTTTTTACTCTCTTAATGGTATCTTATAATGAATAGAAGTTATTAACTTTAATGTAACCCAAATTATCATATCTTTCTTTCTTGTAACCTGTTTAAGAAATGTGTTCCTATTCTAACACCATGAATATATTCTCCATTTTATTTTCAAGCTTTACCTTTTTCACATTTACTTTTTACCTTTTACATTTAGATCAGCAGTCTACCTGGAATTGGTTTTTGTGTATGATGTGAAATAGAGATCAAGATTTTTTTCCTAGGTAGATAATCAATTGACCCAAAACCATTTATTGAAAAGACCTTCATTTTCCTACTGCTCTGCAGGGTAATAAATCAAGGATCCATATATGTGTGGATCTGTTTCTGGACTTTCTTCTCTGTTCTGTTGGCCTCCTCGTGTCAGTACCACACTGTCTTAATTCTTTAAGTATTGATATCTGAAAGTATAAATGTTCCAACTGTGTTGCTGCTTATTCAAGATTGTCTTGGCTTTTCTTGGTCCTTTGCATTTCATGTAAATTTTAGAATTAGTTTGCCAATTTACACCAAAAAATGTGATGAAATTTTGATACTTGGAAGCTATAAATCAATTCAGGAAAAATTGATATCCTTACAATATTAAGGCTTACAATCCATGGGCATGGTTTGTAGCTGGCATATAGAGATATAACTGATTTTCGTGTATTGACTTTGTATCACATGACCTTGCTAAATTAACTAAGAGTTTCATTCATAGATTATTTTGGGTTTTTGACATATAATTATGTCATATACAAATAATGGTGGTTTTATTTCTTTCTTTCCAATTCTTAAACTTTTATTTTCCCCCTATTTTTTTTTGCACAGGCTAGTATCACTAGTACAGCACTGAACAAAAGAGATGATGGGGACATCCTTGTCTCATTTCCAATCTTGGGGATATCTTTCAGTATCTCACCATTAAATGGGATGTTTGCTTTAGATGTTTTAGAGATATTCTTTATTTATTAGGTTAAGGAAATTCTTTTCTATTCCTAAGTTGCTAACAGGGTTTGTTTGTTGTTTCTTCAAACCATGGATAAGTATTTATTTTATCAAGCACTTTTTCTGCATCTACAGAAATAATTACATAATTTTTCATTTTCTATTGATATTTATCTTTATTTCCACTGATTGATTTTGGAAAGCCAACCTCTCATTCCTAAAATACGCTCAATCTGGCAGTATTGTATTTTTCTCTCCATAAGTATTTTTGTTAAGATTTTTCATTTATGTTCACAAGAGAGCAGCCTCTAATTTTCTTGTCAGGTTTGGTATCAAGGTGATGCTGAAAGCAAATGAGTTAGGAAGTATTCCTTCTTTTCTGGAAGAATTTGTGTATTTTGATATTTCTTCCTAAATGTTTGAGTGAAAACTCATTTGATGCAGGACTTTAGAACTAGAGTTGTAAACTACATTTTAGGGAACAGTAGTCTAGAGCAAGACTTAAACATGAAATAGTCAATTCTTGTCATTTCGAATGTTCTTGTTTTTATTCATTTCCTCCCCCATGCAGCACTGACCACTTCACCTTTTCCTTCCTGGCTGTGTGAGACTCAGCTAAGTCACCCTTTGGGGCCTGCGCCTGGTTCTCAGGATTATACTCTCTCCCTGCCACCAGGCAGCCCACCCCAGCCTGCTCAGCCATCTCCACACTCCTCTGACAGAATGAATGCCCTCGACGGTGTCCCCTTCAAGGTGCCCAAGGGTTTTGTGATAAGCACAGAGCCCCTCCCTGGGCCAGAGCTCAGTGTCCCAGACTGCAGGGAGCTTCTGCTGGGTTCTATGGTAAGTCTGTCTGTCTGTCTGTCTGTCTGTCTGTCTGTCTGTCTGTCTACCTATCTTCTAGTCCCTGGGTCTGTGCGTCTGAGGCTGAGCCTCATGGGATCTTGTTCTTTGATTTTAAAGGACAGCCGGGCCTGCTCTGGTATGTTCTAGGGAGTTTGGAAAAAAACCCAAGAGGAAAAGATATCTCATAAAGAAGGCTGGTTGTCTGGTGGTGGAAATTATTTAGTGGATCTTATTTTAGCCTTAGTATAACTGGAAGGCTGACTATATGAAATGACTGAGAGAAATTTCAAGGATACTTCTGTTCCTCTCTTTCCTAACAGCCTGCTATCATGTCTAAAATTCCACCATTAGAATCACTCCTTTGGGCTAAGACACTAGCTCTAGAATCCTCTGTTAAAATGCAGACAGTTACCTGGGACACATTAAAAGGGATTACCATTCCCCAGGCCCCAAGCACGTCTGCCCTGGAAGCACCCTTAAAGCACCCCACGCCTCATGGCACTCACACACTGAGATATGCATCCAGTTCATGTGGTTATATTACATATGGCCTCAGGATAGACACGATTATTTAACTTCCTTGAGAGTCAAGTTTATCTGAAGATTTAGGGGGAATCCATTATATTATAACACAGATGTATCATGAGGTAGAATGCAAAATTCTCATGAATTTTTTAATGAAAATTCATTGTTTTAAAATGAAACAATAAGTTTGCAAAGAACAATGGAATTGGTGTTGGGTCCCTTGATACTAAAGTCCTCTTGTGTGCTCGTTCTCCTGGCTGCAGGGTGCTTCATGGGAAGGTTTGAGGATCTAGCTCAGCTCTCACGCATTTGAACATGAGGAGCCTGAGAAAAGAGAACATGAGGAGCCTGAGGCTCAGAGAAAATAAACGATTTGCCCAAAGTTAGTGATAAAACTAAAACCCAGGTCCTGACTCCAGATCATTTTGTATTAGCTAAGAGAGGGATTGGAACATAAGAGGCACTGGACAGGTATTGTTTGAAGGTAAAAAAAAAAAAAAGGTTACAGAAAGTCAGGAGCAGAGAGCATAGTCCAGTAAGAGAGGCCTGGGGAGGGTAAGGTAGAGGGACTTGAATGGCCTGGGAACACAGGAGCAGGAGACTCTGTGCAGTTTTGGTTTGTCTGCAGAACCTGGAGTTGCAATGAGGCTCCTTAGGACTAAAGTTTCCAGAACTGAAGCTCTGTAAAGTCCAGAGAACAGTGTCCGGGGGCCCACACTTTCTGGGGCAGGAGTTCTCACTCTTCTCAGGCAGCCTATGCTGTGGGCTCTCACTCTGCCAGTAGGGCCTGTGTCATTGGGAAGAGGAACTTGCTTTACTAAGCTCCAGTGGAGGTGGATTATCACAGCTTTCCCCTCCTTGCTGAGCTCTAGCCAAGCTGGGAAGAGGCAATTCTGAAGGTTACTTCTAGTAGCAGAAATGGGCACCGTTTTGCCAAGTCCATGTCTAACGTCCTAGCCAGAGTGCTGACCTGGCTCTGCCTCCTGCTCCCAGGGTGGGCACCTACACTCCCTTGAGCATGTTTCCCATCCTGAGCCTCCATTACTTTTACTGCCATGCCAAACTAACAAATAGAGAAGCATGAGACTCCAAATATGATTTACAGCCTCTCCTGACCAGTCCTTCAAGTTCACTGGGCTGTATTCCCAGTGTTTAGAACTTGAAATACATTTTCACAAAACAGTAATGTTATACGGTAGTGGTTAGATTACCAGATGAACCTATAGTGACCTGAAGGGAAAAATAATAACAGCTATTATTTATTGAATACATGCTATGCACCAGGCCCGTTCTAGGTGCTTTATATGTTTTCTCTTCTCTCTCATTTTTATGACCCTTTTAGCAACTGGTGCCCCTACCTGACAGCACAGGAAATCAAAACTCCCACCTGAGTGATCCATGGGATCACATGTCTTAGGCTTGTGAGTGACAGCTAGGATTCCAACACCAGTCTGTCAGACTCCAAAGCCCACGCCCCCGCCTCCATCCTGCTCCTTTCCAAGGAGCCTTTCCTTCCATACTTAAGGCCTGGGCAAATCTGTGTTTTGTAGTTTCATGATTTCCCTTTAATTGGAGTTAATTTCTCTTGTTTTTTTTTTTTTGTTGTTTTTTTTTGTTTTTTGAAGAGAGAAAATACATTCACACAGTTGAAAAACAAAAATGAAATAAAATGATATAGAGCAGGGGTTGACATTTTCTGTAAAGGGCCAGATAGTAAATACTCTGGCAATGACTCAACTCTGCTATTGTAGAGAAAGAGCCATAGTATTAGGAAAAGGAGAGAGTGGGCATTTTATTTACAAAAACAAGGTGAGGATCAGTTTGGCCCCCAGGCAGTTTGCCTACCCTGCCACTAACACCTTCTCATCTGCCCTGTTCCCTACCCCCACTCCGTCACTAGTGACTTCTGTTACTCATTTTTTACATATTCTTTTAGAGATTCTTATGTGTGTGTATACAAGCAAATACAGCTATTTCTTCCATTTTTTACATCAAAGGTAGCATTTTATATACACTGTTCTTCTTGATTTTTCACTTAATATATTTTAAGATCTTTCATAGTCGTACATAGAAAGCTTCTTCAGTTTTGTTTTTCTCTGCATATTACATGGATACATTGTACTTTATCAACCCAGTACCCTCTTGAAGAACACTTAGGTTATTCCCAGTTTTTTGCCATTACAAACAATGCTACAGGAAATGAGTATATGCAAATGTCTTTTTGAATTTGTTTAAATACATTGCCAAATTGCCCTCCATAGGGGTAATACTGATTTACATCTCAACCCGCACTCTACAAGAGGCCTGTACCTCATACACTCCCCAACTGAGTATCATCAAGTTTTGGGTCTTTGCCAAAGGATAGGCAAATAGTATCTTAGTGTTGTTTTATTTGCCTTCTCATATCATGATTGAGGTTGAGCAATTTTTTCTGTATTCCATCTGTATTCTTTCTCTGTAGGCTTTTCATATTACCTTTTGTCCCTCTTTCTGTTGGGCTGTTAGTCTTTTTCTTTTCCATTTCTAGGCACTCCCTCTATTAATAAAGTTAGTCCTTTGTCTGTGATGTGCTATTTTACCTCTCATTTGTCATCTGTCTTTGACTTTGCTTATGGGGTATATTTGCCATGCAGATTTTGTACATATACCTGTGTGTATTTTTATGGCTTCTGGATTTTGATTGAGTCAGAGTAAGAAAGGCTTTCCCCACTTGAGGTTATAAAGAATTTCTGTCCTGTTTTCTCCGAGTACTTTTATGGTTTCACATCACACATTTGAATCTTTGATCCTTTTGGAATTTATCTGTGTGTATATAATACGAGAATGCATTCAAATTTATTTTCTTGCAGCTAGCCAACACCATTGATTGACTGGTTTCTCTTTTTCCCATTGCTTGAGATGCCATCTTTATTATTTACTAAAGGTCTATTTCTGGACTTTCTATCCTGTACCTTTATCTGTGCCAGTACCGAAGTTTTAATTATTGATATTTTATAATATAATAAAATATAAAACAGCTAGTAGGGCCAGTCCTCTTATTTATCTTTTTGACTGCAGAGTTTTCCCAGCTATTCTTATTCGTTTTTCATGGAGCAGCTAAATTATGCTCCTTTCCCCAGTGTAGAGTCATGTCCGAGGTGGGAGGGGGCAGCACCTGTGATAAGTGTGTCTGTGTCTGTTTTCTGCCTCTCCTTTCCCTCACACACACCACTTCCCTCAGCCTCTTTCTTCCTTAATTGGCCATCATAGAGCATTGAAATTGCCTTTTTAATTTTAAAAATATTTTTAATGGCATTTTATATTTCTGGTTCTTAAATTTAAAGGTAGGCAACAGGAACATTCTATTTTTGCCTCATTTATAAACTCTCAAATTAGATTGTTTATGTGGGCTCCAGATTTCTATTTTAGTGATACGTAGTGGAGAACATACTACAGTGAGATGGCAGAGGAATCTCAGATCCGCCACTCACCACATCTGACCTCCAGCACATTAAATTTTCTGAGCCTTATTTTCATAATTTGGAAATAGAAATAACATTAGAACCTAACAAGTAGAGTTCAACAAAAGATTAGCAAATCTTCCATTTCCTTGGACCCAAAGTAATCTCAGATGGCAGCAAAGGGAATGGGAGCAGGTATTACTCCTTAGCGGGGTTTATGTTTTATTGGAGAAAGTTTTTACGCTGCTATTGCTCAATTATATACTGACTGGCAAAGGGACTTAGATATTAGATTTCACTACATTTCATTCTATTCACCTATTCCTTATTTTGTCCATTAAATGGTTATTTATATCCATTGACTCGAGCGGTAGCTAAAACCAAGAGTGAGGGTGGGCTGTGATGGCTGCCTGGGGCTCAGAATCCGAAACTGTGCAGGTCGGGCAAGTCTTTGGTCGAGGAGGGTCCCCCAAAACCAGGGGGTAGGGCGGTGCCACAGAGCCCCCTGGTTTGTCTGGCCGAGCCTCACGGTGCCTTCTCTCAACAGCACGACTTCAGCTTGGAGAGGAGGACTCTCTTCTGGGTGGAGGCTGCCATCCGGGAACCCTGCCAGTTCCAAAGCGATGCCCCTGGGACAGCGTCAGCCCCTCCCGCCTGGCTCTTGCTGGTCAGCCCAGAAGGCGGGCTACTGCCTGCACTTGCCACAGCCAAAGGCCTGGAGGCGCGACCCCAGGAGCTGCCCGAGGAGGAAAAGGAGGAGGAAGAGGAGGAAGAAGAGGAAGACGCCTCTTCTGTCAGCGAGGAAACGCTGGGTCCTTGCAGCCCCCAACCCAGCGCCCCAGAGAGCCCCAGCCCGGGCCATCACCGGTGCTCACTGGACGTGCTGCGCGGGGTGAGGTCAGAGCTGGCAGGGGCGCGGCGGAGGCTCTCGGAGGGCAGGATGGCCGCCCACCCCCGCGCCTTCCTGCAGCGCATCCGCCACCGGGCGCTGAGCCTCTGCACCAGCCAGGCGCTGCCCCGGAGCCCCACGCCCCCGCTCCCCAGTGCACCCACGCCGCCCCCGAGGCCCTCCACGGCCGGCGCCATGCCCCCGCTGCGGAGCCACAAGCCCACGGTCCCGGTAAGCAACCTGCCCGCTCAGCCAAGGCTGCAGCTCAGCAGCAAGGCCCCCAAAGTCTGGTCCTCAGCCAGGTCCAGAGTCTCAGTCCCCTCCTCTCCGCGTTCCTACTCCCTACCTTCACCTGCTCTCACCTGGTTCTATACCACGCTGTTCTAACTGTGGCCCTTTGCCAGAATATTCCCTGCTCAGAGAGTCCCAATTCCTTCTGTTTTCTCATTGCCTGCGTTGCCTCTGTTAGGGCGCAAGTCACATAATTGTAATTATCCCGTACCTGCCTATCCTCTGGCAGTGGAATATGAGTTCTTTAAGGCAGGGATTAGATCGCATTCATTTTTGTTTCCAGAGCACCTAGAAGCAAACTTGGCCCATAGGGGGTGCTCAATGAATGTCTGTTGAATTAATGAATATGACTCAAATCTAGGGCTTCCCAGAGGGCGGAGCTTGCTGTTAAATGGGTGAGCTGAAGGCTCAGTCAAGGAATAGTTTACTGTATGTTAATTCCTGCCAGACACTGGGTTGGAAAAGACAAGGTCAAAACCACAGGACTAGGAGAGTTAGCAAGGGGGTGTGGAACAAGGCAGCACTGTAGCAGCACTCCATCAGGTGTTGAGAGAGAAGTGAGGGTTGCTGCAGACTGGGAAGGCTTCAGGACAGAGGACATACACTCAGAAGAACTGGGAGCAGAAGTGAACTTATCATGAAACCAGTGAAACTTAAGCCTCAGTTGGAGGCCTTGTACCTAATTTTATATTCATAATTGTGTCTTTTTTCTTTAAGAGATCTAAACTGTTTAAGTATCAAACTCCACAAAACCTGGTTCCAGAGCAGATGGATTTGTCAGGATTGATAGCAGGAGGTAGCAATTGGGCTCAGCTTTTTGCCCTGCAGCAGCCTCCACAGTGGGGCCAGGAAGTGCAAAAGAATAAGGCCAAAATGAAATTAAATCCAAAAGAGACTTGAGGTCTGGCTTTTCCCATTCGCTGGTGTGTGAATGGCAAGTCACTGAAGTGCTCTGAGCCATTCCTTCTCTACCTGTAAAGTGAGCCAGCAACCACCCCACAGGAGCAAACAGAGCACAGGCTCTGTGAATGGGACCGGCCATACCCACATCAACCATCAGATGTTGATACCAGGATGGCTCTTCCCTGGTCCAGATTACATTTAACTCCAGCAACAACCCTGTGTGTTGGGGGTGGGGGTAGGGGCGCTGGTTTGGGGCGATGTTCTGTAGAGGAGGAAATTGAGGCAGAGAGTAGCTGAGAATCTTTTTCAAGGTCACAAGAGTAGGCTCAGATCCTAAGATTTGGATATTTTCCTCTTTGCAGACCCAAGGATGAGGTCATGGCAGGGAACCCGTGAGCAGATGGGGGAGGATGGGAAATTCATATGCCACACACAGATGCACTCTGCCCCAGGAGCTAGGGCAGCAGCCGGGCTTTCCTTATGGAGGAGAAGACAAGGCAGTGTGTTCAGGGTGGGAAGATGGGTGCTTCTTCATGAAGGAAGAGTTAGAGGTGTTGCTGGCCACATCAATTAAAATGCCTTGAAGCCACCTACCTTAGCCCAGGGTATGTGTGAGTCTCCCCAGCACCATGGCTATGCCCAGTCTCTACATTGCTCCATGCCCCGCCAAGCCTCAGCCCAGCCAAATTCAAGAAGGAGGATCTGACTGAGAAGATCCCACTAAGGTGTGGAGCAAAGAACCCTGCATTTGACTCTAAGTAGGGTTCAGGTCCCAAATGTGTGTTGCTAACCAGGTCATTAACTTCTCTGAACCTTGATTTCAATATCTGTAACGGAGGATAATAGGACGGACCCATCATATTTCTCTTGCAGGGTTGTTCTAAGTAATAGATGACATATCATCATGTACTGGCAATTTTTGTATTCCAGGCCCTTTGCTAATTACTTTTCTCACATTGTCTTATTTAAGCCTTGTAACAAATCTTGGGGTATCTAGTATGACTGCCTGTTTTACACATGAGTAAACTGAGTAAACAGTGGAGAGCTGGGATTTGAACCCAGGTCTGTAGGACTGCAAACTCTCCACAGTATTAGCCTCTACACTCTGTGGCACACAAAAGTACTTTCAAAAATGTCCTGCCCAGCCAAGTGTTGCCTCTGGTGGTAACTGACACATCAACTTGTCTTTATTTCAGTCCCTCAGTCCATACACCTGCCTGCCACCTCTTGAGCAGGCGCCCCAGCCTCTCATGGCCCACAGATCACACCCTGATTCTGATGACCTCCTATCCGCTCTCAGCCAAGAGGAGCAAGACCTCATCGGGCCAGTGGTCGCCCTGGGGTATCCCATGCATAGGGCCATCGCGGCTCTGCAGAAGACAGGGCGGCAGAGCCTGAGCCAGGTGAGTAATTGTCCAGAGCTGGGGGACTGTGGAACTGGAGCCAGGTGAGTGAGGGTTTAGAGCTGCGAGTTGTGGAGCTGGTGCCAGGTGAGTGGCCATATGATTTGACCTTTAACTTGAAGAAATTTCCTTCTCTTTAGAGGCAGAATCTCAGTCTTGTATTAATTATTGGGGGTTGTGAGCAAGTTTCTAGACCTAATGCTACCTTCTCCGTAGGAGTTTATCAAGAACTCCCATACCCACTTGGGGAGTCTCAATATTCACTCCTATCCTTTTCTCTGCCCCAGATAAAGGGGGCTGGAGCTTTGGGCAGCCAAGAATCTCTCCACAGCTGCCCAGTAGAACTTTCTGCAATGAGATATTTTATACCTGTATTAAAAATATAGTATCCAAGAGCTATATGTTTGAAATGTGGCTACTGTGACTGAGAATTTTATTTAATTGTAATTAATTAAAATAGCTATGTATGGCTACTGGCTACCATATTGGATGGTGCAGCTCTAACCATCCCTCAGTAAATGGTTTACCCATACCCATTTCCACCTGTCTTTCCATCCACCCATCAATCCATCTAGTCAACAGTATTTATTGGGCATTTCCAGAGTATTTAGGTGCAGTTAGTTGCTACGGTGAAAACCAAGGTACATAAAAACCACTGTTGTAGGTTGGCTTCCTGAGGAAGCAGACATAGATGGAGTTTGACATGTAGGATAGTTATTAAGGAGGCCTTTGGGATCAACTCTGGAGAAGGAAGTAGACAGAAGCAGGAGTGGGTAGTTGGGGAAGTTGAGCTTTGTAGACCCAACAACGGAGTCAGCCAACCCCACAGCTCTGGAGCACATATGACCCTTCAGAGTTATCCTAAGTCGGGCTGCCTACCCTTCCTAGACTGTGTAAAGAGGGCTTGGCTGGATGGTTTTTCTGCATGTGCTCAGAGCAGGGTCTAGGTGTCTTGGGGCAGGCAATTGGAAAGTTGAGAAGCTAAAACAGTTTGAAAACCATTAGCCTATATTATCCATGCCTTCTGCCCAGCTCTGAAAGTCTGCAGAAACCCAACCTGTTTCTTCTCCACTTATACTCATAATTCTTATGGTCTGGAGCCTTCATTTGGCACTGATTCCCTATAAATCGTGCTTTGATTTGCCTGGCACTCACCATTTCCCATATCTGGTTTATGTCCGCCACTGAGCAGTGAGCTCCTTAAAGGTGGTTCTTAATTCACTTTATAAATACAGCATGTATTTATCGAGCCCCTTCTGCCTGCCATGCTGGGTGCTGGGGACACAGTAGGGAACAAGACTGACACAACCCTTCCCTCATGGAACAAAAACTTAGTGGATGAGAAAGATGAGAAAGACAGCAGTTACAAAGTTGTATGTGCTGTGGTAAGGGAAGCACGGGGTGCTGTGGGAGCTCCAGGCCTGGCACCATGGAAACAGGGGACAGAGAAGGTCCCCAAGGAAGAGGAGTAAGCTTAGCATTGGCGGGGGAGCGGATATGCAGAGACCTAGGGGGCTGGAGAAGGAGCCGAGGCAATTGATACTGGCAGGAGCAGGGTTTTGAGCTTTGGCTAGAGGCAGCTCTTCATCCTGAGGGCAAAAGGAGCCCCTGATGACTAAGCACGGAGTGACCTGACAAGTTTTCAGCCCTGTGGGATCATCCTCGGTCCCCTCCCCTTTCCAGCACTGGTGCAGAACTGTTGCAAAGTAGGGGCTCATGGAGTCCTGGGTGGCAGAGATGTGTCTGGGGGTGGGGTGGGGTGTGGGTGCACAGGTATAAGAAATCACCTTCACATAGGTGAATGCTCACCATGGAGAATGAGCAGGCTGGGTGGGTGGTGGGCGAGATGCCTGTGTTTCAGGCCTGTCCCACCCGCTTTGGGTTCTGGGAACCTTAGCTCCAGACCTTTTCTTAGATTCCAGCCCCCAGTTTGGGACGCTTGGTAAGGACTTGTTGTCCGCCTGTCTGCAAGTCCCTAGAGGAGGCCTCTGTCCCTCTTCTATTGGCTCACGGGCTTTCTGGGCTATGTTGTGTGTCATGGCTTGCCTAGTCAGTCTGGCTTGAGCCCAGGACTTAATGAGGTCCTCAGGGTGCCTACTCTACCCCATCTGCTGCCCCTACCACTCCTCTTACCACTCCTTCTTTGCCTCTTTCTGGCCCAGTTTCTCAGCTACCTTAGTGCCTGTGACCGTTTGCTGTGGCAGGGCTACGAGGAAGGCCTGGTGGAGGAGGCCATGGAGATGTTCCAGTTCTCTGAGAGCCAGGTCAGCAGGGCCACCTGTCTGGGCCCCAGGGGAGGGAAGGGATGGAAGTACACATAAAAGCCTGGCGTGCAGGGGCACACAGTGCCAGAGCCAGCCTGGGTGCCATAAGGAAATAGCCTGCTTGCTCAGCCCTAGGGAGGAGGAGACAGCCCAGGGAGATGAAGCATGGGAAGGTAAGGGGAAAAGGTAGGGAGGGAAACTGGAAGCAAGTTTTTTGTGATATTTAACTGAATCAGCACAAGTATTATTGAATGCCTGCTCTTTTCTTTGTTAGACACTCAGATAAGAGCCGTAGGCAGCACAAAGATGCTTGAACTCTCTGCTCAAGGAATTTCACCTACCTGGAACCCAGAATATAGGCAGCTGTGGGCTCAGTAGTACATTCTGAGTGTCCAATGAATATGGCTTGTTCATAATCAGCAGCTGGTCCAGGCTCACTGAGTAGCTCCTTACAGAAGCTGAGGGAGGGATACAGAGGGGCAGGAGAGATACAGAGAAAGATAGAGAGAAGAGAAGCAGGGAAGTTTCAAGCACTTGGGCTAGAAGAGGAAGGAAGGCAGAGGCTGTGCTATATGAAATCTCGGCAGGTTTGAAACCTGGGCAGAGACCCCAAAGTGTGCATCCTTTGTGCACCAGTATTTGGCCTTCCTCTTCCTGACCCAGCGCCCAAGCACATGCAGTCAGGAGTGAGCTAGAGTTGGGGAGTAAAGCCAGGACCAAGCTGGTGGCCAGGCTGGGCCCACGTTCCTTGGCACAGGAAGGGGGGTCTGAGCCTTCACCCCAGAGGTCCAGAGAAAATACAAGTGCTGCCCAGAATCAGGCTCACCTGGCCTGAGGGGGCCACAGCTTTCTGGGAGTAGATACAGAGGGCAGCAGAGAAGGGGCTCCCCAGGGTGGAGGCCAAGCCTGCAGAGTGCACTCAGTGCTCTCTTTGCCTCGCCTTCCTCAGGCAGGGGAGTTCCTGCGCCTCTGGGAACAGTTCAGTGATATGGGCTTCCAGCAGGACCGGATCAAAGAAGTGCTGCTGGTCCATGGCAATCGCCGAGAGCAAGCCTTGGAGGAGCTGGTGGCCTGCGCCCAGTGACCACTGGGACACTCTGCAGTGCCCAGGCATGCCAGGCCTGTGCTAGACCTGGCAATCCATTCTAACAGTAGACCACATAAGAACAACGAAGTGATGCTCATTGTAACAATGCAAACAATGCCAAGAGTGGGAGCAAATACTATAGGGGAGGCAAAACTTTACCCACCTTAGGTTTTCAGCTGGACCAATTAACAAGAGAAAAACAGTTTATTAATGCATGCAGCATACATCATGCAGGAGAAACCTCAATGAAAAGTAACTCAAAGCAGTGGTTTATATAGTATCTTCAACAAAGAACAAATATGTAGAGAGATAACAGGACAAAAGAAATCGGTTTTAGGCTTCCAAGGATGGCACACTGTTGGAAGGTAAATATATGGGAAGGAACTAATGCAATAAGGTTAGTTTGCAGATTCCTCTGGTGCATCTCTGGGAGGATAAGAACCTACCTTCAGAAAAGGAGAATTTATATCCTGCCTTTAGACAGAAAGTGGGGAAAGGTAGGGAGAGCTTTTCCTACATTTGCTGCTGCTTAATTGCCTTCAGCTGAAAGTAATTTTTATGTCAAAGAGGCATATTTTGGGGTGACATTCTGGTTTCCTTCAATACCAAATGAATCAGCTAAAAGAACTGAAAGTGGCTGCCTATGAGGAGGGGCAGATGGGGGAGCATGAACAAAGAGCTGTATTCTTTCATGCAAGCCTTCTTAAACTACTTGTATTTAACTCTTTAAGCTGTGTTTATTAGTAACTTTGATTTTAAGAAAATAAAACAAAAAAATGATGGGCAATTCTTTGGGGTCCTGTAGGCTTCTGGTCTTAGTATGGAAAGAACATCTAACTGTGGGTCCAATGATCTCATTTCTGATTTTGGTTCTGTTGATGACTGGCTTAAGACCTCTTTGGGCCTCAGTTTCCCCAGGAAAAGTAGAGAGTTTGGACCTGGCTGCTATTCATAAGAATCCCGGGAGGAGTTGATTAAACAGTCCCAGGCTTCGCTCCTGGATAATCTGACTCAGAAAGGTCAACTTGGCAGCCTCTAGGAATCTGTTTTGTTTTTGTAAGAAGCTCTCAGGGGATTCTTCTTTTAAAATCTTTTTTATTTGCTTATTGTTGTTGACCCCCTTTACCCATTTCTCTCAACCCCCACCCCCAGCTCTGGCAGCCACTAGTCTGTTCTTTGTATCTATGAGCTTGCTTTTTGTTTTTTTATTTTAAATTCACATATGAGATCATACGGTATTTGTCCTTCTCTGTCTGACTTATTTTACTTAATTAACATAATGCCTTTGAGGTCCATCCATGTTGTCACAAATGGCAAGATTTCATTCTTTTTATAGCTGAATAATATTACTGTATATATAATCACAATTTCTTTATCCATTCACCTATCGATGGACACTTAGGTTGTTTCTGTATCTTAGCTATTATAAATAATCTAGAAGTGGAATTGCTGGATCATTTGGTAGTTCAATTTTTAATTTTTTGAGGAACCTCCATAATGTTTTGAACAGTGGCTACACCAACTTATATTCCCACCAACTGTGTACAAGGGTTCCCTTTTCTCCACATCCTTGCTGACACTTATTTCTTGTCTTTTCGATAATAGCCATTCTGACAGAGGGTGGTTTTGATTTACATTTCCTTGATGATTAGTGATGTTGAGCATCTTTTCATGTACCTGTTGGGCATCTGTATGTCCTCTTTAGAAAAATGTCTACAAAGATCTGCCTCTTTTTAAAATCAAATTTATTTATTTATTTATTTGTTTGTTTGTTTGTTTGCTATTGAGTCGTATGAGTTCTTTATATATTTTGGATATTAACTCCTTAT
>NW_011888866.1:503607-505492 GCF_000151845.1 Pteropus vampyrus
GTGCTAGGCTGGGTGTGTGAGTTAGCATGGCAAGTGGCTAAGAGCAGGTCAGTGCCTGTGCTGGTGATAATGGCAGTGAAGGCAGGAGGACAGGCGGGCTTTGGCCCAACAAAGGCCTATGAGGTGGCGCTTTGCCAACTCCCCCTGTGGAACTGGGTCCTGGCCAGCACCCCTGCTGGCTCCACTCCCAGGCCAGCATTGAGGCACCCACCCCTACCCCAACATCCCCTTCTCCTGGCAGGTGGCCCTGCCTCCTGCCCACTCTCCTCCTAAACCTGTCCTTATAAGGCTACCCACTCAGGAGACGTGCATTCTGTGTCCTCTGGGAAGTTGCCCACACAACGTCATCTGCTATTTTACTGCTCAAGATTTTTAACCTATGATTTTTTTGTCATTAAGAAAATGTTTTCAGGCTAAGCAGAGACATTAACTGGGTGCTGGGTGAGGGCAGAAGGATGGAGGCCAGGGAGCTGGGGAACCAGGGACCCATGGCATGGCTGAATCACAGATTCTAAATACCCTTAGCAGCTGAACAATTCCACGAACCTCAGCAGGTACTGTGCTAGACACAAGAAGAGATGGGGGTGGGGAGGCCCTCTATCATGGGGACAGACAGCTCATAAGCCACAAATTCTGGTACAGTTAAGGTGACCTCTGGGCAGGCATGAGATCCCACACTATGGGAGCTTGAGCCAGGCTGAGATATCAGCCTCAGTCTGGCACTAGGCACAACTGAGCCAGGCCTTGCAAGGTGGCAGGAGTTCTTTCCATGGAGAAGCAGAGGAAGGACATTCCAGGCGGCAGTCATCAGGCATGAGACAATATGGGGCAAGAGGGAGAATGGGGAGCTCTTCAGTGTGCCTGGAAGGTAGGGTCTGGGCCTTGGAGAGTTTGGACTTGATGCTGCAGCCCGGGAGCAACAGAATGAACACAGTGGAGCAAACAGGAGTGACACAAGGGAGACCATGGTGGTTATCTGGCCACCTACCTAGAGCCTATTTCTCCTTATTCTTAAGTGACACCTGGTAAACTTGGAGGAATTACCTTTCCTGTCACTGTGGGCCACCTTAGTGTGTTGTCAATCAAAGTGCCCTGTCCTCCCCTGGGCACATGTGATCCACACAGGGTCAGACCGACTCTGGCATGTAACCTGGAATCTTGAGCACACTCATTCAGGCTGTGGCCTCAGAGGGACTATGAACAGTCCCTGCTGCTGCAGACTCTCGCTGCTCAGTTAGTCCTTCCTCAGCCAGGTGTGCTGGTCTTCCCAGGGCACCCGGAGCTACCAAAGTCCTTTGAATAGAATCCTCTTCTCCTTTAACTGTGCTGACAACCAAAGCCCCCTGCTGGATGCAATGACAGAACATGAGTAAAGACAATGACCAAATGGGACCTATGTCCTGTCATCCCTGGAACCTAGAGAAAGGTGTAAGACAGTAAAGCAGGATGAGGAAAAGTTGACTGCCAAGGGGCTTGGAAGTCCTGGTTCTCACTTCCGGGAGTTAACTAATTCCTGGTCCTATAACTGCCAAGGGGCTGCCTCTTTCATCCCATCTTGAAGCCCTGGGGGCAGGGACTGAATCTGGTTTGTCTCTCTGCTCCTCCTCCAGTCCCCTTTCCCACACAGCTTGTGGTTAGAGGAAGTTCTCAGAAGTGTTTGCTGAATGAAGAGGAAGAAAGGAAGGGAGGGAGGAAGGGAAACCCATGAAAGGAAGCCCTCTGAGGAGTGGCCCATGTTAAAAGGTACCTGGCTTCCAAAGAGGTTTCACCCAACTGCCAGGTGAAAGATGCACCAGAAGGTATTAAGGGAAGCCCTGGGTAGTTGGGATGACACTATCAGTGAGATGACTTCAAGAGACAGAGGCCGCCATGCCCCATTCCTTAC
>NW_011888866.1:505542-508251 GCF_000151845.1 Pteropus vampyrus
TGCTTTTGCTTTTGGTGTCATATCTAAAATATCATTGCCAAGACCTATGTCAAGGAGCTTACTGCCTATGTTTTCTTCTAGGAGTTTTATGGCTTCAGGCCTTACATTCAAGTCTTTAATCTATTTTGAGTTAACTTTTGTGTTAACTCAAAATAGATTATACTCATGGTATAATGGTTGACTTTCATTCTTTTGCATGTGGCCGTCCAGTTTCCCCAGAACTGTTTATTGAAGACTGTCCTTTTCCCATCATATATTCTTGGCTCTTTTGTCATAAATTAATTGACTATAAAATGTCGGGGTTGATTTCTGGGCTCTCTGTTCTGTACCATCGATCTAAGTGTTTTTATGCCAATATCTCTGGGGATTCTTATTCAATGTAATGGGCCTATGGCCAGTATGTGTGACCCTCAGGGCCAGCTGATCTGGGCCCCCTTCTGCTCTGATGATCTGTGGTCCTATGTCAGTCTGTCCTCATCTGAGGAATGGACAGGTTGGGAACAGTTGTGTCCAGTCACCCAAGGCCTACCCTCTGGAGGCCCCCAGGGACTGAGAGGACCAGTTGTTGTTGCCTGTGATTCAGGCAAACAGAGGTCAGAAGCCAAGACACCTGTGCCCTGCCCTTCCCAGCTGGTCCTGTGCAAAGGCCTGCAGCATTAACAACAGAATCAAGAGTTCTCACCCACTCTATCCAGCAAACATGGCTGGACCTGAAGCTTAGGCCTATAAAAAAACAAAATCTTCCACATTTCTCATAGCTCCAACCCAGAAACCTTGTTTGAACGTGTAGTGAGGACTTCTGCAGGACTACACAGGCCTAAACAGCAAGTTTGGAGATAGAACCCAGATTTCTTGAGGCCCATCCAGCCCCTGGGTACTTTCCACTAAGTCTTGATGCCTGCCAACTTGAAATCACATCAAAAATATTCTTTGGTCTTAAAACTTGCTTTGAATAACTTGTAGTTATTCAAAATGAAAAACTATTTGAGAAAATCAGCAAAATATCATAAAGTTGGTAAAAAATAAAACTGCTCTTGGAAAAGATAGTAAAGTTCAAGTCTGATTTCTAAGATGAAATATTTAATCCAAAGCAATCTGGTCTCGGTCTGCTACTTTATTAAGTCTCCTTAATTAGTGGTGTCCAGTCGACAGGCCCCTCACTCACATCGCATGTCCTTATGCCACTCCTGCTATCCTTCTCCCACCTGCCCCAAACTTCTCCATCCCTAGAAAACTAGTGCCTGGTTAAAAAAAATGAGACGTTAAGACATTATTGTTAGTTTAAAACATTTTTAGAAGTTAGAACAGTGTGGTAGTTAAAAGCATGGACTCTGAAGTCAGACCTGGACTGAAACTACAGTCTTATCATGAACTAACTGTGACCTTTTGAAATTCACACAATCTCTCTGTGCCTCAGTTCCTTATTTATAAAATATGGATACTGAAACTTCTCGACTGGGATGATTGAACAGGATATCACACAGGAAGCTTGTGGCATGGTGTCTAGTAGCTACTTATTTATAGATATTTATACCCCGCCTTGTTCTATAATCAGTACTACCTTTATTCTGGTCATCTCCCTCATCACTGTTACAGTTAACAAATTTCCAGCATTTACAATCTCTCCCCATCTCTGGTCAGAGAGTTTAAGAAGGTAGCTGGAGCAGACGACTCTGGTAGTGCCACCTGGGAGAAGGACAAGCTCTATAGCTAACACAAAGGGTCAGGTAGGTGCATTGGTGGCCCCTTGAAATAGCAGATGACATACTCAGCTCCCTGAAGGCAGAGTCTAGACAAGACGACCCTTGGAGAGGAAGCCAGGAGGATATAGTGTAGCTGGGGCACCAGATGGTGAACCAAGGCCCGGCCCAAGGATGCGGAATGAAACAAGTTTTGCCTTGGTTCTTGCTCTCACTTCCATTCTCTTATGTTCTGTCTTCTCTTCTGCGTCTCCACTGTGTTCCCTCTTAGGCCCAGTGCTAGCAGGTTGAAGAAGGCCTCCTGACTCCAGTGGGGGTGTTGTGAGGCGTGCCTCAGACTATTTCAGGCTGAAATCTCAAGTTCTTGCTGTGTTCCTTTCCCAGGGAAATGTGCACATTGCCCTCTATCTGGCTGACCCTTCTGCCACCTTCATGTAAGGACCTTTGTGATTCTGTCAGGCACACATGGATAATCCAGGATAATCTTCCATCTCAAAATCCTGAATTGTATCTGCAAAGTCCCTTTTACCATGTAAAATAACATGATTCCAGGGATTAGGACGTAGACATTTTCAGGGGGCCATTATCCAGCCTACCAGAGAGGGGCAACGCTTGACCCAAAATAACATACTAATGATGGAATTTCAGGCAATCATATAAGGGAGTTTTGTTGTGTTTCGTATTATTCTTTATACAAGTGGCATTTCTATTTTAGAGCAGAATGACAGTGGAGCAGGCCTCACCCAGAGAAGTCAGAGTCTTAGGCAAGGCTGGACTCTCCCCAGGCTCAAGCTGACACAGCTGGCTCCGCTTCTCTCTCGCCTCTGCTAGGAGCCTCTGGGGCTCTGGCTTCAACTTGAGTCAATCTCCTCCTGCAGTTGACCACATTCTCCTGGTACCAGGACCCAGGCCAGCAGAGGGGCTGCCAGAGCCTCCTCTCGGCCCTGACCCTTCCACTCTGAGGACAGTGGAGAGGGTCGCACCCTCAGGTCACAGTTGAAAAGTCAGG
>NW_011888866.1:508301-510665 GCF_000151845.1 Pteropus vampyrus
GAGAGCTATTTTCAGGGTTCAAGGTAAGTTACTGCTTCTGAAGATAAGAGAAGCATTTTGAGCTCCCCCTGGGTGCAGGGCCTTCAGTTACAGGGGGTAAGGCCCAAGAATCATAAGGATGATACTCTCTCAGTATCTGGTGAAAGGACTCACATGCCTGCCCCTTTACCTGACCTGTCCTATGCCCCTAAGAGGGTATAAGATCGAGGGATTATATTCTGGAGATGATGTCTAACCAGGAAGAACGATGGAAGATGCTTTTAAGGCCAAACCCCCACTTTTGGGCTCCCAATCGCAGCATGTAGTCATTAATTGCCTTCTTCATCTGAAGCCAGACCAATTGCTACTGCCAAGATAAGCCGCCACCCTCACCTGAGGATAGAGAACTTTCTGCTTTATGGACACCTGTGGGCTGGGCACTGTCTTAAGCTCCTTCTGTATACTATCTCGCTTGCCTCTGCCTTCCAACAGCCCTCATTGACAGATGCCATCTGAGGCTCAGAGAGGTAAACAGCTGCCCAAGATCGTGGCGAGAGAGCTATGAAGGCCTCGGGCATGCTGGGAGACTACAAGGTGGTGGGCACTCCTGCTCACCCCCAAATGCCACACGCTACCCCTCTTCCACATGCGCCTAACCATGTTGTTGCCAGGTCTCGCTTTCTGGTACTATGTGTCTCAACTAAAGAAGATGAAGAAATCTTCAGGGGAAATTGTCTACTATGGCTGGTGTTCGAGAAATGCCCCCTGCGAGTGAAAAGCTTTGGCATCTGGCTGCACTACAACTCCTGAAGTGGCACCCACAACATGTGTCGGGAGTACTGTGACCTGACTACTGCAGGTATTGTCACCCAGTGCTTCCGAGACATGGGGGCCTGGCACTGTGCCTGTGCCTACCCAATCCAGATCATGAAGGTGGAGGAGATTGCAGCCAACAAGTGCCACCGACCGGCAGTCAAGCAGTTCCACAACTCCAAGATCAAGTTCCCGCTGCCCTGCAGGGTCCTGCATTGTCCGCACAAGCCACACACTTCACCACCAGGAGGTCCAACACCTTCTTTTAAATGCAGGGCCTCCCTGTCCCCTGGTCCGCTCAAATAAACTCCTTGGTAAAACTGGGGTGCTCAGAAAAAAAGAATCCAGAAAGTCTGAGCTAGAACCTAGAGCATCCCAATTCCCTTCATCATAGGCCTGCACACATGTTCCCTCATCTGACCACATAGCAAACATGTGCACCAGACATGGGCTATCATCTTCAGTGACAGATGCAAAGTGAGGCTCAGAGAGGTAGTGCAGCCAGCCCCAAACCGCCCAGCAGATGGGTGGCAAGGCTGAGCATGGAGTGAGGATCTCAGGGCTCCTTCTGTGTATCTTGTAAAACCCCTGGTTAGATCTGGTAAAGGCCAGGTCTGGCCAGGGCAGTAGAGAACCAGGTCCTACCTAGCAGTGGGGTCTGCAGACCTCCCTGGTCCCCCCACCCCCCACCACTTGGGAGAGGGCAGAATAAGTTGTGCTCCCTGGAGCGCATGCATCTGGTTCTGTTTCCATTCCCGGCCACTCCTCAAAGAGCTTTTAAAGGTCACTTTTTTCCCCTCAATTTCAAGTGGCTTAGGAGGCAAGGCCCTAGCTTCCGGTCACTGAGGTACCACCCCTTCTGGTAAGACATTCCTCTGGTTCCCATCACTGTGTAATCAGGCCAAGGCACTGAGAAAGACATTTTCAGTATTCCTTGCTATGCCCAAACTGAACCACTCAGTGACAGATGCCCAGAGAGACGAGGGCCAGAGGGGACAGGGCATGTATCTTGGCAGGAAGAGAGATGGCACGCTCAAATTGGGTCATTACAGGAGAAATGAAGAAAGTGGCTATCCACAAAGGATGGAAGGCTACTATAGGGGTAACACTAGTGACAGCGGGGCTCTCACCTCACCTATACCTGGAGTTGGGGGCACCACCACCTGGAGACTGAGAGGGCTGTATAGAAAGGGCCACCTGACAGGAGCTGTGACTCTGGATAGTAGTTAAAAAAAATAAGTCAGTGTAAGTCAGCCCTGCAGGGAGGGAGCCAGGAACGAAGTCCCCTGACCACCCACTCCTCCCCACCCCACCTTCTGCCGGAGCCCCCCATTGAGAGCCAAGGTCAGAAAGCCCAATGATATAACCCAGAAGGGCAGCCTCCTGGAGCACAGAGCAGATGGAGAGAGTGGATCTGGAGGAAACAGACAGGAGCCATACAGCACAGGGCAGGGTGAGGGGCTTGCTACTGGAATGTGGGAAGCATGGTATCTGTCTTCCATATTTAGCACTTCAAATACTTGCTATGGCTCCCCACTTCCTACAGAGTGAGGCCCAAGTTCTCAGCCTGGC
>NW_011888866.1:510715-513378 GCF_000151845.1 Pteropus vampyrus
CTTGATGCCTGCCAACTTGAAATCACATCAAAAATATTCTTTGGTCTTAAAACTTGCTTTGAATAACTTGTAGTTATTCAAAATGAAAAACTATTTGAGAAAATCAGCAAAATATCATAAAGTTGGTAAAAAATAAAACTGCTCTTGGAAAAGATAGTAAAGTTCAAGTCTGATTTCTAAGATGAAATATTTAATCCAAAGCAATCTGGTCTCGGTCTGCTACTTTATTAAGTCTCCTTAATTAGTGGTGTCCAGTCGACAGGCCCCTCACTCACATCGCATGTCCTTATGCCACTCCTCCTATCCTTCTCCCACCTGCCCCAAACTTCTCCATCCCTAGAAAACTAGTGCCTGGTTAAAAAAAATGAGACGTTAAGACATTATTGTTAGTTTAAAACATTTTTAGAAGTTAGAACAGTGTGGTAGTTAAAAGCATGGACTCTGAAGTCAGACCTGGACTGAAACTACAGTCTTATCATGAACTAACTGTGACCTTTTGAAATTCACACAATCTCTCTGTGCCTCAGTTCCTTATTTATAAAATATGGATACTGAAACTTCTCGACTGGGATGATTGAACAGGATATCACACAGGAAGCTTGTGGCATGGTGTCTAGTAGCTACTTATTTATAGATATTTATACCCCGCCTTGTTCTATAATCAGTACTACCTTTATTCTGGTCATCTCCCTCATCACTGTTACAGTTAACAAATTTCCAGCATTTACAATCTCTCCCCATCTCTGGTCAGAGAGTTTAAGAAGGTAGCTGGAGCAGACGACTCTGGTAGTGCCACCTGGGAGAAGGACAAGCTCTATAGCTAACACAAAGGGTCAGGTAGGTGCATTGGTGGCCCCTTGAAATAGCAGATGACATACTCAGCTCCCTGAAGGCAGAGTCTAGACAAGACGACCCTTGGAGAGGAAGCCAGGAGGATATAGTGTAGCTGGGGCACCAGATGGTGAACCAAGGCCCGGCCCAAGGATGCGGAATGAAACAAGTTTTGCCTTGGTTCTTGCTCTCACTTCCATTCTCTTATGTTCTGTCTTCTCTTCTGCGTCTCCACTGTGTTCCCTCTTAGGCCCAGTGCTAGCAGGTTGAAGAAGGCCTCCTGACTCCAGTGGGGGTGTTGTGAGGCGTGCCTCAGACTATTTCAGGCTGAAATCTCAAGTTCTTGCTGTGTTCCTTTCCCAGGGAAATGTGCACATTGCCCTCTATCTGGCTGACCCTTCTGCCACCTTCATGTAAGGACCTTTGTGATTCTGTCAGGCACACATGGATAATCCAGGATAATCTTCCATCTCAAAATCCTGAATTGTATCTGCAAAGTCCCTTTTACCATGTAAAATAACATGATTCCAGGGATTAGGACGTAGACATTTTCAGGGGGCCATTATCCAGCCTACCAGAGAGGGGCAACGCTTGACCCAAAATAACATACTAATGATGGAATTTCAGGCAATCATATAAGGGAGTTTTGTTGTGTTTCGTATTATTCTTTATACAAGTGGCATTTCTATTTTAGAGCAGAATGACAGTGGAGCAGGCCTCACCCAGAGAAGTCAGAGTCTTAGGCAAGGCTGGACTCTCCCCAGGCTCAAGCTGACACAGCTGGCTCCGCTTCTCTCTCGCCTCTGCTAGGAGCCTCTGGGGCTCTGGCTTCAACTTGAGTCAATCTCCTCCTGCAGTTGACCACATTCTCCTGGTACCAGGACCCAGGCCAGCAGAGGGGCTGCCAGAGCCTCCTCTCGGCCCTGACCCTTCCACTCTGAGGACAGTGGAGAGGGTCGCACCCTCAGGTCACAGTTGAAAAGTCAGGAGCTTCCTCTTCTAGGACCCTTCTCCCCTCTCCGCCCGCTACCTTCCATGCTTCCTCCCAGCCCCTGACCTCTAGCTGCCCTGTCTGCTTGTCTTATCTGGTGATTAGAGCATTCTTTTGTCGGCCCCTGTAGGGAACATGCTTTGCCTTTTAAGAGGATTTAGGGAGAGGACAATGATTAACTCATGAGTGACTCATAAATGATGGGGTTTTAGGCCCAGTAAGAGATAGCAAAGGGAGGGAGTGACCATCCCAACTTTTCCTCTCATCTGACCATCCCTGCTGTCTCTAGGTAAGACTCGCCACCAGGAGGATTTGGGCCTTTGGGGAGCTCTGGAATGTCTTTCCTAATGAGGTTTGGGGGAGGTGTCTAGAGCCCCTCCCTCAGTATAGAGACCTCCCGGTTTCTCACCTCTCCTCACCCTTAGATCCTAAGGGCCAGGGCTTTGTTCCCAGACATGGTATGGTCAGAGGAATGCTTTGACAACCAGGACTCTCCCAGAAACTCTCTCTCTTATACACACACACACTCCCGCTGTCCTTAAAGGGAGTAAAAACTCTGATAGAGGCATTATCTGGAGTTTTGGAGTGTGCTTGCCTTCATGCCGAGGACAAGGGTGATCCTGAATGGGGCAAGAATGGACTGCTCAGCTTTAATCAAGGCAATGTCCACTCAACCACCAAATCCTTTGTTAAGCACCTACTGTGCACTCAACCTTGCGCTGGACCCTTTGAGAAGGAGCTGCCCCTGTGTTCCAGGTGCTACAGCCCAGTTGATGAGCCACAACTACCACCAATAAACTATTCACTTACTAATTTTTCCTCCCAGCAAAACTTTATTGCA
>NW_011888866.1:514337-515697 GCF_000151845.1 Pteropus vampyrus
GCTTACACCCTGCTCCAAGACCCTGCCGCTTTACAAAAGGCCCCCTTTACCTTTTGTTAGCTGCTGAGACCCAGGAGAGAGGGGCTCCCTCTGTTTGTGCTTCCCCACTCCAGCTAGGGCATAACCATGAGGGCTGCAGAGGACACTGCTGGGATGAGTCCTGGGATACCCACTCCATCAGGGTCCCATATCTCGTGCCCATTGACCTGCATGCTCTGAGGTGGCTTGTCTGCCCACAGCAGTGTCTCCCACCAGCACAGTTAATTTGCTGCTGTTCCTGGGAAGTGACAGCAACTTGAAGCAAAGCAATTAGGATGAAAAAGAGGCCCAGCTGCTTGGGGCCAAAGGAAAATAAACAGACCAGCCCTGTGTGTATTCCATGGCCAAGAGGAGCAATTCTTCACAGAGTGATTAGCACTTCCAATTCCAGTCTCCTCCCCTCCACTGAAGGCAGAGAAGTAACCTATGAGCTGCTGCTGTTCCCAGATCCCACTCTTTCCAGAGCTTAGGGACCTGACAGCTCATCACCTTCTCCTGAAGGCCCAATCACCTGGCCACTCACACCCCCTGCAGAAATGATACTCTCTCCTCTGAAATCCAACAGCCTCTCTCTATGGGTTTTTCCTTTGATTGATCCATTAGTTCATTCATTCTTCCAACATCCATTGAGCACCATTCATTCGTTCATTCATTCAATATTTATTGAGCCCCTAATATATTCTAGTCACTGTTCTGGGTTCTGGCTGATACAACAGTGAACAAACAGAAACCTGTGCTCTCAAAGAGTTCAGCTTTTGTAGGAGGAAGAAACAGTAAACGAGTAAAAATATAGCATGGGAGATGATGCTAGATGCTATGGAGGAAAGTGAAGCAAGAAGAAGAATGAGAAAATACAGAGAAGGGAGGGGTAGGTTTTAAGTAGGATAGTCAGGAAGGCCTCAGAATGAAAGTGACATCTGAGCAAACGCCTGTAAGACGTGGGGACTGAGCCAGGTGACCAAGTGAGGGAGGTGTGCTCGGCAGAGGGACATCGTGCAAAAGCCCTGAGGTGGGAGTGTGCCCTGTGTGTTTGAATTGCAATGAGGCTCAGGTGAGTGATGAGGGAAGAAGTTAGAAAGGAAACGAGGCAGGGGATCCTGAAAGGACTTTGGCTTTCACTCAAGCGAGATGAGCCACCCAAGTGTCTGAGCGGAGGAGCAACAAGGTCTGGCTGGCATTTCATTCAGCTGGCTTTAGCTGCCACATGAGCAGATCGAAGGGAGGCAAGCTGGGAAGCAGGCCCTGGGTGAAGTGTGAGAAGGTCAGGCTTCTCCTGCCTCTGTCGGCCAGGCTAGATAAGCAGAACAGGATAATTTCCAGG
>NW_011888866.1:518722-558445 GCF_000151845.1 Pteropus vampyrus
CCTCCCCTTTCAGCAGCTAATTATCCTGCATGTCTTCTTCATATAGTTAGTACACTCTCCTTCCTGGAGTTATGTATTTTTCCTCTCCCTACTTTTCCTTTTGCCCTGATTTCTTCAGTACTTTTATTTTTTGCATGGATCAAGACACATATAAACTTTCTGTCGTCCTATAACTGTTCTGTTAAGAGTTTTTCTGGGCTAGATGCTAAGCTTTGTGGACCTGTTTGGCAACTACAGACCACATTAGGGCTAGCGCTGTGCTGGGCACCCAGTAGATGCCTAATTCTTGCCTACTGATTGGCAGTTTGATTAATATCACTTAACCCACTCCCGGCCATGCTCAATTATTGGCCCATTCACACACAAGCCTAGATTACTGAAATCCTATCCCCTTATCCCTTCCACTGACATTGTGACCCACCAGCTTTCAGCAGAGCCCAAGTAATTTGAGGGCTTACACTCCAGTATCATCATTGCTCCCTGAGTTTTTTGGACCTGGTCACACCACCAGAAGACATGAAATCCAGAAGTCTCATCCAGGGAGAGAGAAGCTCCCGCCACTCCTAAGGCCAGCTTCATAGATCCAGCCATAGCTCAGGGAAGACTCAGGGTGTCCCCTCCTAAAGCCCAGCCTAGAGGTCACAGTTCAGGCGTTGTTGAGGCCACAGGCCTCGGGGCACCAGGAGGCAGCCTCAGGAGAAAAGTCTGCAAGGAGCCGGGTCGTGGGAAGCCGGCCTTCTCCCTGAGTAGTCGCCAGGTGCTGCCCTCGATGGCATAGAGCAGTGTGAACATGCGGTTGACGGTATAGACAGTGTCACCGCGCACCACCGCCGTGAAGAGCGCTCCTTTGCTGTTGACAAACTGGCCAGGCAGCGCCGTCCACTGGCCCGTGGCCAGGTTGAGGCAGTCGATGGCACAGTGTAGGAAGTCGTCAGAGGGTCCGTTGCGTATCACATAGAGACTGTCACGGTGGGCCACCATGCAGTGGCCATAGCTCTGCGGGCGCCGCAGCTCGGCCACCGGTAGCCACATGTCGTCCCGCACCGTGTACTCCACCACGGCCGTGGTGTCGGCCGGCCGCCACAGACACACAAAAAGGCGACCACACGCCTGGGCGCAAGGCACGCCGGCAGCCGGCTGTGGCAGGTCGGCCACGAAGCTCCAGCAGCCCGTGGCCGGGTCGTAGCGCTCCACGGAGCTCATGGGCATCCGCTGGAACTCGCCGCCGATGGCGTAGAGGTGGCCGTCAAAGCCGGCCAGCACCGTGTCGTAGCGTGGCTGGTGCGGGCTGGCGAACTCGCACCACGTTCCGCCTTCGGGGTCGTAGCAGAAGCCGAGTTCCACCACCTCCTTGCTGGCGCCCCGCACGCCCCCCACGATGTAGAGCTTGTTGCCCAGCGTGGCCACGCCTGCCAGCAGCGTGCTGGCTTCCAGGGGCAGCGCGGCCAGCGTGCGCCACGCGTCCTCCTCCTCGTCCAGGTAGCACACCGTCCGTGACTCGTCCTCCAGGAAGCCGGGAGCGGGCGTGTGCGTGCTCACGGCCACATAGCTGCTGGGCCGCAGCGCCGCCACATAGGCTTGGGCCTCGGGCAGCACCAGCTCAGCCGCCAGTTCGCGCGCGCCGTCGCAGATGAAGAGAGCCGCGCTGTGGAACACGTCGCGCAGGCCGAAGGCGGCGGCCGCGTCGCACAGCAACGCGCAGTTGTCAGACGTGAGGCTGTGCTCCAGGAAGCGCGCCAGCGCCGGCGCCTGCAGGAAGGCGGCGCACTCCACGGCCTGCAGCAGCTCATCGGCGGCCGACAGCGCCGGCCGCTCGCCGCGAAGCACCTGCAGCGTGGTGCGGAAGCCGCCCGCGCTCAGCGCTCGCAGGCGCACCTCGGCCGCGCGCGCCTCCCGCATGCCGGAGCGGAAGAGGCCGCGGAAGAAGCCACAGTGCTGCACCAGCAGGGTCTGGTCGGCCTGGAAGAGCTGGCCGTCCACCCACACCAGCACCGGGGCCTCGGGGCCCCGTGGCATGACGAGTCGGAGGGGCAGAGGCCACCAGTGGAGGCTTGCTTTCAGCGGCCACCTACTCTAGGGCTCAGCGGAAAAAACTTCCAGGGCGATATAAATATCTCCCTGGCTAAAGATAGTATGGCTCATGTGATGTGGTGGCTAGCAGGTTGGATGGCCGCGGGCCAGAAGGCATCCGGAGACCTAAGGGATCACTCATTCTTGTATGGGAAATGGTAATAGTGACCATATACTGAGCACCTACTGTATGTCGGGCACTGTTAGAGATGCTTACAAAGACAACTCAGTTAACCTGCCCTAAACCAGCTGTACGCCCTTGTACTTTTAAGAGAAAAGAGAAAATATTGGTCAGCGTTTGTTTTGCAGCCAGTCATTGTAGATGCAGTATGCATCCTGAGCAGCAGCAAGAGTGGCCCCTCCAAGCTCCTTCCCCAGGAACTACACTCAGCCTCTCAACATCAAGCCCCTATAGCTCTGAACTGGGTCTGTGAGCATCCGTGCTTTATCTTAGTTTATTTTCTGCATCCATTAGCAAGATGCGTCTTAAGGCGATTGCTGCTTTGGTTTCCAAAAGGTTTCTTATAGACGCTCTACTTACGGATAATAGGGGAAACCTGTATTGGGACAGTGTCTGTAAAGTGTTCAAAATGAGGCTCAGAGAATTCACATGATTTGTCCAGGGTTATTCAACTGGGAAGAAGCAAGGACAAGATTAATACTCAGCCCACCCTATCAGCTGGTGGGGTGAGGGGATTCTTGGGTACTCGAATGGGAAGTCAGAGGTGGGGCAAATAGAGTGAGCCAGGCCAGGGCCCAGAACAGAGTTCTAACTTGGCCAGGGCTTCTGTCCCTGACCCTGGACTAGTCCAATCTCTTTTTGAGCCTGGATTTCCTTCTTTGTAAAAAATGGGAGGGTAGCAGGTAAGCATCTGATAAGACCTTGAATGTGGAAGTATGTCCTGACTTGGAATGGAAATGGGAAGCTGATGTCTATTCCTCATTTGCCAAGACTTCGCCATTGCTGTGTCTCCAAACTTTAGGAAAAGGAAAGTGGTGCTGCTGATCATATATCTGTGGTCGGAAAGGAGAAGCACTTCTTGAAATAATAACACTTAACACTTAAATTCCACTGTGCATCAGATACTTTTGTAAGCACATTAATTACTATAATCCTTGCAACAATCTCATGAGTAAATACTATTATTTTCCCTCGTTTTAATGATATTATTCATTTATTGCTATAGCAACACTATATGAGTTAGATGTTATTAATGGTCCCATTTCAGAGATTAAGAGACTGAAGCACCAGGAGGTTCAGTCAGTCATACACCCAAGGTCACATGGCCCAAGGTCTCATGGCCTGAAAGTGGCAGAGTTAGGACTGGCATACAGCCAGTCTGACATTAGAGCATGTGTCCCTAACCACTGTGCCTGCTGACTCTCTGCTACAAATGCTAGGCAATTACCTTGTGCCAGGAGATCACAGTTGAAAGGAACTTAAGGCTCATGTGGTTCAACTCCTTCATTTACAATAGAAGATCAGAAAGGGAATTGCCCAAGGTCATTTAGTTTGGGGCAGACCGCCCCAGTCCTCCTGCTGCCCAACCCCAGGGCACTTTTCCTACTGCACAGAACGTTCCTGACCAAAATGTCAGATGGAAGGGAGCTTAGTGATTATCTTCTCCTGCCACCTCATTCTACAGGTGGGGAAACTGAGGCCCAGACCTGTATAGGATGGTGTCTGACATTCCAGAGACGTTCAACTGCAGGACTTCTTCAGGAGGATGGAGAGGTTCACAATGACAAAGCCAGAGTTGGGAAGGGGGCAGGGGAACTTCCCTCCCCTCTAGGACACAAGGCTGCACAGACCCTCTCATATGATCTGCAGACCTAATACAAATGTACCTCCCCTGCTAGGGAACTCCCACCCAGTTTACTTCATCAAAGCAGAGCCAGGATGTGGAGACCACTTGTGTGAGCCTGGGAAGCCAAAGGCCTGGAGGAGGCAGCCAGAAATATCCTGGATGCTCTGCCCCAGGGACCAGACAGGAAGACGAGGAGTGCATGGAGGGGTTGGGTAAGAGTCCCCATTAATACTATCCCAGGCCCTCTGCCAGCTTCTCTCCTTCCGTGAGACCAGACATTGGCTGAGAGAGAACAGGCTGACAGTCTTTTTCTTGGAAGAAGATAGGCTCTATAGTGCCTAGTCCTAACTGTCCTTGCTTGTGGACTCAGGAATACGAAGAGGGTGTCTGGCTATCCCCATTTCACAGATGAGGAAAGGAAGGACTAAAGTTGGCATGAGTTTTTCCTTAATTATGAAAAAAGATGTGGGACTGGATTGAACCCTATCCACTGACCCCAGGTCCCAGTCCAGCTTCCTCTTCTCACCTGCACTAGCCTTGTCTCAGGGAGAGAAACAGCTATATCCAGGCTCAAGCTAAGGGGTGGAGCTAGGGAGGGGCTGACCCTCAGGGCCCCAAATGGCCTGTTTCAGGCACCTAGTAACTGGCAAACTCAACCAGATGGAGTCACTGCCTGAATTTCTCATGAAAGCAGGAGTGGAAAAGAGAGCAAGTCCCCCTTGGCTGAACCTTGCTCCCAGTTCCAGTTTTTCCCAAGTCCAGCCCAGGCCTAAGTGGGTTGGGACACTGGTGCACACACCCAGCTCCCACCTTCAGCAGTCAGGCAATGGGGAGAGGGTCACCCAAGGTGGGGGTAGTAGTTATGAGGCTGGGCTCAGGACCAGGCCTTTGGCTGCATCCCAAGGACCCAGTGGGATATTGTCTGCAGCTAGTGAGTTTCCTCCTTCCAGACAGTGAGCGTCCCTCTGGGACTTGGAGAGGACAAGGAACTATCCTAGCTGTGGGCAGCCCACGGAGTTCCCAGGCCCTGCCCGACCCCACACCAACCTCCTTCTCCACTTTGCACGCCCCACACTGTGCAAGGTTGGAGGTGGGGCCAAGGAAAAGTGTTATGTGTGAGACTCCCTGAGCTTCTCTAGAGCACACACCCAGCCTCTTTTGTCTCTATCCACAATTATTGGCCCTCTGCAAGAGATCTGTTAAGTGGACTCCTGGGCCCTAACTTAAGTAGGAGTCCCCAGTCTGATGGAGGAGACATAGCCCTTGCCCTGGGAGACCTCCACCCACAAGCCTGATGGGGAACTGCTGGCCTTTGCCACCCATGGTGGTATTTCTGCACACAGGATGGTGAGGAGCTTGCCTCGACCTGAAGAAGGAAGAACACTGGACTAGAAGTCAGGATTCCTGCTGGACTCTGATGCTGGGACTACCACTGACTTGTAAAAGCTACCCAACCTCTCTAGACCTCATTTCATCTGTAAAATGGAGGTTGGATCTGACTTCTAAGGTTCTGTTCAGCTTTGACAGCTGATTTTATCATTGAACAACCACACAGAAGTGGTTGTCATATTGTACCTCCAGAGAATACAGTGACATCACAACAGGGTCTCAAAAGCTTAGCTTTATGTGAAATAGCTCCTGAATGGTTCGTGGCAGGGGTAGGACTTGGCATCCAGAAATTCTCATAGGTGCTAACTGTCTAGATCTGTACATTCCCCGCTCATCCACTCCAGAGATATCTATTGAGCACCTGCTGCATGTCCACTGATAGGCTGGTGCAGCATCCTCTGCATTTTGAGTACTCAAAGGCCTCCTGTAAGAGCCTTGAAGAGGGGTGGTGGTAGTAAGGAGGGTTGAGCTACTTACTCTAGCAGAATAACCTCTCTCTTGACCTGAAGTGTCTAAACTTCTGGTCACTAAACACTTGTGGCTTCTTGATAGGTGAGAATTGTGTGCTATTCATGTCCAGGGGAAGTGGAGGGAACTAGCTGCTGCTTTTTTGGAGCATGGGCCAAGCTCTGGATGGGACACTTTCTCATTATCTCATTTAATCCTTAATATTATCCCTATTTTAAAGGTGAGGAACTGAGTCTAGGGCCATGCTACCCTGAACAAGCCCAACCCTGTCTGATCTCGGAAGCTAAGCAGGGTCAGGCCTAGTCAGTACCTACTTAGTACTTGGATGGGAGACCACCTAGGAAGACCAGGTGCTGTAAGCATAAAAAATAAAAAAATAAGGGATTGTAAGCTGACAAGGTCCTTGTAATCAGTGAAGTCAACCAAGTGTTGCCTCACCTAAAAAAAATAAAAAGAAAGAAAAATAAGTAAAATAAAAATAAAATAAATTAAAGATGAGGAACTGAGGCCCAGAAGGACAAAGTAACTTATTCCAGGGTCTGACAGTAGGTGATAGATTCCAAAGGTCTTTGAAGTCCACAACTGGTAATTTGAGTGCTGGACAAGCAGCCCACAGATGAAGAGACTGAGGATGGGGAAAGGGACTGGTTGTGGCACTGTTTTCCTCCCAAGCCTCAGAGGAAGGGCAGACTTTGAACACTGAGCAGTCACAGCTGAGGGCCTCAGTAAACCAGCTGGCAACCAGTTTGAATAATCTCTGAACTGGAAGGGAATTAAGGGTCATCTCATCCCATCCCATAACTCATGATAGAGTCTTCTCTATGACACCTCCTTGAAGAGGTCACCCCTTGGTTGCCTTCAGTGTTGGGAGGGAGGGGACTTCCCTACTTCAAAGACAGTCCCTGAGCTAGAACCTGCCTCCTTGCAGCTTCCATGTACTAGTTGGTAAGAGTTTTAAAGGTAAGGAAAATAACTCCTCCAGCATCACACAAACAGATTAAGTAGCAGAACCCAAGTTTATACCTGGTTGGGTCTGTGGGGGATCCACAGTTTGCCCTCTCTCCGGCAGCCCTCCCTCCAGTGAGACTAGTTTCTCCACAGACCCCATCCAGAACAAGTCTGTCCTCAAAGAACTGGGGCCAGCCAGGGATGTGGCTGGAACTTGGCTCCCACTTTCTCTCCTACAACTCAAAGGAAGTTGTAGGCCATTGACCATTAGTTCTGTGAGCCATTCTGGCCTGAGGATGTATTCTAAACAAATTCCTCCCAACACCTTAGAGTCTTAATAACATAGCTGGTTTACCATGATCTCCCAGAACACACAATTAGGCTGAGTCAATTGGCATGTCCTGTCCTGGAAAATAAATTTCTTTTTTAGTTGAGGAGTCATTATTACCATCGGGCTCTGATCTCCTGCCCTCTGCCTGCTGACTTGGGTTTCCATGGTTTCTCTTGTGTATAAGTAGTAGGTAGAGTAGCTGGGGTGGGGTGGGAGGGAGGTTGGGGTTGGAGGGAAAAGGGCTGCAGTGAGAGGTCTCTGAGACTCCACGCCCTTCCCCACTCTAGCCTGTAGTGTATTCCAAATGAGAGGCCTCATAAGGTTCTGGAAAGTACTCAGGCCTGAAGGCCCAGGGCTGATTCTGTCACTTTTAGGCCTGAATCACGTCATGAAATTTTGGATTTATTTTCCCCTTTCTTAGTATTATAGAAAGGGACAAAAAAAGCCGAAAGAAGTGAGGGGACTTGCCCAAGGTCACCCAGTAAAGGAGCTGGCACTACATCCTGTGTCCAAATTCCCCATGGTGGCCCTTTGCCCTGTCTCCAGAGTGAAGATTTACCCTAGGAACCAAGGGGAATGACAGGTGACCCTGTCAGGCTCATCCACCAATCCCAGAATCATTATAGGCAAGAGGGAGTGCCAGATTTTCCACACTAGGCCACAAACACATGCAACTCATTAGCTCTTATCAAGGAGCAAACAGTAATCCAGGATGGGTTAGGTTTCTTGAAGCTGGACACATATTGGCCATGAAATATTAGTAAGAAGTTCTCATCATCCCTGTTAGGATACTGAATTCTGTCTGGGTGCTGCGCTGCAGCATTGCGGGAGAGTCCCCCCACACAGAAGGGCAGGGTAAGTTGTATTTGAAGGCTGAGCTGGCTATGACCTAGAGAAAGGGCAAGGCTTGGACTTGAAACTAGCAGGCTTCCCGGAGGAGGAGGTGGGGCCAGCTGGGAAAAACAAAGGGAAGAATGGATTTTCCTGCTGGTGGGAAGAGACTGAGTGGAGGTTCAGACAAGGCTGGAAACGTCTTTCCTCTCTATCTCACTACCCTGGGCCTCCCTCTCTCCTGTCCTTGTCCTTCCCTGCCGGGTCTGGGGGTGGTCCGGACATTGACAGCGCCCGGGCTCTCGAGGCCAAGCATGGTGGGGTGCGCGGCTGGCTGAGCACTATCCCTTGCGTCGGAGCGGAGTGAGTGAGCCCCGCGGGGGGCTCCCGCAGCCCTTACAAGGAGTTTGGCGGCGCTCGGGGCGGCCCCGCCCGCCGGGCTCCACCAGCCCCTCCTTTCCCCAGCTGGAGCCGAGAAGAGGGAACACAGCTCGCTCAGCGCGGGGCTCGGGGCGCGGACACCGAGGGGCCGGTGGCAAGTGCCAGGGGAGCCTGAGACTCACTCCTGAGGGCCCCGACGAGCGGGCACGCTGCTCGGGGCCCTGGGGCCGAGGCACCGTGTCCCTCTCCGCAGCGTCACCATGTCCTCGGTGTTCGGGAAATCCCGCATGGGCAGCGGGCCGCAGAGCGCGCCCCTCGAGGTCAACCTGGCCATCCTGGGGCGCCGCGGGGCAGGCAAGTCAGGTGAGTGGGGCAACTGCGGGGAAGGGAAGGGGTTAGGCGGGAACCGGGGAGACGGAGCGGTGAAGGGAACCAGGGACTGCGTACTGGCGGGCAGGCTCTTCCACTGGCTCTTCCACTCTCTTTCCTCCTGGGCTTCCTGAACCCAGGTGGGTTGGGCAAGACACCGTGATTTTCTTCTTCGCTTCAGTTTCTCTGTTGCTTGGCGCTCTCTCTGCTTTGTTCTCAGCTCCTCCATCTCTCATCTGTCTTCTGTTCCTGCAATGGCTCTCCCTGGAATGGCTCTCCCTCTGTCTCCCTACTGTGTCTCTATGCTTGTGTCTGTGACCCCAGCTGTCTCTCCCTTCTGTCTATCGCTGTGTCTCCCAGTCCTCTGTTGGTCTGTCTCTTGTGGCCCCCACCTCTATCTTTTCTGGATGGGTCCAGCAGTCAGCTCAGGTGATTGTCACCAAAGGGACCTGTTAGGTCCCTAGCTCAGGGCCCCTGTGAACCTTGCTACTCCCTGATTTAGGCTTGGGATGAAAGAGACACCGGCCCCTGAAGGGAGTTGGTAGAAGTCACTGGCCATTGGCATTTCCCAGGCTACACTCCCCACTCCCTTCCTCAGTTCCCTTGGATTCTGGAATAAAATGTGCATTCTTATCAAATGTATTTGTTTTAAGCCAGGCTCCTCTCTTGACTTTTTGGAAATAGGTTGGACTATGGTCCCAGGTGCCTGGGACTTGTCCTTGATCAACCAAGATCTTGGGCTTCCACTGAGATCATTTCTATCAACACTGAACTCTGCCTTCACCAGTCCTGGCAGCTCTCACCCAGCTGGAGCGAAGGGGGTGAGAGTGGGGGTATCACCATAGGCAGAGACCTAGAAAAAGGGTCCAGACCTCCCCTGCCGCTCACAATCTCAGGGAGCTGATGGTGGGAGGGTCAAAGGGGCTCCTCCACTGGCTGTTTTCCAGTTACAGCCATTAGTGAATGGGCAACATGGGCTCAGCTGGCTGTGGGTCTCCTTCCCCAGTGTGTTCTTTGAGACTCTCTGGGGGCCTCCTCTCCACTTTTGAAGCCAGCCCTCTGGCTCAGAGAGGGAACTCTGAATCACATTTTCCTACAGAAAAGATTTGCCCTCTTCCCTTTGAAACTCAAATTGTTATCTGGAGCTCTATCACTGATACAATTTAGCCAGTGACTACATGAATGAAGGAATTTGAATTTAAAAATATGTATTCCCTGGGTATTACTTTGCAAACTGACACTTGGGAATCCTGGGAAAGAATTTTAAGGATTTTCTTTAAAATATCGCATTACTTTTTAAGACTCCAGTATAATAGTTGGCTGGCCTTTGGCTTTATGTGGTTAAATTCTGAACAAAATCGGAGTCCTGTTACTGCATTGCACCTGGGATAACTTCATTCTAGAGTTTTACATTCTGTGTGGCGCCATGATGAGTGTGGAGGCCCTCGCACCAAGATTTGAGATGTGTAAGACTGAGGACCAGAGTGTGTTTACTTGGGACACAGATCTCATCTGGAAATTCCAGGCCCTCAGGGTTCATACCACCACCAGGGATCACCCACTGATTAACTTGGCTCTTAATCTCTCTTTGGCTCATAGCCAAAACTGAAAGAAATGCCCCGCATTTCAGAATCTTCATGACTTGTTCAGGATGGGGATGCCTCCCTTCAGTTGGGGCTGACCCTAAGGTAACTGGTTGTATGGGTCCTGACTGCCTAGTTTCGGTCTTCATAGACACCCTTTAGGCTTACCTCTCATTGCTTTTTCTTGCCATTAAAAAAAAAAAAAAATCACAGGATATACCTGAAGGGACACAGTTCCCCATATTTCTGGTTTCTTCTGAGCCTCTCAAATAAACTCTCAGCTCCCAGCCTCATTCCCCCAGAGATTTGAACTTGGTGTCAGCCAGGGGTCACAGAGGCTAGATAAGGCCCCCCTAAATGAAAGGGGCAGCCTCCAGGGGCCAGCAGCCAGACACAGCAAGGGAAACTGAGCCAATTTCTTTCTGCTTCTTACAGCCCTGACCGTGAAGTTTCTAACCAGGAGGTTTATCAGTGAATATGACCCCAACTTGGGTAAGAAATCACTCCTCTCGGTTCCTTCTGCTGTGCCCCACGTGGATCCCCCACCCCTCCACACACACATCTACCTCGTAGTGGGCCCAGGTGTAACCAGGACCAAAAATCTCGGGGCAGATGGGAGAAGCCACCAGGATGACTCAGGCCATGGGGGAAAATGCTTTGAATGCCAAAAATACATCTTCCACATCCCACCCCAGACAACTTGGAGGTTGGCCAAACTCAGAGAACTGTGTGATTTGCCCTAAAATTTGAGGTATGAGACTTTTAAAAAAATTAAACATAGCAGAATGTCCACATTCATTAAGTGTTCTTCAAGATGGTCACTCAATGTACTTTTCCAGAAAAGCTGGACAAGACATATGAAAGATCCTTTAGTAGGACTGGCTTCTGAATCAGTTTTTGAACAATGAAAGAAAACCCATCTTGTTTTCTTGCCATATCATGGTATGTTGGAAAAAGGGGTGCTCTGGGGTCAGTCATAGGTGAGTTTGAATCCTGGCTCATTCACTTATTGACTGTGTAACCCTAAGGCAGTTACCTAACCTCTCTGTGCTTGTTTCCTCATCTGTAAAATGGGCATAAAAATACCTATCTCGGAATTACTCTGAGGATTAAAGAACTAATACATGTGAAAGATCTAGCCTAGTACTTGACCCAAAGAAGACACTAAATGCATATTCATTTCTCTTTCTTCCTCTTCAAATAGCTTCCCATCTATGGTAGCTGAAATTCCCTCAAATTAATCAGACCAGTGTTTCTGAAAATTATTTTTAGCAAGACAACCTTTTCCTCAAATAATCTCTTACATAGAACCCCAATATCTAAAACAAACAAAAGCAGAATTTTATTAGTATATATGTAAGCTAAAGCTCACATTTATAACATTTGTTATTGTAAACTATCCACTGAGACAAATGGGGTGTCTAGATGCTTTTAGCCTTTTAAAAATGAAGGTTGCAGTCTTGGATTGTTTTCCTCATTCATAAGAATTGAATAAAGTATTTGTGGGACCCCTCAGGGTCCCCCTCTCAAGAAACCCAGGCTCTGGGGCACGGATTGGAAAACCTGCACAATACAGCACTTCCTGCAGCAAGCCTCTGATGGAATGCCACTGTGACACCTGGAGGAAAGAGCTCCTTAGCCCATTGGGGCCCATCAGCCCCTCAGTACAGGCTGGAATGTTGAATCTCAGTGTTAGAGCAGGAAGGGACCTCAGGGCTATTTAGTCCAGTGGATTTTAGTAGCAGAATCTCTTCTTCTAGGGAGATCTTAAAGAGAACCCCAGGGTCTTGAACAGAGAAAGTGGAGGGGCTCCCCTAGTAAAGTCAGGGATATAGGGCAAGGTGACTCATCCCCTGCTTGTCCCTCAAAGTTCTGTTTGACCACCTGCGCTTTGACACAACCCCTCCATGCTACAGCAGAGGAAATAAGCCTAAGGAGCTGAGGCTTCTTAGCCAAGGTCACACAGCGAGTCTGAAGGGAAGCTCATTTATTTAGCAGAGGTCAATGCCCACGGGTGTAGGACACATGATGTGATTGTGTGCTGGCCAGGGGAGGTGCTGGGAGAGGCCAGAACATGAAGTCAGATGGAGTGGGAGAACTGGAGACAGGAGGAAGTGGGGGAGTTGGGAAGGAAGACATAAGCAGGGGTGTCTGGGAAGGGGTAACAGAGATTTTCTAGGATGGTGACGCAAAAGACGGATTCTGCCTACCTCAAATACTGCATACATATACTAAAATCTATTCACTGTCTATCTGAAATTCAAATTTAACTAGGCATCCTACATTTTATTTGGTAACCCACTTCCAGTCTCTCTTCCTCCCTGCCCCCCATTCATACATGGGTCCCGCCAAGGAGCCTATTACAGTGGTGGTTTGAACTTCCTGACTGAGTAATTTTGCAGATCTGACCTGCTTGTGGAATGTGTGGTTGGACTATGTGAGGGGCAGCAGCCCTGCAATGGTTAGTCATCCCACTCTGAGAGCCTGTGAGCTGGAGAGATGACCAGATGCTCTCCCTCCACCCATTCTGGGAGGCCACTGCCACTCCTCGGGGGTTCTGTTCCACTGTCTAAACATTCTGGCCACTGGTTCCAGCAACAGCAGAGACACTGGAACCAGAGCCTTTCCTTCTGTGGAGAAAGGTCTGAGCATCCAAGGGCAGAGTTAGCCATCAGGAGATGGAAAACCACTCTATCCCCTTTTCAAACATCTTCCAAGAGCTTAAGCTCAAAGGGAACCTCTTGAGGATGGGAACCTGTGTAATTTGTTCCCATTTTCAGCATGGTACACAGTACGAGGAACAACATAGATGTGTGTAAACATGAGGTTGAATTTTGATTTTAGGATTACCCTTTAAAGAACAGCTCCTATTATTACCCACGTTTTATGGGTAGAGAAACTGAGGTAGGGAGGCTCAGTGATTTGCCTACGATCATGGAGAAGCTCAGGTACAAAGAAAGAGGAGACACCACTCCAGTCGCTCTCCACTAAGGGAGGCCTTATTCAATGGAGAGCCTGGAGTCACAGGTCTGCATAGCTTTTGGCTCTCTGAGCTTTGGTTTCCCCATCTGCAAGATGTGACTAATAGACTGCTCCATTAGTTGTGCCTTTTTATGGGTCATGACTGTTAGAGCTGGTAGAAGCTGAGAGATTCGGTGTCTATGAAAGAGTTTTGCCTGTGCTGAGCACTATGGGAGCGTGTGGGGGTCTCCAGAAGAGCGTTCTCTTGAAGTGCTGGGGTCATCTCACCTGGCGTGCCCAGGACACAATGATGACTTCTCTCTTGCCCTCATCCTACTCCAGCAAGGACACAAGCACCATTTCTGAGGCATCATCCTAGACACACTCTGACCTGACATCCTTTGGTGCCTTTTAAAAAATTATTATTATCAATGAGAGAAAAATGCTTTGGGAAAAGAATCTTCTCTCAGCGTTAAAATCCACAGAGTATTACTTAGAACTATCAGTTATGAGGCCCATATATTTAAAGACACCAGAATGACCTGAGGGCAGAGACTAGGTGATAGGAAGAAAGGACGTTACCTTGACTTGGAAAAGAGCCCCCACCCCCAAGAGTCACCTCACTTGCAAAGGAGGAGCAAGCTGGATAAGAAGATCTCTGAGCTTCTTCCAGCTCACTCATGTATTTTACACATCCTCAACTGAACTGGAAGCTTCTTGCTCTTCCCTGTACTCTGTCCAGACAGAGCTGGACGATCTACTGGTCCACTGAGCAAAGGGAATAAGGGGATCCCAAGGGGGAGGCAACCTAGCCTAGAAGACCTGAGTTCAGATTCCTTCTACTAGTGGTGTGAGGCCACGGGCGAGCTCCTGCCTCTTGGGCCTCGCCTCCCTGTCATCTCTCTACAGTCAAGCTAATAGCAACCTCGAAAGGCTATTGTGCTAAAGGGACTACAGGAGATCAGGATTGGGCTAATATTTTTCCTTGGACTGGGCACGACATAGTGCCTGTTTGGGGTCAGAAGCTGTGGAGTGCCTAAAAGGGGTGCATCAGACAACTTGAGCAGGAAACTAAAGAAAAATCTGAACAAGATGTGGACATCTGGGGACAGCTCTTCTTGCTCCAAATATAGTTAAACATTTGGGACATATTTTCCATTAGATTTTTGTCTTTGAATAAGAGCGGCATTTATCCAAGTCCCCAAAGCAGGCTGAGGACGGGAGCTGTCTGTGATTGCTGCTGGCTGCCAGTGGACCTGGCATGTGTCCAGGCCTGGTTTGGCTGCCAGTGGCCCTCAAGAAGTGTTTTGACTCAGCCAGAGTTGGGGGGTTTTCTTCTCACAGTGACTGCTGCCAAGAAGGCAGAGAAGGCCCCATTTCTGCCCAGAGGGGTCTTTGGGGTCACTTGGGAGACGGGGACACCCAGGGAAAGGTGAGGGCCAAGTGCACTTACACATGTGGGCAAGTGGCACAGGGGAAGGGGATAGGGAGAGTGATTGCCAATATGGCAGCGAGGTCCTCTTTGCATGCCTGGCCACTTGCTGCTTTCTTGGGTTTGAGATCATAAAAACTAAAAAAAGTAAAAACTCATCCAAATAAGGTCAGTAGTTTAGTTTATAATATGCTATCAATATCTATTTCCTGGTTTTGATCATTGTACTATGGTTATGTAAGGTGTTAGCACTGGGAGGAGCTGGTGGGATGGTACACAGAAACTCTGTACTATTTTATAACTTCTACATGCGTCTAGCGTTATTTCAAAATAAAAGGAAAAAAAACAAACACCTGAGAATATGAACCTGCTCTATAAACTTTGGAGTACCATGGTCTCCACTGTCCTTTACCAGGTACTAAATTCCTCTGCTATTATTTTGACAAGGATTATTTGTAAAACCTTCTTGAGACTTCTAAAGGGGGTCTGACCCCCAACCCATCATGTCATGCACTTCTCTTTTCCCATCCTTTCTTCTACTGGGGGCAGGAGGATTGTTCTTGGGGGCCTCCTGTGGGCCAGGTACTGTGGTTGGAGGGGGAGAGGGTAGAGAAGCTTCGTTTGGGAGGGAGAAGCTGGCAGTGTCACTCCTGAGGCCTCTGCTGCTATTTGATTGTGGGCTACTCACTCCATCTTGCTAGCTTGGTAGGTGGACCCAGAACACAGTGCGATCTCCCATAGTGTGTTCTGTGAGCAGCCTCTGTTGCTCTGAGCCCTGAGAGGTAGAGCAGCATCTCCTTGGTGGGAGGTTCTGCCCATGTCCTCCTTTGGACGAGAGCCAAGACTTTGTAGTAGTCCTAGCTCAGTGAGCCTTGGAGCAGATCCCTCAGGGCTGCACAGGAGTCCAGCACAGAGGGAAGCTGGGACTCAGACCCAGTTCTTCATCAGTTGAGTGGCACATCCTGCTTTTAACCTGGCTGTCTGTTACAGAGGACACCTACAGCTCTGAGGAGACTGTGGACCACCAACCTGTCCACCTGAGGGTCATGGATACTGCGGACCTGGTAACATTATCCCCGTTAGAGCTGAGAGTCAGTGCAGCATCCTGAGAAGTTCTGGCCCCTTTTAGGCTCCAATTTGCTGTGTGACCCTGCATGAGGATCTGACCTCTCTGAAACTGAATCTCTTCATTTATCAAATGAGAGGAATGGGATGGGGCCTGTGTAAACCAGATGATCACGGGCATCAGCTCTGAGACCCTGTGCTCTGGAGCTCGACGCTTGTGCACACATGGAGACAGGTGCACACACATTTATACTCCCCTCGGCCTAAGTTCCCCCCAATGCATACATCTCCCCTGTGTCGTTACTATCCCCTGCCAAGGCTGGGATGCCAGTTATTCTCAGAAACCAAAGGGGCATCATGAACCTGACCTAAAACCAGCAGTGACCAGAGATAGCTAGGTCTCTGTAGGGGCCAGGCCAGAGTCTTGGCTTTGTGCCCCAGAGGCCAAGGTCTCCAAGTCTCTGGTGGGGTGGTGGGAGGGAGGCTTACGAAACAATGTCTCCTTTCACACCAAGCCAAATCCACACTCAAGCGCCCCTTTGACAAAGGCTCTGCTGGGGAACAATATACAAAGTCCTGGGGAGTGGAGAGGTGGGATGGGGTATCTCAGGTGAAGGCCTTTATCCCATCTTCCTCTGACCCTGACCAGGGCTTCCCTCCTTTGCCCCAGGACACTCCCAGGAACTGTGAGCGCTACCTGAACTGGGCCCACGCCTTCCTAGTGGTGTACAGCGTCGACAGCCGCCAGAGCTTCGAGGGCAGCAGCAGCTACCTGGAGCTGCTTGCTTTGCACGCGAAGGAGACACAGCGCAACTACCCTGCTCTGCTGCTGGGCAACAAGCTAGACATGGCCCAGTACAGGTGAGCGTGGCGGTTTGTCCCATACCTCCAGAGCTCACTTTCCTCATTTGTGAAAGCCGAGTATCATCTTCAGGAATTATTTGGCTGCTAAGAACAATAATCTTTCGAATTAGGTAAAAGGGGATGTGTTGTAAGGGTAGGTAGGTGCAGTCTTTCGGGCAGCCAAGGACAGGAATGGAAGGGCATATGGGCAGCACAAGGGCTAGACCCTGAAAGTCGGAACAGAGGCCGCTCCTTCCATCCTCATGGGGCTCTGTGGTCTCTGTCCGCCTCACCCATTTTTGCCTGAGTCTCTATGACCTTCTGTTCCCACTTGCTGCAGCTAGCTGGTCATTCTGTGCCCAATTCCAATTCTAGGGAGAGAGGCTCTGATTGGTTTCTTGGGTCAAATGTCTGCTCTGGTTTGGCAACCATCTCTTGCCTCACCCAGAACGGCCCCCAGGCTCTCTTCCACAGCTGGCGGTGCTCAGGACAGATTCTCTTAGAAAGGGTTGGACTTGAATCAGGGGTCACAAACTGGGCCAGAGGGCAAATTACCACTGAGTACTGCAGCCATATTTTGTTTGGCCAGCACAGTATTTTAGAAAACCTGGAATTGGAATGTTTTGGGGCAGAATATGCTCTCTCTAGCTGACCACAGGCCTTACCACTCCCCATGGCTTACCTCTACCCTCTCCACACATTCAAGTTGCCTGGCTGGCCCTGGAGGCATTTGAGACTGTGATGCCTCCACTTGATAAGTAATCCCTCTGGCCTTCTCCAACACTGACATTCATCCTATGTGGCCAGTCCACCTGTGAGGTACGGTACCTTCTACCAGCCTTCTACCTGTCCCTCCCTGTTCATGGCTGGTCACTTCTGCTTTCCCAGGCCCCAAAGGCACATTGACTGGTGGTAGAAAGGAGGGGACCCTTTGTTGAGAACAGGTCAGATGGGCAGTGGGGAAAGGAGGGTACAATCTCATGAAAGGAGACCACATTACAGGCCTTCAAAGGCGGGCAAAGCTTCAGACCCCGATAAATTTCATCCCCAGAAATGAGGGAAGTTGTGTGATCTTAAAGCCAAAAGGAATCACAGAGCCACCAGAGCCTAGAAAAGGGATTAGAAGAATGGATTGTGATACACTAATTTTCAATATGGCGGAAAAAACTAGACCACTCTTTTGATCCCAATCTTTGCCAAAGGGATTATCTAAAAATAGTTTAGGAGCAAATAACAAAGAATCTGGGCTCAAATGAAGCAGCATCAGTTCCCTAAGAACAAGTCATGACAATTTATCCCTATTTCCTTCTTTGATCAGTTCCTGAGGTTAGTGGATCAGGATTTGATGGGCACAGTAAATCTAACTTTTAGCCGAGCATTGATCAGTGTCTCCCATAATTGTCTTGCAGCTAAAGGGTAAAATGCAGTTTAGACCAGTGGTTCCCAAACCACTGATAAAATTTTCACCAGGCTGAGACAAAAGAATAAGATAATGTTACATGTCTATGTCTCCTATTCACACATTCATGCACTCATGGGGTCCTTGTTTCTGAAAGTTCATTATTCAAACCCCATGATGACAAAGTTTCAGATTCAAATTTATCATAAAAGTACGTAATACTAAATATCCTTTGAAAAGGTGTTCCTCAGGAAGCAGTGACCGTGCAGCCAGGACACCGGCCCTGAGTGGGGAGGGGATTAGGTGCTCGGCCCCCGACCCTTTTGGTCCCAGTCATGCTCTTGGTCTGGTACTCTCTGGGCAGCTAGCCCTCTCCCAGCCCCCTGCTCCTGCCAAACTAACTTTGGCTCAGAAACCTTTTCCTCTGGCACCCACCCTAGTGTCTCTTCTCATCTCATGAGCTGTGCCATTATCCTCAGGAGTGATGGGCAGGGTGGCTCAGTGACCGAGGGGTCGGGGGAAGAGGGATGGCCAGAAAGATTCAGCCCCTGGAACCTTGGCCTTAAGACCTTAGGGACTCCTATCCCTACATCAGACCTACCCAAGAACCAGTTTTCTTTTTCTTCTCACCTTGATTCCCATAGCTTCCAGGTCAGAAGCTTCCAGAACCCTCCCGATTACAAATATTCAATCCCACCATCTCCGGAGGTGGTAGGGAATCAAGCTGGGAATAGGTGCTGCTCCCTCTCTCCTTTTCCCCTTCCTCCCAATGAAATGTTGTCACATTTGCTCTCTCCTGCCCCTCCCCTCGGCTGGCAAACAAAACTCCCCACAAGCCCTGAGATCTCTGCCAACCACAGGCGTCCTTAGTGACCTCGGTCTTCCATGCCTCTGTGGTCTCACATCTTTCACCCCAAACCACTGCCTTTCTCTAGAGCTGGTCCCACAAGCCAGGGCTCATTTCCTGACCAAGGGCCCATGTGAGGGTAGAGGAGAAATAGAGCTGGGAATGGCCATCTTCCGCCAGCCATGGGCAGGGTCTAGACAGGGACTTTGGGCCAACTTCTCCCTTACTCTCAACCTTGTTCCTAAATTCTGGCTTTGGTGACATCAGCCACTATTTATTAAGCACTGACTTTGTGCCAGGTACTGTGCTAGGCACTCAATACAAATTGTCTTTCTTAATCCTAACAACCCTGAGAGGCAGATGTCATTATCCTGTGTTACTAATGAGAAAACTGAGCCTTAGAGAGATGAAGATGACCTGGGTCACCAAGCTTGTAAGTGAGGAGCCGGGCGTAGGCCCAGGCCTTCCCGACTGGGATGCATGCTCCTGACGCTGCCTCAACCCTCTTCCCCACCAGGCAGGTCACAGAGGCAGAAGGTGCGGCCTTGGCAGGCAGGTTTGGGTGCCTGTTTTTTGAAGTCTCTGCCTGCCTGGACTTTGAACACGTGCAGCACGTCTTCCATGAAGCAGTGCGGGAGGCACGGCGGGAGCTGGAGAAGAACTCCCTGGCCCGGCCCCTCTTCATTTCCGAAGAGAAAGCCCTGCCCCACCAGGCTGCACTCACCGCCCGTCATGGGCTGGCCAGCTGCACTTTCAACACGCTTTCTACCGTCAGCCTGAAGGAGATGCCCACCGTAGCCCAGGCCAAACTGGTCACTGTGAAGTCATCCCGGGCCCAGAGCAAGCGCAAGGCACCGACCCTGACCCTACTGAAAGGCTTCAAGATCTTCTGAGGGCCCCCCTGAGGATCCCAGGCTCGGAGGCTGGGCAGGGCTGCAGGATGTCTGATGGAACAATAGCCTGCACCCTCTGGTGAACAGAACAGCTGACCCCCGCTCCAGCACCAAGCAGTAACACCCAGTTCACTGTGTGAGTTGGAGGGACAGGCAGGAATGCTGCTCCTAGTCCCTCAAGGGCCTTGGTTTCCATGCTAACCACTGCATTCTCTGACCTCAAAGGGAAAGCCACCTGGAGAACCCAGACCCCTGGGATCAGCCTGAAGCAGGAAGAAATTGCAGTGTCCATCATGATACCAACCCTTCCTGCTCTGGCTATAGCCAAGCCAGATATGGCCCCTAGTGGCAGCTCTGGGTGGACAGTTTTGGGAAACCCTGTATAAGCGTAGGCCTGAGAACATCCTACAGGAGGGACAGCTCTGAAGTCCTTGCGCCACCTGGTGGACTGCAAGGGCAGGGCAGCTGTAGGTTTTGGAGGGCTGGGGCCTGGCCCTCCTATTGTCTTCTGACCTCACAGCAGCCCCAGGCAACAAACCCCACTTTTTATCCTAGTTATAGCTACTTTAAATAATCCTATGGGACAGGCTGTAAGAAGCAAAGCCACAGGAAGGTCTATTTCCAGTACTTTTCCTTTCAATGAGAATAGAAGGAAGAGACTGTGGATTATCCAGTATAGGGGACTTCTAGAGTTTTCATCAGAAGGCAGGGACCCCTTATTTTCTCACCTTAAATTAAGGACTCTGTCCATAGATCCTCAGGACCAGCCTCCTCAAGGGTAATGATTCAAAGCTGCAGAACAAAGTCATTCTAGTGACAATGACCCAGGACTTGAGGGAGCCCACAACTGGCAGTATCAGACATACAGTGTGCGTTATCAGCATGCCCCGGGCGCGTAGGTAGAAACACAGTATACCAGTTTGTAGTCCAACAGGACCCAGTACCCTTGGAAATGGGTCTGAGTGTTCAAAGTCTTCTTTCATAAGAGAGAACTGAAAGCATTTCCGGTTCAAAAGCAAATTTTTGCATAAATTATTTGGGGTCAACACCACAGCTGTATAACACAATGCTGTGGCACAGGCACAGATCAGGACACTCCCTCGGGATCCCATGGTTAGCAAGAGAAGGGTCTCAGAGGTAGGGAGAGCCACATTTTCTAACTCTGTTTACCACAGGGCCCCTGGCCCAAAGGAAGTCTTTCATGGACCCTCAGCAGATATGCAGATAAAGGAAAGGACTCTAGTGGGAAGAAGAAGCGGGAAGGGGATTGAGCCCAGAATTCTGCTCCGACTCCTGCAGCAGTTCCAGGAGCTTGGATTGAAAACAGGAGCTCTAACCCAGCCTTCAGCCCCATTCTGTAGATGGAGAAGCTGAGGTAAGAGGGAGGCTGTGATCTCCTCCACACCACCTGAGGAGTCCTGGCCAGGCTTCCTGACCCACAGGCTGGCTATGGATTTTGCATTTTTGCCCCAAGTCACTGTATGGACCACCGCCATTTGAACAAACTATGCAATTCCAACTGCCCATATCAGAAGCATTTTAATAAACAGGTGGGGTTTTTTAAATAACAATTTTAGTTTGATGGCAGTTTTTTCATTTTATTTGCTAACAACATGGGGGCATTGCTCAGCACTCTCACTAGCTCTCAGATTCTTGTGGGTCTGGAAGGAGAACCAGTGCCACGTCCCTCTCTTTTAACTCAATTTCCACCTGGGCCAAATTTCGCTTTTCTGAGAGCAACGTCTCTCTTAGGATGTTCAGATTATTCTCATCTTTGGTTCCAGCTTCAGCCAGGTATAGGACTTCCGGAGTTTGTTTTTCTGGAAGCAGCATCTTTTGATCTCTGAGAGGAGAGAAAACACCATTGAATGTGGGTTCCCTGAGCTGGGGTACTGAGTGGTTGGGGCAGAACTGGGTCTCCCAGATGGGACACAGAATTTGAGGGGAAAATCCAGTAGTCAGTTCTGAGAACTGCTGGGGGAGAAAGCCAAGATGGTTTGGTGTTCTTTCATTAGAGAAACAGCTTATCCTTCCTGTGCCTTGCTCACCAAATCCTCATTACCACCTGTGAGCTCAACTATTACTGCTCCTCTTTACAAAGGAAATGTGATTCAGAGAAGCCAAAGAAGCACATAACTGAGACATGTATTTAACTCTGAGTCCTGTGTTTTCACCAAATCACATTTTCTCCTATCCCAAGACTGTCAAACTACTTAGCGTGCAGGTCCTTGTCAGCCCACACCACATCCTCAGATAAACTGCAGGAAATTCCTAACCAATCTTCCTGCCTCTAGGTGCTTACTTGTCCAAATCAGCCTAAACACACCAGTTGTTTCTAAAGCCCCAATGAGCACACATCACTCCCCGGCTCAAGTACCTTCAGTGGCTTCCCACTGCCCACATCTGTAACCTAGCAGTCAAGATCCAGCCTTCCTTCCAATAACTCCTCCAAATGTCCTTCCTCCAAGATGGTTTTACTCAAGGTACACTTCTTGGCCATAGTAGAGGGATCCAACTATGGTTAGAGCTGACTGCCCAGAGAATCTGCTTGGGCTACAGGGGGAGCAGCTCAGTGCCTGCTACTCCAGTGGACAGCCACCTTGTCTCTGAGTTGACCTTGCTAAGGGGGATACTTCCTGATGGGGTGAGAGAGGCAAAGTCACCTTCTTAGAGGCTACACCTCTCTGGGCCCTTCTATATCCTGCATCCAGAATGATCTTGCTAAAACATAACTTTTCATGTCCCTGTGCAAAGCCCTTCTCTGAATGCGCATGAACTAGAACCTGAACTCTTTAGGATGGTCCCCAGGGTATAAACACTCTGGGTCCTGCTGCCTCTTATCCTCCCTCTCCCCACAACCCAGTCCCACCCCCCAACCCCCACCCCGTGCCCTTCTCACACTCAATGCTACAGCCACACAGGCCCTCCTCCTCCCTCCTTGAGCTTGGTGCATGTTTTCCCTTGGTCTGGAAGGCTTCCACAGCTTACTCTCCCTCTCTTTGCTCTGAAGGCCCCAGGTCCTTGCTCTGTGCTCCCATAATACTCTGTATGTCACTGTCCCACAGTCACTATCTGCCACTCTGAACTACAGTCAACTCCCTACCAAATTAAATTCCATAAGGCAGGGGGTGAATCTAACTTGTCCACTATTGTGGCTCCCACTCGCTGCACAGAGCTTGGTATAGAGCAGGTGCTCAGTTCATACCTGTGGAGTGAATGATGAATAGGGGTCATGGTAGTTCATAGAGACGAGTTCTCAATGGGAACTATGTGGGGTTATTCTTTTTTACTTTCTAGCAGAACTGTGAGGAAAATCCATAGATGATACAAAGATTAAGCCAAACCTTCCATGGATCCTCAATGATCTCATTCTGTACAACAGGAATAAATAACTCATGCCTGCCCTATTCTACTGAACTGTTTTGAGGATCAGATGAGAGAATGTGAAGATGCTTTTAAAATTTGGGGGAGGGAATTCTCATTATTATTGTTGCAAAGTTCCTGATAGTGATGATTGATGGGTATATACTAATTGTTGAATGCATGAATGATGAATTAATGAATTAATGGGGATGAGTGAACCAAGCATTTATTGAGTAATTTCTAGGATCAGACACTGCCAGTTGCTTGGAGAAACAAAGTTGATTCGAATGTGGTCCCTGCCCTCAAGGGTCTCTCAAATAGCCCTGAATCATCCAGAGAGTTTAATTAAATGCCACTGCCCAGGTCCCCCCACAGACCCTTTGTGTCAGAATCTCCAAGGCGTGGTACAACATTCTGTATTTTTAATATTCCTCCTCAGTCGATTTTGTTGTGCATCAGGGTTAAGGAATATTTCCATTACAAAAATGTTAAAATTACCCCAGAAGACTCGACTAATCTCGGGTCTCTATCTGAGCCCTGCACTTGGCCTTGAAGCAGGGCAAGGCTTTCCCCTTCAACAGCATCCCTAACTCCGCAATAGCCCCCATTGAGCACTCCCCACAATCCTAGGAGGAAGGAACTGGTTAATTATCACCACTTATAGAAGGAGAGACTGGTTTGGAGGTATTGAATTTATTGCCCTTCTAGTGAGCGGCAGAGCAGGGATTTGAACCCAGGCCTGGGCAACTCCAGAGCCAGAGATCCTGGCCTCTGAGACAGCCCCTACCCTGCTCACTGGCTAGGGCCAGAGGGTGGTAACTGGGGATGGTTGTTAGTTTCTCAACAACTTTGGTTTCCCAAAGGACCTTGAAGGCTGCATCCTTCTATCCCAAAGTATGGACAGCCAAGGCCCATAGATGACCCTTTCCTAGATTTCCCTTGGGAGGACAGGATCCCCACCTTCCAGAGGCCACCCCTAGACCAGCTCCTCACCTGTTTGCCTTGATACTCCTTCCCAGGAGGACAGTGCTTATTAAGACCACCACACCCACCAGGACAAAGATGGAAATATTCCAAGGAGATGCTGTGGAGGGACACACAAGACAGAGCCTTGAGGAGAGGCTGGTGGCCCTCAGGCCCACTAACAATTGGGGTTTGAGCTCTGACACAGCTCACAGTATCAATTAGCCTCTGTTGTGGACCAGGTGTTGTAGAGCAACTCTAATTAAGGTGAAGATGAGCTCCCTGCAGGGAACTCTGTGTGTGTGTGTGTGTGTGTGTGTGTGTGTGTGTGTGTGTGTGTGTGTGTGTGTCTGTTATGGAGCAGCCCTAATTTAATGGGAGACAGCACTGCAGTTGGATAATAGTGGGGAGGGCATGAGGTGAGTCAAGATAAACGTCCCAATCTTCAGAGTTTTGCAGGGGACTGGAGTTGTGCAGTGCAAGGACAGGAAGGAAGGAAGAGAAGCCTCAGGAGAGGGAGGGAGGAAAGGAGGAAGAAACAGAAGGAGAGAGGGAGGGAGGGAGAAAGATGTGGCAGTTAAACTGAATTCAACAACTGTCCACAGGTAGTATATAAAGTGGTTAATCTGAATTTGGGTAATCAATATTCATCCACGTTGTATCAAAATGAGGCAGGATCTAGCCTCAGAGCCTTTGCATTTGCTGTTTGCATTTGCATTTGCATTCTACCAAGAATGTTCTTTCCCCACATAATCTGCATAAACTGGTTCTTTCACCTCCTGCAGGCTTTGTTCAAATGTCAGCTTCGTAGTGAAGCCTTCCTTGACCACATTACCTACCCTTGCTGCGCACTTCCCATTCCCTTTCTCTGCTTAATTCTTCTACTTATTTTTTTTCTCTTAGCCCTGGAATCATCCAGAGAATTTAACAAAATGCCACTTCCCAACTTAGACTCCATGCATTTAAGTTGTTTATCTTGTTTATTTTCTATTTCTTTCACTGAAACGTGCTCCATGAAGGCTGAGATTTTCATGTTTTATTCACTACTGTAACTCCAGTGCTAAGACAGTGCCTGGCACACAGAAGGAATTTAATAAATATTTGTGAAAGAGTTGATGGATGAGTAAATGAATGGCCATGACTTGAAAAAAAGGAGGGCAAGGCTCAGCAATATCCTGGGTACTAAGACTCCTCAGCCTCAGTCCCTGCCTTGGAGGAAATGTTCAACCTGTTGTGGAGGAGGGGACCATGTCAGGGGCTTTAGCCAGAGTCCACTGTTTGTGTTTTGTGTTGAGACCATATACACCCTCATCCCCAGACACCAATCCCTTGCCACTTACCATCTTCTACCCGAAAAAACCAAAGCATTTCTTCCAGCAGCTCCTGAGGCACCACAGTGCCAGCTGGGGCATGGGTAACCCCCTCACTGTGGACCATGTCACGCTCCTAGTTAGGGTATGTTTATGATAACGAAGTCCTTTGGCCCCTTTGGCCCCTAGATACTTTCCTGCCTCCTAGGTTCTGGCCCCTGGGCAAAGCTCTGCAGACCCCTGGAAAGAAAGCAGAGAGCATGATTGGATATCCCAACCCAGTTTGACCTCTCCTCCCTGCCCAAACCCAGCTCTCCTCTGGCCCAAAGTTATAGGACCAGAACAGCCTGACTCTGGAGCAGGTGGGACCTGGAGAAGCAGAGACCATAGAAGTGGGAGTCACTCAAATCTTTATTAAAACCCATCACATGTGAGGAGGAGCATTGACCTGGGAGTGAGGAGGACCAAGCCACTGACAGGCTGTTGGGGACAACTCCCATTTTTGCCTACACAGCATCTCCATCCAGCTTCTACAGCCCACAGCTCTCTTTTACTCCAGTTTCTTAGTAAATTGTCCCATCCCTTGCCATTGATTTTCATATGGTAACCAATCACAGGACCCTGTCTTCCCACATGACAAAGGTTGGGCTTATCATAGTCTTTCTCCTTGAGATTGATAATGCCTGCGACTCAGAGCTAAGAATAAGAGAAAGTACCAGAAAAAGGTAGCTGCCAGCTACTGCTGCCGAGAGCTGAGCACTCTTACAGCTGAGCTTTCCTCGGTTACTATCTCTATGCCTACTTGGTCAGGGCTGCCCTCAGTTTAGCAATCCTCTGAAAACTTTTTTTCCTTTCTCTTTTCTTTTTTTGGACATGTTATCAGAGTTGTTTTTTGGTTGTTTGCAGCGGAAGAACTTGAATCCATGCCTCCCGGCTAAATCCCTTCATGAATGAGCCTGTTTCCATCCCTACAAAACGAAGGGGGTTAAACTATCTGTGTTTAACATATCTGTCAGACATTGAGACCCAGTAATAAAAAATGATAACCAATTCCAATTTTGGATGTTGACAAGAGACTAAATCACTATACCAAGGGATCAGAACACAGATTTCAGAGAGCTCTATGTAGACATGAGAACTTGGTATACAATAAAGGTAGCTCTACTAACCAGTAGGGAAAGGAAGAATTGTTTAGTATAGACGGTGTTAGGAAAACTGGCTCGCTGTATGGGAAAAGGAAGACTGGATACACATCTAACCAACAGCAGGTACAAAAACAGACTCCACAATTAAAGGCCTAAATGTAAGAGGAAAAATATAAAGTTAATAGAATTGGGGTAAGACTTCTTAAACAAATCATTCAAAAACAACAACAAACAAAACTGATGCATTTGATTATATCAAAAATAAAATTATTCGCTCAAGGAAGAATACTATCAATAAAGTAACAAAAACCTTTCTGATTGTGATAAGACACTTATAATGCTTAAAACCAAGAAGAGACTGACATCTAGAATATACAAAGAATTCTTAAAATATTAACAAGAAAAAGACAGGAACCCTAATAAATGGGTAAAGGATCTAAACAGGCAGTTCATAAAATAGGAAATTCAAAAGGGTAGCAAGCATATGAAAAAATGCTCAAACTCTTTGGTAATCAGAAGAATAAAAATTAAAACAAAAATGAAATACCACTTGACATTTCTTAGACCGCCATAGTTTGAAAGGTGGATAATGCTGTGTGTTAGTGGGACTCTGGACCATAGCCTCATGCACTGACAGGGGGAGTGTAGAGTGGGCTAGCCATCTAGAGAGCAAATTAGTATTAGTAAGTATACACACCCCAGGAACAGCTCTGCTCCTGAGTGTGTATATCTATAACCCAAAGAAATTATCCTCAGTGATCATAAGGGGGCATGCCATATCATTTATGAAAATGCAAAATATATGCACACTAAACAACAAATTTTACATAAACACATTTTTTAAAAAAGACACACATTTAATACATTAGGATAATTCTCTCTGGGGGAGGAGGAAAAAGGGACCAGGAATGGAGATAAAAGTAACTGAAGAAATAAAATAGGAGATGAGTTTTGAACAGACCAATCATGAAAACATGTCATGGGCTAACAACAACAAACAACAACAACAACAACAACAAAGGCAAAAAGAAAACAGGACAGGCACCAGGCGATCTCAAGTCCCCCTGCTTTGACACTGCTTCTGAAATAGCTTTTGGAGGCTCCGCTGGGAACATTCAAAAACAACTGGATGACAAACAGCCAAAAAGGAAAACAGTAGTAAAAAAAGACTAGATTGACATCAGAGGTTTCTTCAGCTCTAAATGCTCTGAGAAAACTGAAGAAACATCTATAGATTTTGAGGGGCAATATTTTGACACAAATAAAATACTGAGCTAAGTTTTTCGTATATAAATGATCATTCATGTATCAGGGTGGAGATGGAAGTCGGGGAAGAAAGAAAGACCTTATTTGGACTTCCAAGGACTCAGAGGCATACTAACCACTTACTCATTTGAGGGATGTGTGTATAGAGACTGAATAATGGAAACAAACTTACGGGGATGGCTATGTAAATATGTGATCATATTTACAGCTCCAATAGTCTGTCCAGAGCCCTTACTAAGAAGAGTTGTGACTTTCTGTCCAATGTCAGACGCAGGAGTGCCTGGATTAATTAGTAACATTGGCCATAGGCCCCTTTTGCATAAGCAGACCCTCCACACACACAGAGAAAAGAGTATGAGGGTCTAGAAACCAAGCACCGACTCCCTGTGGGGAGGTGGGATGGGGCCTGGACACAAGGGAACACCGAGCACTTCTGTATTGTGGACATGTCTCATGAGTACACACTACCTTCATGAAAACAATACATGTAATTACATTTTTTAATGTATGTATTTTTATATGTATATTTTAAATATATATATTTTGTGTATATATATGTATTTTTAAATGTGTGTATATATTGTATTTACACCTTTGAGACAATAATTCCAATTTTGGATGTTTAATTAAAGAAACTGATCACGATGTCAATTCTTCCCAACTTGATCTATAGATTCTGTGCAATCGCAATCAAAATGCCAGCAAGTTATTTTATGGATATCAACAAAGTGATTGTAAAGTTTATGTGGAGCGGTAAAAGACCCAGAATAGTCAATACGATAGTGAAGGAGAACAAAGTCAGAGGACTGATGCTATCCAACATCAAGACTTACTGCAAACTGCAGCAATCAAGACAGTGTGGAATTGGAACTAATCAGATAAATGTACAAACTTGCAAGCGGGATGATTTCCACAGTGGACTGCGCATTTTAAACATAGATAATATAGTTATGATAAACATATACCAACAAACGAAAAAATGAAATGACTGGATGGATACATATGCAGAACTGAGAGTCAGCCCTCCCTGACTGTGTTAGATGCCACAAAAACAGACACATTTCCCTCAGAACACTTATCCAGTTTCCTTCTAGAGTAAGCATCATATTAATATCCTTGCTTTAAAAAAAATTGATTAAATTTTATGATTTATTTGGATTTCATTAATGCCTTTTTCCTATCCCAGGATCCCATCCAGAGTATATTGCATTTAGTTGTCCTGTTTCCTTAGGCCCCTCTCAGAGATTCCTGCATTATAAACAGGGCTTAACCATCTGCCATTGGACTGAGAATCCTACCAAAGACCCTGGGCCACCCATCCCCATGGAGGTTGAAGACACTCACCCTGGATCCTAGGTTCCTGGGGCCGACCTTGATCTGCTGTTGGGAGCAGCACTGATTTCTGTATCTTCTTCCTCCTAGTCTCATAGGAGCACCGGATGGTCTTTCACCTAAGATTACTGCAGGGCCGGCACCTGGGAGGCAGTGCCGCAGAGCCCGTGGCAGCCCAGTCCGTCTGGTGTCTCTGCTCTTAGCACACACCCAGGCTTGGAGTCTTCTCTGCTACTCCGGGGTGACTGACCTCTTGAATAAGTGGCCTCAGATGGCGAATAGGCTCCACCCGACTTTCACAATTTAAAAGAATCAAGAGCCCAATGTTTTCCTTTTTATACGTTGACCTCAAGTAAAGAGAAAACATCCAGATACTCTTGCTGGCCCAGGAGAATGGTCTTGGGAGGACCCTCAGTCTGGGGTTCCACTATTGTAGGGGGATACGTGATGTGTTCACTTCAGACCTCTGCCTCTAGGTATTATAAATATTTAACCGTGGAGCAGGGAGCCAAGCCTGGGCTTTTACAGCCTGTGATTTCTCACAGTGAAGGTCATGGCCTAATATGAATTCCTCACAAGAAACTATAAAATGAGACCTTGGAGGGCTAGGGGTGGGGGAGGACAAGACAGCGGAGGCTGCTCTGTGGCCCAGGAAGGAGGAAGTAGGCCAGGTCAAATTGCACTGAGTAGGAAGGGCTCAGTAGGGAAGCAGGATTGAGGTGTTCCTCCTATCTATTAGGCCAGACCCTTTCAATTGTGATCATCACTAGGCTCTGGGCTTTTCCACCCACTGGCTCCTTGCATGTCTAAGAACCACTGGAGTTGGCTCAGCAAGGAGTATGGTTTCCATTTCACAAATGAGGTAACAGAGGTTGAGTGAGGTCAAGTGACAGGTGCAAGCTCTTCTAGGAGTTAAGAACTGGTCAACAGTATGGACTACAGCATGGTGCAGAGGAAAGGAGACCCAGTAGGGAACCTAAGGACTTGCATGGAACTTCAGCAACTCATTATTTTGTAACTCACTCACTCATTCATTCATTCATTCAATATTACTTGAGCACCTACTACACAGATACATGGTAAACAAAATAGGCAAAGGCCCTGTTCTCCTGGAGCTCACGCTCTAGGGAGGACAGACAGGCAACAAAAAAGTAAACAAAAACATAAATAAGATCATTTCAGCTAGTGATAATTTCTGTGAATAACAACAAAACAACATAGAAAGAGATGGAGTAGGGGAGCTATGATTACTATATTCCTGTATTAAAAACTTCAGTATAAGGAGTTAACCATGGAAAGATCTGGTATAGCAGATGCAAAGGCACTGAAGAAATAATGAGCTTAATGAGTTTCAGAAACAAAAAGAAGACATCATAGCTAAAGCAGGGTGGTGAGGGGATGTGGCGTAGAATACAGTTAGAGGGAGAAGCGGATCTTACAGGGCCTTGTAAAACAGTGTAAGGAGTTTGGATGTAATGAGAAGCCACTGCAGAGTTTTAGGCAAGGAAGTGACATGGTCTGATAGACATTCATCTAAGATCACTTGCCTGCTGGGTGGAGATGACTGGGGAGGCCTGTTGGGAGGCTGTTGCATTCATCCAGGCAAGAGATAGTAGTGATTTGAACCAAGATGTGGCCATGGAGATGGTGAGAAGTAGTCTAATTTAGGGTGCATTTTGAAGAGAAAGGCAGCTTTCTCTCCAAGAGAGGAACTTAACACTAATTCTCTTAAGCACAAAAGGAATTCAAAAGGTATTTATTGGCTCATATAACTGGGAAGAACAGGGTAGAGCTGACCTTAGGGAGAGCTGGAACCAGAAGCCCGAAGATCCTTAGCTCTTTCTCTCTCTAGCTCTCTCCCTGCTTTCCTCTGGGTGTCAGGCTCATTCCCATAGGCTGGCCATCTCCAGGTAGCTGGACCAGGCTGCAGGATGTCCAAGCTCACATCTTTATAGTTAGAAGGAAGTGGATTCCTTTTATCATCTTCAGTTTGGCAGTTCTTGGGAAAGGACTTTAATTGTCCTGGCCTGGATCATGTATTCATGTTTTAGATCAGTCGTTATGGTCAAGAGTGAGGTACCATGGATTGGGCCAGCACAAATCTCATGCCCTTCAGGCAGCCAGGTGAGAAAGGCTGTGAGCTAGATAACCACTCCAATGAGAGTCTCTGAAGTAACCCCTTGAACAGAATCCTCAGTCTGCCTTGGAAGAGAGTCATAGGGCTCTTACAGGGGATTGTGTCCCTTTTAAGAGGAGCCTGTCCCATCCCAGGATTTTCACTCTTCTGCCTGTTTCTTCCTTCTTCCTCTTCTTACCCTGGTTCTCTCTGCTATTGTTTATCCAATAACTATTATTCTGTGCCTGCTCTGTGCCAGGTGTTACTCTAATGATGAAAGATCACAGGCATCATCTTTGACCTCATGAAGATCTCAGTCTGGTAGTCACACCAGGGATCATGTAACTATGACTGTCATGTGACAAGTGCTACAAAGGAAATGTACATGCAGTGATGAGAGCACATCACCAAGCCCTCTCTTCCTCATAGCTTCAGATATCACTTCTGGACAAACCAAATCTATCTTAGAATCTTCTTTTTTAATGTCTCCAGTCCCTTGTCTCCCTGCCTGGGAGATGGTAGGCAATTACCAGTGGAGTGGAAAAGACTTTTGGCTTTTCCCTGCTATTCTAATCTCTGCCATTTCATAATTCTTCTAGTTTCAGCTTAAAAGTCATCTTGTCAGAGAAGCCCTCCATATCTGTTAAGAATTGTATTTGGCTCTGGGTAACAAAGGCCCAACATGAATGGTTTAAAAATGTAAGGGTTTATTTTTTCATACATAAATTTAAGAAGTAGCCAGTTACTGATGTCAAAAAGCTCAAGGACATCAAGGCTGAGATTTCTGAATTTCTCTCATGGTCCCAATATGGATGATGTAGCCCCTGACATTTTGTACAAGTTCCAAGCAGAAGAAAAAGGAAAAAGGACAAAAGTATGTGGCCATAGGGTATCAAGGACAAATAACCTCCCAGAGAGTAAATCCAGACACCAGGGATTACTATGGACAAGAACTGAGCCCCAAAGGCTTCAGAGTGGTAGAGACTAATCTGTATTTCCAGTTCAGCCTGTCCTGCTCCTTGGGGTGAGCCATCCATCGCAGCTGATGCCAGGAGGGACAGACGCACCCTTGGCTAGCTGATTTTCTTGCTTTCAGTTTTCACAAGCATCACTTACACTCAGAAGCCAATTTAATGATTCAGTTTGAACAATAATTATGTCAAGTCCCCAGTGACATACTTTCTTCTCAGTAAAGAAAACTTCGTGGAAAATAAAATAAAATCTAAAAGTGGTGAAGTAAGGAAAGATAACACACAGGATCAGAGATGTATGTACAAGGATGTTCACTAAAACTTTAAGATGAGAAAAACAAACAAACAAACAAACCCCAAAACACTAAATGTCCAAAAACCAGGGAGGGATTAGGTTATGGTACCAATGGAACTGAATATTTCTTCTAGAGGCCAATTTTTATATTAAACCCAAAGGAGGGAAACATAACAGTAGAATTAGTGAGGGCATATTTGAAAAAAGGTAGGGCAATTAATTCCAAAATTATTGGAGCTTAAGTACTGACTCGATGCCTTCATCTGCAATAGGGTGGTTGAGAAGAAGGCTGGGTATCCAAAGGGAAGCCATCTTTATACTAAAGTAAAATGATGTCAACGATGAAATGCTTTTTCAACAGACAGATTTTGCTGGAGACATTTCAGGAACATTTGCATATTGGAAGTTTGGGCAGAAACTGGTGTGAAACAATGAAACAAAGTATTAATTTCTCCATTCAGTTTATAACATATGAGTTTTCTATGCCATTAGCCGTTCTTTAGAATCCTTAATTCTTTCTATGTCTTTGACCTCTTGCTCCTGGTTATAGTATAACCAAATATCTTCTTCGGTCCCTGAATAAATCAAAGTCCAAGAGCATAATAAAATCAAAGTCTATTAGCCTTTTGTTTTAATCATATGAGATACTGGAAGCTTAATTATTCCCATACACAGCACTCTGAATAGCCTCTTCCTGAAAAGTAATTGCTCAATAATGTGTTTGGGGAATGTCAAACAATTTGGTAAGTCAGCACTGTATGTTAATTTTTCTGAATTTTGTTGCTCCCACCCTTCACAAGGAAGTAAGCTTCTTTGAGGGCAAGTAGGTGGCATACGGTTGGTCCCAGTGTTAAAACACTTCAGACAATTTAGGACTATTTTGTTAGTCAAAGTTTTATTACGATCTCACTGTGAGGGGAAAGACCTCTAGCAGTCCCAGTTTAGAAATTCACTTTTTGTGAATGGTTAAATAATCACTATTAGACTACATTTAAAAAAGTATGCTTTATATAAGTCACTAAAACTGTTGTCAGCTGGGTGGGTGGCTAATTAGCTTTTCAGACAAGTCTTAATCCTCTTAAAGTTTGTCAGAAAAATTTCTAAGCATTTTTACCAGGAATCAGTTCTTTCCAGAAGAAAGTTGTGGATTAAATCATTCAAAAAGAAAAAAGTTCTGTACTGGATCAGATTTGGGACAATTTATTTTAAAGCCTCTCCTTTTGGCTCGGATAATTTTTAAAGATCTGTCTTGGTCAAAAAAAAAAAGACTTTCCATTAATTAAATTTCTTGCTTAATTGATCACTTTTTCCATTTTTAAACAAATTGAGGCAAGTAGGCATACAAAATCACCATTGCCAGAAGTGTTTGTATCCACATTGATATTATTCCTTTGTTAAACAGAAACCTTAAGAAAGAAAGGTTTATTGGGCCATAAACTAACTAGAAAAAAGGACCAGATCCTGGGACATACAATCTAAACCCCTAGCAGCAGGGCTGGATGAAGACAAACATGTTTGCCTTCCTGGAGCTGATGGGGCTCTTTATATAATGGGTTTTGGGAAGAAAGATGTAAGTCACTTGAAAGAGTTTACACTGGCTATAGATATGGGGGAAAGGTAAAAGGTGAAGTGGGAGCAGTTATATAATAGTAATGGCAAGGAGAATATTCTGAGATGTCCTACATTAAATTACAGCAGGCCAGAGGGTGGGAGGGAGAGAAAGACAAGAGTGGTTATCAGATAACAACTGCTGGCAAAATCAGCAAAAGACTTTGCATTCCTGAATGTTGAAACTTTGAACTAACTTCCACGTGGCTATTTCTGCAATTATTTAATGAGACTAGCCAGGAGTCACTGACCCCCAGGAGCCTCCACTTCTCCTTACACGTGAACTTTCCAGACTGTTACCCAGAAGAAGAAACACTTCTTTCTTGGGAACTCGGCACCCTCCCCTACCCCCTTTATCTATGGCAAATGTAAATTCTTTCAAAACGACTTACATCTTCCTTGATGAGTAAAAGAGCCCATCAACTCCAGGACAGCTGACAGGTTGTCTTCATCTAGCCCTGCTGCTGGTGGTTTAGACTTCATGCCTTGAGACCTGGTCCTTTTCTGGCTAGCATTTGGCTCAATAAATCCTTTTGATGCAGGACAGGGCAAATTTCCCCGAGTGGAGAGGGAGACCAAGCTCTGCACCAAGAAAAGAGGGTCCTTTGGTGAAGAGTAAAAAACGAATTCAACGCACATGCCAAAGTGAGAGTCAAAAGGAAAGCTTATTAAAAAAGGGATAACGCTCCACAGACATAGTATAGTCTCCTCTCAGAGGCAGAGAGTGAGAGGGGCCATGAGAGGGACTCAGAGGGACAGAGACTGTAGAGAGAGATGAGGGCAGTGAGAGAGATGGAGTAAAGGCACTGAGAGGAACCCTAAGTGTTCAGGGAATTCAGTTTATATGTCATTCTTTAGTTCCCATTTTCTTAGATATGGACATACAGCGAGGAAGGGGAAAAGTATATAGTGTGAAAAGGTAGAAATATGTAGAGTGAAAGGCCACCTGGCAGTTCCTAGCCTTGAATCCTTAGGTTCCCCATGGTTTTAGCCATAGGGAATGACTCTTGGTCCCTATTTTCCCTGAACAGGTGTGGAGAATGGGTTGTTAGTAATCCAGCAGAAATCTTCCTTTGTGCTGAAGGTGTCCTCCTGGCCTGGCTGCAGGGCTGATCAGCATATTGTAGTCTCTGAATGTAGCTTGATTTAACATTTTTAATTCTCTTGCTTCCTCTCTACATGACTTTCTTTTTAAAAAGCTTTCAGCTATTAAAGTTTTTGTTTAATGAGTGCATGGTCCATAAAGAAGAAATATTTCCTGCTTCTGGATTGGTCGTGGACAACAGTCTGGAAAGTTCATGCACAAGCAGGATACAGTGGCTTCTGGTGGTTAGCTATTTTTTCTTTCAGATAACTGCATGGAAGTTGTTTCAAAGTTTTAACGCACATTCAGGAATGTCTTTTGTTGGTTGCAGCCACAGCTCTGTTAACTGATTAACCTCTTATCTATTCCTCTCACCTCAGGCCTACCGCAATTTAACTTAGGACATCTCAGAATTTTTCTCTTATCACCTTTAAACCAGCTTCCTATATTTGGGAAGAATTTCTAGATGAATATTGTATGTTGATTTAGTCTGGTGGTAACTATTTCATGCAGTTTATGAGCCTGAATTATGTAAATGCCATTCTATGTGTCATTTCTTTTTTCCTCCTTTTATTTTCCAGGAGTTCTTGAGACCTTTATTCTAAATTTAAAAATTTGCTTACCAATCTCTGAGACTCGTCAAATTATAAACTCTGCTAGATGTGAGACGCTTTACTATCTTGTCAATTTTCTTGTGAAGATAGGCAAAGGTACTTTATAAAAAGAAATACTTCTTCCCTTTGTTAATATTGTACAGCTCTCTTGCCTGGGGGAAGTGGTTGGGGAAAAAGCCAAAGATTTTAAGATTTGATCTCTTTAAGTCTATTTTTATAGTTCCCTTGGTTTACTAGGTTGACTGTCAGCAACAAAGGGAAACTTCCTTGTCCCTAGGCTGTTTCTCCTTCCTGGAGTCCCACATCTGGCTTCCGCTTCCTGGGACTCTGACATCCCTCAGATATCATGTGTGACCTCTCCAATCTCCCACCTCAGGACACCCAGTCCGCTTGGCCCAGTGCCTCTTTAGCTCTCCCCAGGGAGGGAAAGACATCCCAGTCTTTTGGTGGGGAGAGTCTGTGGTATAGTACAGCCTCCTTAGTATTTGTCTATCATCTGTTAAGACTTGTGTGAGGCTGGCGGGCTTATCCAGGTCTGTCCCCAGAGGGTGGCCTTGCAGGTAGCCCTGTTTTACAAAGAGGTTGGACAGATTTGGAAGTGAGATCTCCTCGGAGACCACAAAGGACAGTAACAACACAGACGGCCTATTCCGAGTCCTAAATGCTGCAGCTTTACGAACTGTCCATCACGGTCAGTGACTGGAAATATTTGTTGAGCAGCGCCCTCTCACGGAATTCTGCTTCAATCACAGGCAGGAGATGGCAGTAGTACTTGTAAATGGAATTTCTAACTAAAGGCTGCATCCTTAAAGGATTTGCTGGGCTGCACCTCTTGGTTCAGCTTCTGTCCTTGGAACTGGCCCGATGAATGTATATAGCAGACCTTCCCCTGGTCACATGTGGCTCTACTTCTCAAGCCACATTCAGGAGTTCTTGCGGACTCAGGCTTGAGCCACCTTACCCCCCAGAGCTCTGACCATTTTCCTTCTTGTTCTCCTGCTCCATCTTTCCTAGGGCTCTGGCTGCTCCTCCTATTTGACTCTCAAAGCCAAAGGGCTGTTCACACACACACCTACACACACAAAACATACTTAATCTGTGGCAGGTCTCACCATTCCTTAGAAATCATACACACATAGTTAGGGCCAGGATGGAACAATGGGAAACAGGGAGACATGTTTCCTGCTTCCTCCCACTCCGCATCAGCTCTCTCACCTCGCAGTCATGGAGGCCAACCTCATGTTCTAGATTTCTACCAGACATCTCTACCTGCTTGTCTTACCACTTCCATTTCAAAGTATACAAAGCTGAAACCGTCATGGTTACCACCAAGCAACTCTTCCTTTCTGTCAATGACATTGCTCTTGTCTTGTCACCCAGACTCAGAACCTGGAAATTTTATTGATTCAATGTGCACACATACTCCATTCATCAGGGGAGAGAAATTTCTGGAAACAGGAGCACCAGCAGAGTTATCTTGGATGTGCTTTCTGAATCTCTAAATTTATTACCTAAAACTCCTTGCCATCAGGAGCAGGCGTCCTCATCTCCTCTGTGCTTGGAAATGAACACCCCCACCCCACCCCCACCCACCCCTACCCCCACCTCGTCCCTACTCTCCATACATCCCTAAAATACAACCGAGAGTTTCAGAAAGATTTCCATTTTAGCATCCTGGGAAAACTCCAGTCGTTACAATAATATAATTTTCAGTTCTTTTTAGAAAGAAGCTTGCTGCAAATCAAAAGACCATCCACTAGAAAATTAGATATCAACGGCCGGTAGCAGCTCTGTGAGGAAAGAAAACATTGGCGTCGGCCCCTCACAATAGAGCCCCTCACAATAGAGCCGTAGGCGTGTGGTAGGCAGGTGGTAGGCAGAAGGTGCTGTGAGCGGTTCAAGGCAGCTCTAGGGAATAGGGCTACCTGCGAAGAATTTGGGCTGCTGAAAATTAAATGTAGTATAATTCAGGCTTTCTAACTCAAAGAGAGAAATGACATAAACAGAAATAAAGAGTCACACTTTAGACAACAGCCAGATTCTAAGGTAAAAACCTAAAGGACTATTTGGGTTGTATTTATAGATCATGATGTATGGAAAAGTACTGTTTTTAAAAATATTAGAATCATATTCCACTTACTCTCATAGAGGATATTGAAGGAGAATTTAGTTGAAGGATACAAGGTTTGGGGTCCCATCTCACTTTCCTTCTCATATATGATCAGATCAGCAGAATCACTGGAAATACAGTCTCTCTTTGCATCTCTCTTTCTACTCAACACACAGGTGAACTTATCATTGACTAGACATACATGAGATGACTTCCTTCAATAACTCCCAACTGTGAGAAGCAGAAGTCCCCACAAGGCATTAAAGGGCACATGGATAAAGACAATAAATCCAACTCAAGGTTTCAGAGAGGATGTCTGAACTTGGTATTGAAGAATGGATAGTATTTACAGAAGAAGAGAGGTGGAGAGGTAGCCTAGGAAGAAGAGCATGAGCAAAGGCAAAAAAGCAGGGATGTGCAGAGCTCATAATTTAAGGGAAAGGACTGGTCAAATGTCACTGGGTCTAGGACTGTGTGATGGAGAAAGGCGGTAAGAGCGAGATTAGAAAGGAATCTGGTCTCCTTTCTATAGCCAAGATGTGTGACCACATTCAAGGAGAAGGCCACTGCATGGGCTTTAGGAATAAAGAACCTAACCCCCAAAGGTCCTTAGAGATCTTCTAAGCACAGCTTCCCCTACCTATTTTCCCTAAGAATCTCCTCTATGGGATCCCTCTGTGCAAAAGAACCCACAAGGTAAGGGATAGAGTAGGGCCTTTGATTCACTTGAGTGATTACAAGCAAGTAATTGAGCCTCAGTTTCCTAAGGTGCAAAATGGGGACACTGACCTTTCCTAGTATGTAAGATTGCTGTGAAGGCCATTGCTGTGGTTAGGATTGCACTTTGGAGCTACATGGGCTAGCTGTGAGGAACTTAGCTGGATAATTAACTTCGCTGAGCTTCAGATTCTCTTCAGTAAAATGGTTGTAATAATATCCACCTGGTATGGTTGATATGAGATTTAACTGAACTAATCAATATAAAATGCTTAGCCAAAGCGTGGCATGTAGTAAATACGCAGTAAATATCAGTTACCATAATAGCTGAGAAAATGACACAGAATTATGTAAATGAATGGGAATTTATTTTCTGAAAACACGAAAGATTTGTTCCCAAAAGAGTTTTTGAGAGATTGGCTAAATCGTGCAAATAAATGCAACAAAAATCACAGGCTCTTGCACGCTCTTGAACCTACAAGTTCCTTTATCAGCTCCAACAAGACGGCCACGCCCCCAACCTGATAGGCCCGCTCCCAGTCGCTGACAGACCCCGCCCCTCCGGGGAGTTCCTCCTCGGCCCCGCCCCTCGGGCCTGACTCGGGCACGCTCACTACGACGCGCCTGCGCGAGGTAGGCCAGCCGGCAAAGGAGATGTGGGTGCTGGTGCGGCGCTGCTGGGGGCCCCTGCCAGCGGGTGGCGGCGCGGGCCGGAGACCAAGTCCCGGGTGGCGAGCGCTGGCCTGGCTCGGCGGGTCTCCTGGTGGGGAGGACGGCCGAGGCCCCCGAGTCCGCGAAAAGCCGCCCTGGCGGGTGCTCTTCTTTGGCACAGACCATTTCGCCCGCGAGACGCTGCGGGCTCTGCACGCCGCCAGGTACCGAGGCCGGGGTTTGGGGGGGCCCAGCTACTGAGGGCGCCGATGTCCAGCCTCTGAGGGCGGCCCCGACGGTTTGGACTCCCGATGGGGAAAATAGCGGCGCCGGAGGGGTGCAGGCCCAGATCTCGGCGTCTCCGGGCGCCCGGAAGCTGCACGGCACCCACCTCCCTCCCCTGGTCCGTCCGGTCTACACCCTACACTCCAGGCCCTGTCTATGGGCTAGCGGGCATCCCGGGGTGCCAAGCCCATGCTAGCCGTGTGTATACATCACCTCCGTCCAGTCCCCACACCTCCCTACCGGTTTTGCGTGTAAGGTAAGGAGCCCAGAAAGGT
>NW_011888866.1:559805-567119 GCF_000151845.1 Pteropus vampyrus
GTATCTTCCCAGTTCCTCTCTTCAAAGACAGCCACTGTTTTTAGTTTCTTATTCTAGAAATGTTCTATGCATATGTAAGCAAATGTATAATTAACCCATTTTTTAAAAAAGACTCACATAACAGCATATGTAGTGTTGTTAAGAAGAAAAAAATGTAGAGCAGTGTATATAGTATCCATAAATAATAAATAATAAAATGTCTGTTCTGTATATGTTTCTCTTTGCGCAAGAAAATTTTAGAACTATGCTGTCCAAACAGTAGCGACTAGCCATATGGGGCTCTTTACTTAATTTAAAATTAAGTAAAAACCTAGTCTCTCAGTTATACTAGTTTAAATCATTTACCCTTAAGAGCTTCATGAATTTAATCATAAAAATACCACAAAGATGTGTGAAGTAGTTTAGCTTTGACCCATTGTCTTAACACTGTCACATTTTCTTCCAATCTTTCCAACTTAGCGAAAACAAAGAGGAAGAGTTAATTGAAAAATTGGAAGTGGTCACAGTGCCCTCCCCATCACCAAAAGGACTGCCAGTGAAGCAATATGCTGTCCAGTCTCAGCTTCCAGTGTATGAGTGGCCAGATGTGGGATCTGGAGAATATGATGTTGGAGTGGTCGCTTCGTTTGGCCGACTTATGAGTGAGGCTCTTATTCTTAAATTTCCCTAGTAAGTTTTATTTATAAGGAAATATAAAGACCTTGGACTTGATATCTATAAAATGCAATAACTTGAACTCTGATTATGCTTTCTTTAGTATTTTATCTTAGAATAAAAAATGTTAGTAGTGGCATGAATTGTTAAAATGTATGGTGCTCTTTATCACTATCTATGGGTTTTTCACCCACCCTCACTTAAATTCCATGTATATGCTGACAACTCCCAAATTTGTCCCTTCAGTTCAGATTTCTCCCTGAACTCTAGGCCTCTGATACCCAGCGCCTCCTCCACAGCTTTGCTTGGATGTCTGATAGGTACTTTACGTTTAAGATGTGCAAAATGACATACCTGAAATTTCACCCAAAATCTGCTCCTTCCAAAATCTTTACCCCAGCAAATGACACCTCTTGCTTTCTAGTTGCTCAGCCCCCAACCTTAGAGTCTTCTTAATCCATTATCTCACACCATGCATCCAGTCCAACAGGAAATCTTATTGGCTCTGCCTTGAAATCTGTCTAGAATCTTCTTTCATCACTTTCACTGCCGCCACTCTCACCTGTAGTACTGCAGTAGCTTCCTAACCAGTCTCTACTTTTGTCCTTGGCCCTCTCAGTCTTTTGCCAACCCAGCAGCCAAAGTGTTCCTTTTAAAGCATAAATCAGATCATGTCACTCTGCTCAAAATTCTATAGTGGTTTTCCATCTTTACTCAGAATAACAGTCAAAGTTCTTATATTGGCTTGTGAATACTTGCTTGCTTGGTTTGGTCTTCTGCTGGTTCTCTGGCCTCATCTTCTGGAACTATTCCTCGGGTTCGCTCCACTCTAGCCACACTGACCTCCCTGCTGTGCCTTGAACTTGACAGCATTGACCTTCCTCAAGACCTTTGTACTTACTGTTCCCTCTGCCTGGAAAGCTTTTCTCCCATATATCTACATGGCTATTTCTTTACCTCCTCATGTTTTTGCCCAAGTGTCTTCTTATTGGTAGAACCTTCTTTAACCACTATTAAAATTGTAATCCCAATACTCCCTTTCCCTTCTCTGCTTTATATTTCTGAGCACCTGAGCACCATCTGACAAACTTTTTACGCATTTTCTTTTTCATTGCTTATCTCTCACTCTTGGTTTATAAGCTCCCTGAGGGAACAATTTTTTTTTCTGTTTAGTTTACCATTGTTTGTATCCCCAGTACTTAGAACATAACCAGCACATGGATTGTGCTCAGTAAATATTTGTTGAATGAGTGAGACTGAGCTGAACAGTGGATCTTAGAACATAAGACGCTCATATATACACACTCTAAAGTGAATAATCACGCTGATAGAGACATCATTAATGACAGATTAGTAAATTATTTAAATTGCTCATTAATGGATGATAGGTGTATTGGGGTAAACAGCAAAGGTGAATAGATCACTTGATGGGGATTCAGGAAGCTTGTTTTAGTCATTCTATATGCAAACTAAGTGAAATGAGGGTAATTATGTAACTAAACTATAAATATAACTCACATCCATGAAATGCACGATAGGGTCTGAGTGATTCTACTCATATAGTAAAAAATGCTTTTTTTGTTTTTATTTAAAAATTCCTAGGCATAAGCTGTTGTGGAACACCTTTGGAACAACGCATATTCTTGCTTTGTTTTTAATTGTTTCATTGGTCACTTATGATAAGAGAGTGAACTTAACTCTGGCTCCCTTTTCAGGTGGTACAAGACTAGATTTAACTGTTAGTTTTTAAAAATTTCTGGGAAAGTTTAATGATGAAAAGTAGCATATTAGTTTCGGTAGCAGTAACTAAATGGAACAGCCCACTTGCATACTAATTTATGCCTTTTCTAACTCAGTGGCATATTGAATGTCCATCCCAGTTGCCTCCCAAGGTGGCGTGGTCCAGCTCCTATCATCCATACAGTGCTTCAGGGAGACACAGTTACTGGTGTAACGGTTATGCAGATCAGACCTAAAAGGTAGAACTTATTTTCTTTTCCTGAAATTTCGTGTGATTTTTAATATTGATATCAGCCTCTCTGGGTGGGAAGGGAGGAAATAGGTAAATGGTTGGTGCTCACTAATTTCTCTAACTCCGAAGTCATCCCTTTGCTTTTGTATCCTTTCTGTTTTTAACTTGTTTCACATAATAAGCCTTCTATGTTTTGGTATTTATGCAGCATCTCTTTAAAGCCCTTGTGAAATTTTTAATATTTTAATTGAAATAAATTACATCATTAACAACTGGATTTCTATAGAAGACATTGTTTTAATGAGAGATGGATTTTTGCATATTAGTTGTTATGAGTCTCGGTTCTGCTGGCCTTGGTCTCTATGGTCAAACAATTTTTAGAACCTGATGTAAGAAAATATTGTATACCAATAGTTGCTTAAACATTTAAATTTGTTACTATACCTACAATCTAAGAAACAATTATTTTAAATTGCTTCAGGAATGTATTAAGCCTCTGCCTATTGTCACCTAATTGTCCCCATAGAAAAGATGATTCACAAGTTCACAGGAGCAATTCAGTGTCTAAGATTTGCTATAATTTACTTGAGAAAAAAAGAGGAAGGGGGTAGATGAAACAAGAGTGGCAAAACTTTGATAATTCTAAAATCTGGGTGATGTATATATGGTGATTCATTAGACTTCTCCATTTTTGTGAATGTTTGTAATTTTTCATAATAAACATTTTATTAAAGCTCAAGTTAAAAATAGGCCACAGAGTTAAATATTCAAAATAAATTATATTTCTAGTAAAAGTTAATGGCCAGTATTTACAGAGCTTGATATAAAATGTAAGACTCATGGGAATGCACACACTTGTGCCTACTTATAATCAACAGTGATTATAATCCAGGCAAAACTCTTGTTCTTTGAGAGAGGAAATATAAAAAGAAATAATTAGGAATTTCCTAATTGTACTTTCTTAGAAAAGAAATTCTTTGCTCTATGCTTTCATTATACAAATAGAGATTTTTAAAAATAATATTTATTACTAATGGTTGAATTATCTATAATTCCAATTAAATCCCTGATATGCAACTTTATAGTTTTTTCTTTTAGGAATAAATAAATTTAAAAACTAATTACAGGTCAGATTTTACTCTCCCTTCTTTCAAACTGACATTTCTCCCTTGCTAATGACTAAGTCAAATTCATAGCCAAGGTTAAACTGTTCTTGTGGTATGTAAACACTCATGTAGACAAACATTTTGATTGTTAGAAATCGTCAGAAATTATATTATTGTTTGTTTTTTATTTTTATTTTTGTAGATTTGATGTAGGTCCAATTGTCAAACAGGAAACCATTCCTGTGCCACCCAAAAGCACTGCAAAGGAATTGGAAGCAGTGCTGTCAAGACTGGGTGCCAACATGGTAAGTTCTCTGATATCCCACTGCTTTTTATTCACTTGCTAGATGAAAAGAATAATTACATGATTTTAAGTTGTCGGTTTTTTAGAGAGCAATTTCTGTCCATGGCTTCCTAAATATTAGCTTGGCATTTGTGATCTCATTTGTGTAAATTCTTTGAGAATTTACACAGAGTGTGTACTTCATAAAGGCTTTCAAATGAAACATGTGATCTTATATGGGCCACTATATCACAGTGAGGCTTTTAGACTATTCTTCCCAATTTCACTCCCCTCAGTCTCATAGATGTACTTTTCTTTCATCTTTGTCATACTGAACCAGCAGCATTTCCTATGTGACTCTTAACTTTCCTCTTACTTCTGTGCCTATGTTCCAATCATTTGCATCCATATGCACTGGAATTCTACCGACCCCGTAGCTATAAATGAACTCCATGGCTTTGTATAGCTTGTTGTATAGCTCATTTAATCTGCATACAGTAGGGTCTGAGTAAATGCTTAATGACCAAATTAATGATTTTCATATGATCTTATTAATTTTCTGTAGAAGAAAACGCTCCCCCTAGCTATTTGGATGGTGCTTCCTATTCTAGGCACATACCTCAGAAATGCTGTTATAATAGTGGCTGTCATTTATTGAGCACTGGCTTGTTTTCTAGATACTCTATAAACTTACTTTTTACCTTCCCAGCAAACCTTTGACGTAACTGTTGTTGTCGACACTTATACAGATTACGACATTGAAGGCCACAGACAAGTAAAATAACTTTTCCACAATGACATGGCCAATAGGTGGTAGAACTGGGATTTGAACACAGAATATACTGTTTTTCTATGAGGCTCTACTGCCTTCCTTCCAGCAGCATGGTGAGAGTGTGGATGACTGAGCGTAGTCTGTCCTGGTTCTGAAAGCTTGCAGAGCCAGGCAAAGCTCAGGAAGCAAATCAGTGACCTGCACTCTACAGAGAGTGACATCTCTACTGAAACTCCACCGAGCAAACGTATATCCTCACAGCTTAAGCCAATTAACTACCTCGCCTGTCACCCAGCTTTCTTAAAGCTATAAATTACATGAATTGTAATGTATTTCTGCTTTTATTCTTTTCATCTTCGATATATTGTTCTCCTTTTTAAGCTTATTTCAGTTTTGAAAAAATTGCCAGAAAGTTTGAACAATGGAAGGCAGCAGCCAACTGAGGGGGTGACACATGGTGAGTGAAGCCTGCAAAGACTCTTACCTCTTTCATAGGTTTTGTTTTTTGTTGATGGCATCTAAACATTCTGACTTCTTCACTTGCACATTTCCCTTAATTTTGACTAAAGAGTAAGTGCACACTACTATGTCCTTTTCCAAAGAATGGTTGGTAAGGTTTCCCTCTCCCTCTTAATATATGCAGCCTCATGAAAGATTGGAAATTTTGTTCCTACTTTTTATATTGAAAAGTATCAAACAGAGATAAGTTGAAAGACAGTGAATACCTGTTTAACTCAGAGTCAACAATTATTGATGTTTGGCCAGATTTTCTTTCGTTCTCTAAATGTATGTTTATTTAGTATACATATTTTAATTTCTGTTTAACCATTTGGAAGTATGCATCATGACCTTTCATCCCTAAACACTTCATCATGCATCCCTAAGAAAAATGAACAGTTCCATAATAGCATCTAATATCCAGTCCGTATGTAAGTATTTTCTTAATTGTCTAAAAACGTATTTTATAGCTATATATTTATCAAACTAGGATCCAATTTTAATTAGTTGTTATGTTTCCTTAGTCTCTTTAATCTAGAGTGATTCTTCCACTATTTTTTTCTCCTCCATGTGATTGACTTTTTGAAGAAACTGGGCCAGTTGTCTGTTTCCTTCCAGTGTTGTTTCCTATAAACTGAAAGTTCAAATGGCTTGGTTAGATTCAGGCTTAAAATTTTTGGAAACAGTATTTCATAGATGATATTATGTTCCAGTGATATTTTTTTCAATTTATTTTTAATTTTAAGGAGCTTTTTAAATGTATGATTTAATTTTATTTTAAAAACATTTACGTGATTCAAAAGTTAAAACTATTTAAAAGGATATGCTTGGAATAGTCTGGCCTGTCCCTCCAATCTTAGGATGCTCATAACAATAAGCCATAATATGAGGTTGCATTAAGGCTAGTAAAGCTAAGTTTGATCACTTGATTGAAGAGGTGACTACCAGATCTATACAGTATGAAGATGAGTTTCTCCATTTGCAATTAGCTGGTAATTTGTGGGGTAAGACTTTGGCACCATGCAAAAATCCTGTTCTCTAACAACCTTTCATATAACAATTTTAGTGTGGATTGATGCTCCTACTTTGAATGAATTACTTAATTGGGGATTGCCAATAGTGATTTTCCAACTTCATTTACATTTAGTAATTGGCATTGTTCTGTAAGAAGAGCTTTTCCTCATTAATTGGGCCTGAATTTTAGTTCATCCTAAAATAACAGGGTAAATGCTTAATTTTTTCTCTAATTATCAAATTTTAGAGTAAGGAGTTAGTACCATAATTGCCTTCAGTTATGATGGCCACTAAAGTTTTTTAAAATTATCATTTGACTAATGGATTTTCATTTATTGTGCTTTACAGTTAATTACAATCATAATTCTTTGTGCAACTCAAATTGTCCCAGATTGGCCAGTGGGAGCCCCTTAACATTGGCACCTGTATCCTTTTGATATCCCCCCATTCCCCAACTAATTTTTGAATGCTTCCTGGCTGTCTGTCACAAGATGTCCCAGGCTCACCTTGTAAATTCTCTGTCCTACACTGGAATCAGCCATCTCTCCCTTATTCATTTTAGTGGGGGGTGGGTGGTATTTAGAAACCATCTGGTATAACAGTATGTTTCAGCATGAGGTGTCAGTGGACAAGGCTAGGATTATATTTTTTAAAAATGTCAGAGTTCATATTGTTTCTGATTCAAACTTTAAATTACAGGGTTTTTAAAAATATTTTCTCTTACACTGAATATTTTTTTAAACAATACTAATGTTTATTTTTTCTACATAAAATAGTTTTGAAATTATAACACCAATATTACTACAAACAGTAAAAGTACTAAGTAGAACTTAAGATTTCTCTGCAGTTTTTTTTTCCTTTAAATATATCCTGCTAAGAGTATATAGTCATAGTACTTTGTTCAAAACTTCCTGGAGATAATTATATTTTCCATGTGATTTTGCTATCTAGTTTGATATATAGTTAGGTTTATTTGCTTCAGTTTGTTTTTAATTTTCAGGGTTGCTTTTTTCCC
>NW_011888866.1:567879-577212 GCF_000151845.1 Pteropus vampyrus
CTATATGTCTTCTATATATCTATATAAATAGATATAAAGTATTGTAATATAAATTGCAAATACTTTTAGTTTGTCATTCGTTTTTTGACTTATGGCATTTTTTTTTGTCTTGCAAAAGTTTATTTTTATTTAGTCACATTTATCATTGTTTTCTTTAATTGCTTCTGGAGTTTGAATTAGAAGGATTTTTTTCTACACCTAGGTTACAAAGAAATTCACCAGTGTTTTCTTCTAGTACTTGTATGGTTTATTTAATTTTATTTTATGTTATAAAAAATTTCAAACATATACAAAAGTTTAGAAAATAATATAATGAATTCTCTTGTATCTATCATTCAGTTATCAATTCATGGACATGGAACCTGATATTCATTCTTTCTATTGGCTTTATCTTGTAGCCCCCAAGGTTTCTGTTGGTACCAGCTGTATAAAATGGGAGGAACAAACTTCAGAGGAAATATTCAGACTTTATCGTGCCATTGGAGATATAGTAAGTTAGAAGTCAGATTGCAGTTTTACTTAATTGTGTGTATGTATGTGTGTGTGCGTGCGTAATTCACTTTCAAAAAATTTTAAGAAAGAAACCAAAGGAAACCAAAAAACCTGAAAATTGGTTTTTTAAAATAATTTCATTGTAGTAAAATATACATAACATAAAATTTACTATTTTAACCATTTTTATTTTTACATGTATAGTTTAGTGGCATTAAGTAACCTCTGAGCTTTAGTTTGTTCATTGGAAAATTAGGGCCAATATAATGTATATAAAGCATCTAGTATACCATCTTGCACAGAGTAGGTACTCATTAAATGATCTCTTCTATTCATTCATTCATTAAAGAAAATATTTATTGAAGGCTTATTATGTGTCAGGCATTGTTCTAGGTACTAGAGATAAAGATAATGTGGGAAGGCAGACAATAAATAAGCAAATAAATAAAAATATCAGTGTGATAAGTTTCTTTATGAAAATTAAAATAAGATAATGGGATAGACTAACTGGAGGTTATTTTAGATTGGATAGATGGGGAAGGCCTTCTGAAGTGACACTTAAGCTGAGATCTGAAAGACAATAAAGAGCCAGCCATGCCAAGATCAGTACAAGAGCATTCCAGACAGAGGGAGCAACTAGTACAAAACCCAAGGTAGGCTAAACCAGATAATTTCATTACAAGAAAAGAAAACTAAAAAATCAGTATTCCTTATGAATATAGAGGTAAAAACTCTCAGCAAGATTAGCAAACTGAATCAAAGAACATGTAGAAAAGGATTATAACTATGACCAAGTGGGATTTATCTGAGAAATGCAAAGTTGGTTCAACATACAAAAATCAATCAACGCAATATACCGTATTAGTAGAATAAAGGACAAGAGCCACATATTTGTCTCAGTAGATGCAGAAAAGAGATTTGACAAAATGCAACAGCTCTTCATGATAAAAATGCTCAACAAATTAAGAATAGAAGAGAACTTCCTCAGCCTGATAAAGAACATCTACAAAAAACCCATAGTTAACATCATATTTAATGGCAAAAGACCGAAAGCTCTCTGCCTAAGAACAGGAGCAAGAGAAGGATGTCTGTTCTTACAACTTCTCTTCAACATTGTCCTGGAGGTAATAGCCAAGAAAAAAACAAAGGTAACCAGATTGGAAAAGAGGAAATTAAACTATCTCTATTTGTAGATGACATGATCTTATATTGATAAACTCATAAAGAATCCCCCTAAAAAACTACTAGAGCTAATAAATAGTAAAGAAGACCTAATAGTAAATAGAAAGACCTCTGTGTTCATGGATTGAAAGACTTAATATTGTTAAGATGGCACTACTCTCCAAATTGATCTACAGATTCAACACAATCCCTGTAAAATTCCAGTCGACTTCTTTGCAGAGATCCTGAAATTCATATGGCATCCCAAGAGGCCCAGAATAGCCAAAAAATCTTGAAAAAAAAGAACAAAGTTGGAGAACTCACACTTCTTTTTTTCAAAACTTACTACAAAGCTACAGTAATCAAGAAATGTGATACTGACATTAAGATAGACATATAGCTCGATGAGACAGACCTTAGGGTTCAAAATAAACCCATACATTTATGGTCAATTAATTTTTGATGAGCGCCAAGACAATTTGATGAGAAAAGAATGGTCGTTTCACCACATGGAGCTTGGACAATTGGATATCCACAATCAAAAGAATGAATTTGTATCCCTACCTTACACCATATAAAAAAATAAATTCAAAATGAGACCTAAATGTAGAAGCTAAAACTATAGTACTCTTAGATGAAAATACAGGGGTATATCAAACTTAGAGGTATGACCTTAAATTTCACTTTTTAAAAAATATTAGAAGGTCAATAAAATTTAAAATTCTTAAAAAAATGTAAAAAAAGAAAACATAGGGGTAAATCTTAATGATCTTGAATTAGGCAATGGTTCTTGGATATTATGCCTAAAGGATGAGCAACCAAACTAAAAATACAGAAATTGGACTTGAAAATTCAAAACTATTGGGCTTCAAAGAACACACTCAAGAAAACGAAAAGATAACCTACAGAATGGAAGAAAATATTTGCAAATCATATGTCTGATAAGCATCTAGTATCCAGAATATATAAAGAACTCTTAAAACTCTACAGCAAAAAAGACAACCTGATTAGGTAACGCACAAAAGATCTGAATAGACATTTCTCCCAAGAAGATACATAAACGGCCAATAAACACATGAAAAAATGATCAGTTTCTTTAGTCATTAGGAAAATGACAATCAAAACTACACTGAATATAGATGTTCTGAGTTGCAGAGGTCAGGCTAGAAGCAGGCCTGTGTGCCGCTGTAGACTCTCCCAGACTTCGAACTGGAGTAACGTAGAAAATGAACTCAGAAAACAATGCACATTTTGTCAGCAATAATGCCAGACCCAGTTTAACATACACACCATGGCCCAGCAGGTTTACCCAATGTTTCTAGTACTAGATCCTGCCTATAATCCATTTTCTGTTCCTGGGGCAGGTTTCAGAAATGGAGTTCTGTATTTTCCACGTTCTTAGTGCTCAGTATCCTGGCTTCTTCATACCTCAGTCCCTGTTGCCCACAACACTTAACAGCATACCTGTATTCCCTACATATTGTAATCCAGCACGGTTCTGGCACTATAGTGGCTATGGGGAAAAATGATAACAAAAGAGACTTCAACTGAACTTCAGCAGGTTGAGAACATGAGTGAAAAATAAGTCTTATCCTCAGAAGGCAAAAGTCATGACATAGGTAGGGTGACCAGTATCTCTACTACTAATGTTGACATTGAAACTGACAACATTCCTGAAGAAACAAATAGGGCTTGGTCTTCTGTTGCCCAGAAGAGGGAGCTACATGGTAAGAGCTCTTCTAATGACACTCTGTGGAAACACACCTCAGGGAAGCTGCATCTGAGAACAAGAAAATGAGGATGGAAGAGGGTAAAGGATCCCATGTAATACAGTTCTGAAAGACTTTGAAAGAAACTATCCATTCGCATGACCTGGCTTATGGTAAAGCCATGCCAGAGAACATGGTGCAGCACAATGGGATTTCACAGAGTTCATGTGAAAGTCAGCGTGTGCTCAATAACCCTCATGAGGGTAAAGACCACATTATGTATAAAGGTAAACAAAGAGCTGTCTAGTCAGAGCAGTGTCATGATATTCTAAGATCTAATGATCTTAGAATTAACCATGATTAACCATGGAGATGAACTTGGGTAATGAAAAGAAGGGATACAAATCTTGCTGTTCTTCGAATCTTGCCACTTCCAGATGAAGTAAAAGACAGAAAACTCAGAACTCAGAATTGAAGATGTCAATAAGCTTCAGCAGCAAAGGCCACTGATGCCAGCATGAAAGCAGTCAAGGACCTGAGCATACAATCTAAATCCCAGAAGCCCCTTAGCATTGTGGAAAGGAAGCCAGACAACAGCAGTGGGAGCCATGACTTCCCTGAGAAACTGGATGAAGAGGAAGTGAGAGATTGGAACAGCTACCTCCAGAGGGCTGCTTCCTCCGCTGCCTGGTCGGCCCACTTTAACAAAGTTGATAAAGGCATCCAGTGTGATATGAGCTGGTGGCAGGATGCAGAGCAAGCGAGGTCTCCTGAGCCATCACCTGAAGAGAGTAGAATGGGAACAAGGAGAAAGTCGAGACCTTTAGCTTTATCCTAAAGATGGAAACTTAAAGATATTGGTAATGATCTCTGTATTCCATTTCATAGGAAATTATTTTCTGAGTTCCAGCTACAAAGAATAACTAAATATTGCAATGTCATGTTTACTTTAGAATATTGATCTCTTTTGATTTGAACTAATAAAGCTATTATACCAACAGCTAAGTTGAGAAAATGTGACATTATAAAGCTTTTGGAATTATAAGATATAAAGCAGTAAATAAATTGAATTGCATATTAAAAAAAAAAAAACTACACCGAGATACTACTTCACACCTACTAGGATCACTATAATTTAAAAAAAAGTGTTGATAAGGACGTGGAAAAATTTGGAACCCTAATACATTGTTGGTTAGAATGTACAGCTGCTATGGAAAACAGTTTGATATTTCCTCAAAAAGTTAAACACAGATATATTACTACATAATGATCCTTATCTTCTGCGATTCACCTTTCCTCTCCACTGAGAAAAGCTTGTGCTATAACAGAAGGAGTACTTATCTTGGAGCCAGAAGTGAGGTCTGATTCCTAGAGCTGCCATTTACTAACCAATAGCAAGACCCTTATCTTCTCTGAGCTTTTGTTTTTTTACCTCTAAAATGAGGTTAATGACTGGTCACAGCTGTCAAGATCAAAGGAGATAATCTCTGAATTTAAATCCATGCAAACATGTGATTTTGACAATAATGATGGTGGACACTGAAATGACTGTATTCTTACCATCCCTTTCCTTTCTGCAATGCTCTGATCACAGGTGAAGGTGAGCTTTACCTCCTCAAGTATAAGAACTGTATATTCTGATTATATTCCTAGCGTATTTATAACTCAGCAAATGTAAATCTTTTTTTAGTCAGTACGCATGTTTCAAAAGTATTTTGAATTCTTCAAAAGTAAAAAGTTACACACATGAGAATTATTTCATAAAGCAAAATGAGTTAAAAGTTATAGAAGAGGATATTGTACCAAAATATATCATATGTAATGTTATAAACAATTATGAACTTCAAATTTACTTAATTTTAAAAAATTTAATGTTTAAATCTTGGCAACAGCCTAACTCTACTAAAAATTAAATGTCTTCTTTAAGAGATCTCATAAAAAGAGCACTGAGCTGAGAATGAAAAAAACATAGATTCTGATCATTGACTCTGCTACTAACCAGCTCTGTGTCTAACCTTGGGAAAAATATTTGCATTTCTCTGGGCCTCACCTGCTTTATCTATGAAATAGAAGATTGAACTACAGTCTGAAAATAAATTTATTTAATTCAGATATTTGAAAGAAATTATTTCCTGGTGTGTGTTAGTTTTTGTTAACATCTTTAAATCAAATTCTGAAGTGTCAGGTATATTGGAAATGTTATGTGATGAAGATGGCATTTCACGTTGGGGGAAGGGTGAGATGGATTATCTACTAAACAGCACTGGGACAACTGGTAAGCCATTAGAGGGCTATCTTTTGAAATCAAAATAAAACCTAGGTGGATTTAAATAAAAATACGAAACCACATTGTTTCTTGGTTAGTAAGTTTCTTGGCAGCTCCAAGAATCAGATCTCACTTCTGGCTCCAAGGTCTGGAAAAACACAATTGAATAATTTTATAATATTTAATAATCTTGAAATGCGGAGTAGACCTTTTTAAGCATAACATGAACCACTGAAGTCATGAGAGAAAAGACTGATAAATATTACTCCATAAAAATAAAAAATAGTATACCTAAGACTAAAAATCAACAATAAAAATATTCATAATACATTCAAGAATTAAAAATCAACATTCAAGACTAAAAATCAACAACAATAAAAATATTCATAATACATTCAAGAGTTAAGGGGCTAATTTCCTAAAGGCTTTCACAAATTAATAGGCAAGAGATGAACAACTCAGTTTAAAAGGAGAGAGGCAGAGAGCATAAATGGATAGTTTTCAGAGAAACAAATAAAATGTACACTTTAATATATAGAATGCTCCTCAATCTCACTAATAATAAACAGCAATACATTGTCATTTTTTCTCTTATTAATACATTTTAACAACAAAATGTTGATGTTCTTTAATCTAGTGCATTAAAAAAAAAACAATAACTATCCTCTAGAAATGTAAAAGTCTTCAAAAATATATCTACCAGGTTATTTATTACCACATTTTGTAATTTTATAACAGCAAAAAATTGAAGATAACAAATATTCCATCATAAAGGTATTGGTTGAGTAAATTATGGTACATTCATGAGATGGAATACTATGCAGCAGATAAAGGGAGTGAAATAGTTAAGTGCACTGATGATCATGGTTCATGGTTAAGTAAAAAAATCCCTTGAAAAACTGTATGTTCTAGATTTTTGCAATAGTATTTATAGAAAAAACTACAAGGTTATTTGTTTAAAAAATATAAGGATATTTGATGTTAACATCAAACTGCTATAACAGTGGTTACCTCTGGGGGTGGGAGTACAAAATAATTTCACTTTCTAAATTTTTTAACATAATTACTGTAATGCTTGCATTTTTCATAATGTGCATACATTTTTCATTAGAAATATTAATAAATATATACATTAATTTTAAAATATTGTTTAATGTTAGGATCTTTTAGAGTCTGGAGACTGATATAGGAGATCATGTTTGTGTTCTATTCAGTAAGATTTGGAGACTGAGTAATTGGGGGAGAAGTCAGACCTGAATGAGACAAAATAATAGTTGAAAAGGATTTGAGAATTGAGTATTTCTTTAATCATACTTTCTTTAATTTTATTTGCAGATTCCATTGCAGACACTCTGGATGGATAATACCATTAAACTTCTGGATTTGGTTGAAGTTAATAGTTCAGTCCTCGCTGGTACTTTGAATAGCTGGCATGGAAAATGTTTTCACTCCAGTCTATTTGAAAATGTCTCTGTTTTACCATAGGTCACGTTTACTAAAAAGAAGGATTTTTAGTTTGTTTCAGTTCAATAATGATAACACTTTACATTCATTCAGCCTTACTCATTGCAGTGTCTTTTCACATGTGTTCCTCATTTAATAATCATAGGAACCTGGGAGGTAGGCAGAACAGTGCTGCTATCACATTTTAAGCTCTGATTTCCTGCACTAAGGTTTTCAGGGAGTATAAAATGACTTGGTTCATTTCATGCTGGTGAATATCATAATGAAAATCTATGGGCCCTTCAGTGAGACTCAGGCCATGGTATAGCATTTTACAACACAGGTCTGCTCTGAAGCCCATCAGTGCCCTCCCAACATGGTGGACTGAAGGAGTGTGAATCACAGGAGGAGCTGGTGTAGTTCAGAGGGAGTTGGAGTTCTCCAAGAATCTAGAATTGAGATTTGTTTGATCATGGATGAAAGGGCCAGCTTAGATCCTAAGTCTGCTGTATATTTCTCCACTGGTAGCTAATTATTTCCCCCAAATGGTCAAAACTAGATTTAACATTTTAGATTGATTTCTGGGAGACTGGGTAAAGGACTCATGTGTAGGGAGAGCTTCCCTTTGGGTTTGAGATATGCAGAGAGCACCATGGCTCCATTTTAAGTTTTGGATTGTAAAGTCAGGTCGTCAGCCGATGTGCCCATTCTAATATTAGTACTGTCTCCCAAGATGTTTTTTGATCTTTAAGAAGCACAACTAAGTTGTATAATTATTCTCTCTCTCATATCCTCCCCCTCCCCCACTCTTTAGATCCAAAATTAACAGGACAGGCTGTTATTCCAGGATCCATAACATACCACAAACAGTCGCAAATACTGCTGGTTTGTTGCAAGGTACATTTCTTTGAGTTTTAAATTACTATACTTGTTTTAGTGAGTTTTTACAGCTTGTATCATTTATCATTTTTAATTAGTACTTCACTCAGTTGCTTATCCATCAGATTGAGCCAATGGACAGTTTAATTTTCTTAAGAAATAGTAGCATTTCTGGTATAATTTTTTGAAAGGGATGAAAGTTTGCCAAAGTTTTTTTACTGAAACAATGAAAGAAGATTCAGTAACTTTAGTGCTTCCTTAAAAGAAACTTATATATTTTCATTAATCCAATTTAATTAACAAGCTCTTTTTAATAATTAACAAATCTTGTTTAATTAATAAGTCATCTTGTTAAAATGACTATCAGAAAAGAGTGATATTGAGGTAGCTAGCTGAACTACAGTGCATGTGTCCTACTTGCTTTTACTATCCAACAGTGGTTAGAGAGGAGATTTCTTAACTATTTTAAATGGCTTTGGAACCATTATTGTTTTATAAGACAATGGCGTTATCCTGAGAAGTGTTCCACATTCCTTCCATATCCTGAATGTTTTCCTTCCATATCCCATGGTGTTTGTGTGAGATGTTTCATGCTCACCAAGGGGTGTTTTAAAATGTGTGATAGATTGATCTGACCTCTGCAGAATGCAGATACAGAACTCCTACTTCAGCCTCTCTTCATCTTCAAGTTATTCTGGAATAACATTGATTGCATATGTCTTGTCCTTGTCTGGGTCTGTGAATATCTGTATTGCAAATCTACAATTTGCTCTCATAGAAGAAGCTGGAGTTGTCTGTACATGTGAGTTTGAGTCCCACCAGTTTTGTCACCATGAACAAATCACTCACCCTCTCTGGGTATCAGTTTTCTCTTCTAAAATCACTTTTCTCTGGGGATGATACTGAATCTGTCTACCTTTTAGAGTGGTTATATAAATCACAATAAGATATATGGACACACTTCGAAAACTGTAAAGCACCATGCAAATATAACATACCTTTTTATTCTGCTCCCTCTGTGTTTAAATAGGTTTATCAGGTCTATACATGTGTTATCGCTCCTTGGTAATAAACTTTTCAAGTCAAAGAAGTATGTTACATATGTATTATAGTGCTCTTTGCAACTAGACATTTAATAAGCTTTATTGGTTTATTTGTTTTTATGATAAAAGTTTTGTTATCACTGCTTATTCACTATTTGTCTTTTACCTTTTAGGATGGCTGGATTGGTGTACGATCAGTGATGCTCAAGAAAACACTAACAGCTACTGATTTCTACAATGGATATTTGCACTCCTGGCACCAGAAAAATGCCCAAGCTCATCCAAGCCAATGCAGATTTCAGACTCTCAGACTTCCAGCAAAGAAGAAGCAGAAAAAAGA
>NW_011888866.1:578242-606249 GCF_000151845.1 Pteropus vampyrus
TCCTGGGACTGGAGGATAAATACCAGGTTTAGAAATTCCATCTTCCAGTTGGTGGCCCATTCTTTGAATAAGTAAATAAGTGCACATCTCAGGCCTCAGGAAACTATGTGACTCATTCTGTTTAGGCCCCTATAGAAACCACAGTCCAGTGTGACTGAGCAGGGCTTCTCATCTGGATGAGAATCACCTGTAGTACTTACTAAAAATGTAGATTCCTGGGCTCTACTCCAGACCTAGACTCAGAATCTCTGGATATGGGACTCTGCATTTTATCTTACTCAACAAATAATTTTTATGCTAGAGTAGTAACATCTTAACTAGTTTAAGAGGTACACATGGATCTGAGCCATATATTGGCCCCTAGGTCCAGAGTCCTTTCAGGGAAGATAGACCACAATCTATTCTGTTCTCTGGCTAAAAGGATGGATTTGCAAACACATTCTCTCTATTGCAAGATGCTTCTATTTTAGTTCTTGTCACTGCTGAAAAAACATTAGACCCCAAACAGAATTTACTCATTACTAGTTGGGTGACCCAGGACAAGTTGTTTAAATTTTTTAAACTCTGATTTCCCAATTTAAGAACATGGGTAATTATCTTGAAGAATAGAAATACATATGTCCAGGGAGGTGCCTGGCACATAGTAGACACTCAATAAATGATAGCTAGTATTGCCACCACTATCTAAAACTGCCATAATGCCTTCTTTGTGTCTGCAACAGTATTTCTCCTCTGGATGGCAGTAACAGCTTGTGGAGATGCCTTTAAACCAACTGGAGGAAAAGAATTTTAGAGTGGGAAATGACCTATGATTTCATAACTCAAAATTTCATTGTAGAGATGATGAAACAAGGGTCTGGCAACAGCTAGCTAGTGACAACACTAAGATTAGAACCTGAAGACAACCGTAGATTTCGTTTAAAAGGATTTTAGTCTAGGGGACAAAAATGTTTCTGAGCATAAAAAGGGCTCTTGAGAATGGCTGCCAAAAAGATGTTTATTGTTTTTATACTTTGTACTTAAGGCTGTATATACTTTGTATATGCAGCTTATTTTTATCATTTTTTTCTTTATATTCATCAAATAATTTCAAGGCAAAAATATACTATTTCTAGAGGCAGAGTCTTAGATTTAACGAACATGGTATGAGCCCCAGCCCTGTCACTGACCATAATAAGCCTAGGCTGGTTACTCACTCTCTCTGAATCTGTTTCCTTGTCTATGAAGTTAAAATTGTACCTACTTTGCAAAGGTTGTCATGAGGAATAAAAATAATACAGGTAACGAATCCAGCACAAGGCCTCAGTACCATCATTATTAGCTAACATTTGTTGATTGCTGATTACATTTCTTGAGAACTTGACAGGAACTATCTCATTTTATCCTTACAATAACCCTCTGAGCCAGGTTTTGTAATTGATCCTCATTTTTCCAGAACGTTCAATAGCTCATAAGTGGTAGAGCTGGAGTTTGCACTCCAGTAGTCTGATACCAGTCTGTGGTCCTAACCCTGGACTGCCCCACCTCTATGGCAAATGTTTTTATCCTTAATCAAGGAATTTAATGTGTTAGGCTTTCGTGCCCAGAAAGGCAAAAATGGGAGCACATTTTAATTGTATACCCATTATATGCAGGCACTGTGCTAGACTATTTCAAAACAATTGTCTCATTTTAGTTACTATTTAATCACTGTCTTTATTACCTCTACGAATTCATAAAGTTTTCTGGAACCATACAGATTTTTTTTTTTTTGCTTTATTTTTTAGTATATTAGTGCAGCTCTTATGTTACAGGATTCTTTATTCCTGCTCTTTTTCAAAAGTAGATTATTGCATTGTTGTTTATGGAAAAAACATTGAGATGCTAGGTTGGCAAATAGTACTTTTACTTAGAGATTTTTATTTTAAAAAGTTAAAAATGGACAAACATTAACATCCAAGAAGCTAAAATATAGTTTCCGTCAAAGAGGCATTTTTGTGTGTATACTTTTTAAAGTTTCATTGGAAGAGAGAGGCAGTGGGGGGCTTCTCAGAGAGAAGCAGCTTCAAGTAAAGGCTATTATAAAGAGTCTATAATATATCTCATAAATATATAAAATCCAAGATATTAGAATTGTAAAGAATTTAGGGATCATTTAGTCCAACCTTGGACTCAATTTATAGAGAAAGAAACCACACCCAGAAAGAGGCAATGTCTTGCCCAAGGATAGAACTCAGGTTTCTTAACCCCCAGATGATAATAAATTTTTAAATATATAATAAATAACTGTATATAAGTTGTTTGATAGGACCTTTAGGTAGCAGGCTATAGAAGAGTCATGTTAGTATCTTCATTGGGCAGTTCTAGAATCCCCACTCCGTGTCTGATCTCTATAATCCAGTGTGGTATGTATTTGACACAGACTCTGGCAATGAGGAAACAACATTCATTTTCAATCTTGGGTCTTAGCATAATTTGATACATAACACTGCAGTCAAGTGTATCATGAGAAGCTTTAAAAGTATGGTATTACAAGAATTTGTTATTAGTATGAAAAACTAAATATTTTGTTCCTCTTTTACTTTTTCACAAATCCATGGTCTTTGCGGGTAAAATAAGGGTAATTCACTCTGGTGGGTCAAAGGAAGGAGGCATTTTAAATAGTGGAAAGAGCATATACAAACACCTAGAGGTTTGAGACCTCACAGAGTGTTCAGGGCCCTTTGAGAGAGCCAGGCCTGCTCTAGCCTGTCCACCTTGGACTTTCACTTGAAGACAGTGGCGAGCTATTGAAGGATTTAGAGCAGGGTTTAGGGCTCTAAACCCTGCTCTAAATCCATGTAAAGCATGAATACAGTTACTTTTAATTATTTTTAATCATATAATAACATATGACTACATTCTTATATAAATTCAGATCACTAACTCTAAAGCCAAAATTCTCCTCTACCACTCCTTCCATCCCCAGTTTCTCCTCAGAGGTAACCACTGTTCTGTTTGGTGTGTATACATGCATAAGAGATTTAGCTAGGATTATTTTGTACGTGTGTTTTATTTATTTATTTATTTTTAAGTTTATTAGGGTAACATTGGTTAATACAATTATATAATTATCGGGTGTACATTATAATTTGACATCTATATATTCTATTGTGTGATTACCACTCAGAGTCTAGTTTCCTTCAGCTACCATATATTTGATCCCTTTTACCCACTTCACCCTCCCTTGACTCCCCTATATTTGACCCCCTTTACCCTGTCTACCTCTTCCTTCCTCCCCCATTCCCTACCCTCTGATAAACACTAGTCCATTGTCCATGTCCCCGAGTCTCTGTTTGTCTTGTTCATTTGTTGCTTTTAGGTTTATATCCCACATATAAGTGATATCATGTGATTTTCACCTTTTTCAGTCTGGCTTATTTTGCTTAGCACGATTATCTCAAGATCCATCCAGGTTGTTGCAAATGGCAGTATTTATGTATATGTGTTTTAAAAACAAATATTATTCTGTCAAGAGATTGATTTGAGGGATAGAATTTGGGTTTGGGCAATGCTGAGAGCCAGCTGGCCATCTGTTTACTTTGCTTGGTATTCATAGAATATTTTGTTAACATTCCAGTTTTTAAGTGAGATTCTCACACAGGGATTGGTGCTGTGGGAACCATTTGATAGACCCCAATCACGACAGCTGCAAACTCTCACGGCCATATCTCCCAGATCTGTCTGTACTGTGGCCTACCCTGAGTCAAAAGTTTGCTCCCTGCAGTTGTGCAATTACAGGACAGCTGGAATTCACAGATATTAAATGTTCCTTGTTTGGATTAGGGAATGGACAATGTGCTTGCCATGTGTTGTAGAACAACTGAGGATCCAAACATGGCTATGGGGTCTTTTTCTAAGAGAAAGAAAACATTTTGGGTTTGACTTTTTTACATTTTAATTAAAGTATATATGTAACAAAACATATTGAAGTAGTTTTCCATTATCGATAGTCAAGTTATAAATTATTACCAAACTAACATAAGGACTAATATATTTGGGCATATATATAGCTTACCTCACATTAGGGCTGTTACAAAAGTGAGGCCTAGGGGTATGGGATCTAAGGAATACAGTTTTTAGGAATATATGTGGATAAGTTTATTTATTCTCTCATTAATTCATTCAATAGACATTTAGTATCTATTGTTAAGTCACTGGTTGAATCACTTTGTGCCCTTTTGCTCTAAATTAAAGCTCCCAGCCCACTTGGACAGATAACGGTGAGGAGTATCCATAACGGGTTTTACATACAACCAGTGATTGGCCAGTTATTCCACTCATTAAACTATTCCAAAGTTTTAAGGAAAAGCCCAGAGGTTAAAACTCTTCCCTGGGAACATGCTCTGTAACCTATGTGGTGCTTATAATAAAAGACCACTTCCTGTGAGTGACTGCAAATTCGAAAGAGGTGATGGCGGAGTGGGTAGGCGAATGTGTTACTGTGTTCTTGGAAAACTTGTTTGAGATTTGTCCAAGTTCTAGACTGGGACCCAGGGCTCCTGAACAGGGGGGCAGAGGTCATAACTAAGGATGCAATTTACTCGAATTCTCCTCTGATCTTAATCACATCAATAGTTACCTGGGTAAGGGCAAAATCCAAAGGCATTTCTACAGGGTACAAGCTTTTCCTAAAACAGATTAGGGAGAAGCACTTTCAACAGGACCTTGTGGCAGGGTCACTAAAAACTTAAAACAAGATTTAAATGTTATTCAATTTTATCATACATTCTTTCAGCAAATCTGCACATTTCTTACTGAATCGTGACATCTGCAACATCTTGCTTAAGAATAACGATTATCAATATATAAATATTCTCTATTCCTTTAAAGGAAATTGATGAACGAGCTGGAGCCTCCTTGGAAGCTGTTCCGAGAAAGGCCCCAGAACGTCAGCACAAGTCTGGAAAGGGAAGTGGAGATGTTACAGTGGAGGACTATGGAGGGCGTCTGTGGCTATGCCAAAGGAAAAAAAATCTTGCCAAGAAAAGAGGGTATACAAAGCCCTGCTCACTGAACCCTTGAATCCAAAGGGGTCCCTGCAAAGCTTTACACGGTAGAGAGGGAATTTGCTTCCTCCAAGAGAGCGCGAACTAAAGGCAGAAGCAGGTCCCAAGGGGCCTGGCACCCCTTCCTCCCACTCCCGTAACCTCTTGCTCAGTGCCCACTTCGGACAGGTGACCCAGAGCTGACCTAGAGGCAACTCTGACCTCCTCCCCGCGCCCGCCAGCACCGCAGATGCAGACGCCAGCTTCCCCACCTGCAAGAAGGGGTGCGAAGACTCTAACCCTAGTCGCCCCCCCGTCGTCATGGTGACCGCCGTAGCCCCGCAGCCCTGCCCCTTCCTCACGACGTGGCCCCGCCCCCTCCAAACCCGGAAGCGGGAGAGTCGCGCGGAAGGTTCGGGGAGGAGGGAGTGCGGCGGGAGAGGCTCGCTCGGCTGCTCGCCCCGCCCCTCGGCGACCGGCCCCTCTGCGCGCCCCCACTGCCTGCTTCTCCTGTGGGTCCTGGGCCCTCCGGCCTACGGCCCCAACTCGGGCTCAGCCGCACTCGTTCTGCAGGAAAGAGCCACCCTGGGGAGGAGGGACAGGGACGTGGGGGCGGCCTCGGCAGGTGAGGGGTGGGCAAGGCCCTGGGAAGCGGGGGTGTGGTGTGTAATGTGTATGGAATTGCAGGTGGGTGTGTATGTAGTGTACGCTGCTGAATGTGTCGGTTTGACTTTGTGAGTGGGCCAGTCCATGTGACCATGCACGTACGTGATCACATGTCCGTGTGTGTGTGTGTGTGTGTGTGTCTGAGCTTGAGTCAGTTCATGGGGGTAATCGATGTGCCTGTGACCCTGCCTTTGTGTGGCTGTCACTAGTGGGACTGGGATAGTATGGGGGTCTGCGTGAGGGTCGTCTGGGTAGGGGTGAGGGTTGCTTGATCAGGACATAGTCCTGTAATCCCATCCTGGGGCTACGCTGCTGCAGCCCAGAAACTGTTTCCCAGTCAACTTTTAAGAACTCTGAGCGGAAGCCAGTTACTTTGGAGATTGTGCCACAGCCTGTTTTTGTCATTGCTGAGTAGGGCTGGGTGTGAGACTTGTGACTAGGGGATGAGAAAGGTAGCTGGACTAGTGTGTCTCACTTTTCCTCTTTTCGTTTTCTTGGAGAGTGATGAGTTCTGCATTTATGCTGCTTCTCCACCTACGATGTTCCAGCTTCTGTTAGCACAAAGATTCAAGGGGTTGAGGAGTAATTTAATAATAGCTGTGTGCAAATTTCCAAAAGCTTTTATACCAAGACAACACAAAATGAGGTGTCATAAAAGAAATATGTCAAGTAGCAGCTTTTTCTCTCATAAAGTTTAGAAGATAAAGAAAAGAGGATAAATCTTCCCCTAAAGAGATCTAAAAAGAGGATAGCTATGTACTGTTATAGTAAAGTATGGAGACTTGCATTAAAAAGTCAATTGCACTGCCTAGAGACTCTTAGATTTTATATTTTGTGATTGCTGGTATTAATAATAATCACAGATTGTCCATATGTAGATCAACTACAGATTGAGGTAAAGGATCAGAAAACCTCTGACTAGTTAAGCTGGTTATGTGACAAACATTTGTAAAGTGATTTCATTGACTGTAAACTGGCAGCTTCTGTGGAAACTCAGAGGGATAAGTACTCATAATTCTTGCACACTCACAACTGGCAGTTTTATTGTCAAACAGCACAAGGGCCAGAGAGGACCTGGTGTCCAATGCACATCCTGAGAAGGGGTTTCCTTAGTCAAGATTAAGGATAATCTCTCTAGCCCTTTCTCTACCAGCATGAACAGGTGCTTTTGTTTTTGTGAAGAATTGAATTGTGAGATCAAACCAGTGTTGAGCTCATGGCCCACATTCTTTCTTATTTTATACCGACCAGTTTGGTCACAATCTCAGTTAACCTTTTTTGCTGTATACAGAATGTTCCTCTTGTCACTTGGAAAAGTATACTCCTTTAGAGGATGAAAGAGCTCAGAGAACAAAATTCCTTTTCATACTGCACACAACTGTTCTCCCTTTGCAGCAGTGAGCTTTTTTCATTTAGATGTCAGTTGGTCATATGCAACATTTGGTATCTAGCTTACCTTTCATGTACTGCCAAACTAGCGCAAGTGTTAAAATCACTTGCCTCTACAAAAATGTAGTCACAGTTGGGTGGAATCTCGCCATCCAGCAAGATTAGTTATAAAATGTTATGATTCTGGGGTAATTGTGAATAATATTGAGGACTGGTAAGGAACATCTTTCTATTGCTATGGGAAGAAGTGGATGACAGTGAATGTGTGTGCCTGTGTATGATGTGTATTTGTATAGTAGTTTGGTTTGTACATTGCAGTTGATTCCAAATTATGAATAACTTATTTTATGCATAGTTTGGTAAATCTAGAAGGAAACTTTCTGGCTTTAGCTAATTTAGTTATTGAGTAGATTTTTTTTTTTTTTTTTTTGCCAAACATGTTTTTGATATTTCCTCCTGTAAAATATAATTGTTTATAGTAATGCAATACTAGAAAATATCTCCATTAGGAAGTATATAGATGATATAGGAATATTTCAAGTGTATCCAGGTAGAAAATATTCCAGAAAGTCTGTAATTCAAATGGCTAGTTTTTTTAACATGTTAGTATTTGTTAAGAGAAAATAAGCAAAGAACGATTTTTTTTATTTCAGTATGAATAACAATTATATTTGTGCACACTGATTTTCAGCATAAGACTGGCTAATGGTTTTCTTGGAACTTTAGAGCAACTTATGATATTAACAAATTTTTATAAAAGTACCATACTAAAAATACAAGCCTTGAGAGAAGAGACCATTATTACAATGGCAAGTTTGTAAATCAAGTTTAACATTGGATATCTACTTTTGCTATCTCCTTGGAGTTCAATTTAGTAACCCCCACCCCTCCAAGGTTAGAGGTAACAGTTTAAGACTGCTCAGTGCTCTGTGTTTCTGAGGAGGGTCAAGATGTGGAGGGCCAAGGAGGAAGAGTTCCATTGGGTTTAGAATCCCCTGCCCCTGCCCAGTCCAGAGAAGTCCCTCTAAAATGACAGTTTAGAGTCAGCCCAGGAGTTAAATCCTAGGGTCTTGAACTCATCCTAGCCCTACTAGGAAATCTAAGACTTGCCTTGGGGTAGAGGGCAGAGTAGAATGCAAATATTTGAATCCTTTCCTTCCACACAGATGGGTGGAAGTGCCTCACTTGACAATAAGAATCTACAACAAGGATCTATAATTTCAAGTTCCTGTTATCACATCACACAGATGCCTGAGCAAAGAGGGGTGGCCTTTAAATTGAAGATGTTCAGCTAGTTCAATGCCCATAGTTAACTGGGTTAGAAGGGACTCTAGGATTGCTTAGTTCAGTCTCTTGAGGCCATAGTCAACAGATAATGCCAGTTGTGTGCCAAGCACTGTTCTAGGCTTTGGAGAGACAGCTGTTTCTGGTGAAACAGTCATAGATGAAAAAAACCAAGCCTAAAGGGGATCAGTGACTATTCCAAGGTTACAGAACTACAAAAGCTAGAAATCACTAATCTCACAATAAAAGACCACACATTTTTTTCTAAAGGCACATATTTTGTTTTGTTGCTAGTTATAGTGCCTTCAAGTCTACCCTGGTATCATAGACCTTTCAGAGGACAGTATGTCACTTTTAAGCAAATAAATATGAACAGCAAGTTTTCCTGTATTTTGCATTAAGAACTACATTCCTGCTCTAGGATTGCAGCATTTCACTAAACTGTTTTCTGTGGTTTAAGTATATTCCAACAAGGTAAAATAGCTGTTTCCTCAGTTTTACCCTTTCAAGTATGTATTGTGGGTATAGCTAAACCAGACTCTACATTTAGTTCTGATGTAAATATGAATTCTTGACATGAAACATCACATGCTTTTATTTCAGGGATAACCTCCATTTCAGCTAATCATGGGAGAGATTAAAGTCTCTCCTGATTATAACTGGTTTAGAAGTACAGTTCCCCTTAAAAAGGTATGTATGGTTTTACTACACTTCTTATTTGCAAAGTCTTGTATTGTTTTTGTGTGTGATTTGGATGTTATGTCTTAGTAGCGTTTGAGAGTAAAGGTTGCCAAGTATCATGACTATGGGTTGCAGAGCATAAAGTTCACCCTTTCTCTGTCAAGTACAGTCAACTTTTGAGACTCATTCAAGAGCAAAAGTGAGTAGAACTATACTCATTTTATAATTGCTTTTATATATTCAAGCAAGCAAAAATATGTATATTCTTCTGTATGGTTTAGTGGAAAGCTTACAGTAACGGCAACTATACAATAAATGCAGTCATATTCTATTATAAAGCATTTTTCTGTTCCTTAGATTTACAATGGGTCACATTATAGATCCTCTGTTTTCAATGATACATTCACTCTTTAATAGTCCTCTTCCAGAAACTTTATTCGCCTAGGATGTCCAGAAACCCCAAACGCTTATATTGAAATTTGACTATTGACTCTAGGTCCCAAATTAATTTTAAATGTTTGGAGATCATACCAGACAAAGGCTGTTCAAGTCACAGCTTAAAATTTTTGCTGATCCCCTTGCAAAAGTATGATCTGGAGATCATCTATGTCTCTGTTATTATTTCGTCAGGGTAGACAGCTGTGGAAGTACCATGCAAATTTGAATTAATAACAAAATTATTCTCCATGTAGGAATTTTGAGATACAGTTTTCCAAGTATAGACAGAATACCTGCTACATACTTGGCACTGTTGCAGGAAGGCCCCAGATATCTTATTTAAGCATACAGCAGTTTAAGAAAGTGGGTAGCGATGTACCCATTTCACAGATGAGAAAGCAGATTCTCAGAGGTTAACGTGGTAAAAGTCACAGAGCCTGGTAGAGTGGGTAGAGTCTGGATTAAAATCAAATTAATCTAAGCAGCCAGAAGTACCGGCTGCTTATCAAAGGGATCCCTCTCCCTCCTTGCTACCTGAGAAGCTACTGCCCATACTAAGGGGAGAATTGGCCCCTGGAGTCCCTCTGCCTTGTTTCATCCCCTCAAGATAACTTGTATGAGCTCATCTTGGTGGACTCACTCAGCAAGCTGATCACCAGACCCAGAAGAGCACAAACTTATCTAAGTATTCTTAGAAGCAGTTATAGGAAGTTCTTTTATTGATGTGATTTTCTCCAGTTGCCAGGTCAGTTGGTCCACAAGTCATAATAAGTTTGCTTTAAATTTCATGATACTAGATTTTAAATTATCAAACAGATATTGTGTCTTCTAAAGGGATTCTGACAAAATTCCCAAAGAACTCTGAGAAAGTTGAAGTGATAACTTTTAAGTATTTATGGCTTATATTTAGAATGTATTATGTCAATTATATCTTAATAAAACTGAGGGGATGGGGATAGAAAAAATGCTATTTTTGTTACTTTTCTTCTAAAGTGGATTATCGTAATAATTTTCTAGAAAATTTTAGAGTGCTGAACATCTTTTCTCATATGGATTTTATTACTATAAGATTGAGATTTGCTGTGTATACTCTCAAAGGCCTTTGAGAGATTTTTACCACAATCACAGGAAAAAGAAATGTGAAAAGCAAAAATGTGAGTGGCAAAATACAAAGGGCAAAAAACATGAGCATGAAATATTATTGTGACCATCTGTAACCTGGGCCCTATGGGCTTTGCCTTGCCCTGTTTTCTGCTCCCACTGACACTAGTGATCCTGGTTAGGGTGTTGCCATCCAGAGTAACACCATGGGGCCCCACAGCACTGCCAACTAGGAGAGCTCAGAAAATAGAACCTGGAGGCCTTGAACTTTTTAATGTAAAATTAGGATAAATGTTGATTTACATTGGCAAAAGTTCAAGCAGTTAATGTACTTTTCCAAATACCACCAAAAGTCAGTGAAAGAAAAAAAATGAACTACCACACAGAGAATAATACTAATAGCTAACACTTATTGAAAACTCAGTATCTGCCAAACTCTGTTCTGAGCATTTGACTTGTCTCAGCACATTTAATGTTCAGTGTTTTCTCTGTTGTGTCAAGAACCATTAAATCAGGAGAGTTTCTGATGACCTTTCTTCTTTCTACCCACTTTTCCCCAAAAAGCCAGTTTTTCTTATGCCCACTCTCCACACTGGACCAAATGATTTGAAACATTCTCCTAGGACAGTAACACCTATACCTGCCTCATCCCTCCTCTCTAGCAAGTCTCCCTTTCGGAAGCTTGGTCTAGATCTGGTTCCTGAAGCATCTCCTGAGTGGTACCATCTCTACCCAGTTCCTCCCTAGAACCTGGAGTTTTGCCTCCTCCTCCCATTTGCACTTTGACCCTGCTGGGCCAGCACTGGAGAATGACTGCAAATTGCCCTCCTACATGCTTGCATGCACACACACGGCCAAAGTATAGGGAAGAAATAAGATGCTCTGTACAGAGTTTACTGTTTAATAGTAAACAAAATAGGCTTCATATAATCATGGATGGAGAGGAAAATTAAAAACTGATAGAGAAAGCAGCTCTTTGGAAGAGTGTAAAGCAGTTCTGTGGAATTTTTCCTTAGCATTGAAGAAGGAAAAGGAGACCAAAGCAGTTCATTATACATGCTAGTCTGGTGTGATCCCCAGGTTACCTTTTAACAAACAAGCCAGTGGTATTAAAATTCTCAGCAAAATTATAGTGTCAAGTTAACAGTACAAAAAACAAATCCATAAAATTTTTTATATTTTTCTTATAACTTTCCTTCAGATTATCGTGGATGATGATGACAGTAAGATATGGTCACTCTATGATGCAGGTCCCAGAAATATCAGATGTCCTCTCATATTTCTTCCCCCTGTCAGCGGGACTGCAGATGTATTTTTCCGACAGATTTTGGCTTTGACTGGATGGGGTTACCGAGTTATAGCTGTAAGTATTATTGATTCAGTATTACATTTCAGGTCCACATTTTGTGGTTTTTGTGCCTCTGTTTCTGATCAGCTGTAGTAATGGCCACTTTTTTTTTTTTGAGGTAAGATATTGTTTTCCTTTTTTAAAATGTGAAATGAAGCCTTTTGAAGGAAGGTGGTGTGTGACACAGACATGGAGAGATGCAAAGAGGACACGCCTCTGTTAGAAGCCTTCTCTACTCCCAGCTTTTACGTACATTCTCTCCTATAACTCTTCTCACACATCTGATTGATAAGAAGCATTGTCCTTGCTCATAGATGAGGAAACTGAGGTCCAGGCCATTTTAGAGATCACTGCAGGTCACACAGCCAATAAGGTGGTAGAGGGAGAACCAAGCTCAGCTTCAGAATCCATTTCCTCTTTTCATTTATTACACCATTGCTTCCAAATAGAGCTGAGCATGGAATATCAGATAGCATAAGGATCTGCTGACATCCAGGTGACTGAAAGCTTGCTTTAATGTAAATCTTTGGCAGTTGAAGTGAGATTCATTAGTTAGCTCATATCCTTAGTATTTGGTTAAGAAATTTTTGGTTTCTAATTGTTATTTTATCACTGAGTTTGGTCTAAATCAAGTTTCCCATTGATCATTCTTGAATCTCCTCTGGGAGAAAGGTGTGGGTAGGGAAGGCACTGTTGCTTGTGACTGATTTTCTGGCACGCCTTGACTGTGTAATGACAATGAAGGTTGGTCTCCTAACATCTGAGGAAGAAGAGACTTTTGCTTTGGAGCTGGCACTTGTTTCTGGGACCTGAATATAAGCAGATAAATGGTATTTCCTGTGGGACTACTGCCATTATCACACATTTTATTTACTATCTGGAAGAGGGAGCATGTGGACCGTATCTCATCTCTTGGAAGGTAACCAAAAATTCTGCTGAGGTCACCACCAACTGGGGCCACACAAAACAAATCCAATTCCTCTTCCTCCTGACAGCCCTTTTCTTTCTTGAGAAAACTGATTATCAGCACTGCCTGCTGCCTTCTCCCGGGTCATCTCTGGCTAAATTTCTTCAGATTTTTGGACTATTTCTCATATGACATGTTTGAGTCTCTGTGACACAGTCCTCACTTGTGTTTTCCATAATCACTCATTATGGACAGCATTCCATGAGAACAGGGTAGTAACTACCCTCATCCCAGCCCTCTGCAGCCTAAGATGTGATAGTGCCTCTCCTGGTAGCCACTGTTGATCAGCAGCCCCCAGGTGTCTGGCCCACTTTAGAGTGCTGTTGAAAACTGACTGTTTATCATTCCAAACTGGCTGGTCACAATAGCCTTACCTTCTGGCTGGATATTTCTTCTTGCCCTTAAGGTTCTCGATGTGGGCTTTCCCTATTTCATTAGCTAGATAATGAATCAAGAAAAGGCCAAACAGTGTCTTTAAAATTACTTTGTCCTTAAGATTTGATCAGAATGCCTAACTTCATGAGGTTTTAAAACTTACTAGATATTAGTGTTAAGCAGTTAAAATACACAGATCCTTTTTTCACTTAAATTTTTTAAATGAAATCTACAATTCACATACATTTGTAAGAAATAAGACAGAGAGATATCTCTTTTATACTTGGCCCATTTCTCCCAATGGTAACATTTTGTAAAACTATAGTATGATATCACAACCAGGATATTGATATTGATGTAATCCATCCATCTTATTCAGATTTCCCAGTTTTACTTGTACTCAGTTGTGTGTGTGTGTGTGTGTGTGTGTGTGTGTGTGTGTGTGTGTAGTAAGTTATATACAATTTTATCGCCTGTCCAGGGCACAGATATTTTAAATAAAAGGTTTTATAAAAATAAAATCTCCCTTCTTTTAGGCTATCATCTCACTCAAATTCTCAAATTTTCTGTTAGGTAGAGTCTGTTCTCCATTCTGTCTCAAAGCAGAATCTTATCCACAAATAGAATTTTAATAGTAAAAGTAACACATTACATCAAATCTGAAATTATCTCATAATTTACATGGCAATATTTATTCTAATGATTAGTGACGAAATGGATCTAAGTGCTTAAATCGACAAGCCTGTTAGGCAGGTTTTACATATCAAAGAGAGGGGAATTCTTAGGTGACTTGATGACTTGTATTTCTTTTTCTTCCTCATCATTCACATTAATAGACAAGCTCCTTAGGGTCAAGCACCATACTTTTTTGGTACTTGACCAAAAGTTCAAGAAATCAGACAGACTGACTAAGTCAATTAAAAGAAAAGGAGCAATTTTATTGAATACGCCCTTAAAGAAATGCTACCAAAAAAAGACGGAACTCTCCTTTGAACAGATTTTATTTCTAGTTCTCTTGATCCATAGTTCAGAATGAAGTTGGATTTAAGGGAAAACAGTATTTCTTTACTTGGATGGATTCTGCTCTGTGCACTCTTGAACTCAGATTTTCTCAGCTATTTGGAAAAGAAATTGATGTGAATTGAAATTGTTATTCACATGATATCACTAGAGTGTGCTTACCTTTTATTCTCCATAAAATAGGTCTGTTAGGTAAAATGTAAATTTTGAAGTGTAGGAGAATGTCAGAGCTTATTTTCACATATTTTGAATAAGGAGCAGAGCTTGAGCAAATGAGAAATGCTATTATGGGAGTCCTAAATTTTTCAGATACACATTTTACCTTTAGAGCTTCTAAAATAAAATTTAAAATTTGTTATTTCAGTTGCAATATCCAGTTTATTGGGACCATCTTGAATTCTGTGATGGATTCAGAAAGCTTTTAGACCATTTACAATTGGATAAAGTGAGTACTCTGAAACTAATTACTGACATGTGATTTTAATGCAACATTTACATTGTAAAGCCTGTTGTTGTCTTTTTTATTTTTTAATAGAGCTCTTTTGAGCTATAATTCACATACCATACTATTTACCTTTTTAAAGTGTATGATAAAGAAACCCCATACTCAGCAGTCGCTCCTTACCCTTCCTCCCCACAGCCCTGGCAACCTACTCTACTTTCTGTCTCTATGCACCTGCCTACTCTGGATATTTTATATAAATGAAATCATACAATATGTGGTCTTGTCTGACTGGCTTCTTTAATTTAGCATAAAGTTTTCAAGGTTCATCTGTGTCGTAGCATTTGTTAGTACTTCATTCCTTTTACTTATCAAATAATATCCCATTGTATAGATATAGTACATTTTGTTTATCCATTCATCAGTTGGTGCAATTTAGGATTGTTCCCAGGATGTTTGGCTATTTTGAATATCACTACTATGAACGTTCATGTACAAGTTTTGATGTGGACATATGTTTTCACTTCTCTTGGGTATGGAGTAGAATCACTAGAATCATAGTTTCCTTAAACATAAACTGCTAAATGGTTTCATTTTCTAATGTAATCTGTGAACAATATTTTGTATAATTTATATGCACAGTTGTATTGTTTTATTGATAAATGTATAAATTCCATTTAAATACAATACTTCCTAAATTTCTAACTTCTGTAGCTGTTTTAGTCTATTGACTAGTAGTGACTTTCTATTCTGTGGTTGGTGACAAAACAGTTTTTTTTAATATTTATATTCAGGATTGATCATTGTTATAGAATACTCCTTGTGTTTGTTTACAATTAGGTTCATCTTTTTGGGGCTTCTTTGGGAGGCTTTTTGGCCCAGAAATTTGCTGAATATACTCACAAATCTCCCAGGGTCCATTCCCTCATCCTCTGTAATTCCTTCAGTGACACCTCTATCTTTAATCAAACGTGGACTGCAAACAGGTAGGAACATAAACATTTGGCCCAAATTCTTACTATTTTTGTTCAGTGGAATTTTGGAAATGTTGGCTTCTGGGTTTTTTTGACATACCAGGAAGGAAGGTCATATCTACTTCTGTCTTCTGAAACTGCCCCAGCTTTTAAAATTAGAAATAATCACCTGTGCCAAAGAAAATAATCTAATGAACTCTGAATTCAACTATTCCTGTTACTCTAAATTATTGTTTAGATTTGTTTAATATACATTCATATGCTCTTATAGTTTCTTTTCTGTGCATGTGCATTCTTGTATTCTGCTTGTTCCATTTATAATTTTGTGTAAACAGTTCTGCATATCGACTGACAGTTTAGCTTCTCCCAATTTTTCATCGTTTTCTACTGTAAATCTTTGTACAAATTACTTCTTTTCCTTCTCTTTCTGGATTATTTCTTTGAGATTTGTTTCCCAAAATGGATTAGAGCATTTAGCCTGTCAGCAAATGTTCTGCACATCATGACACTTAATGTTAGCATGCTTTTCAGAAAGATGGAATTGGTGGAATGCTTTGTGGGGTAACCAGTGGGGTGCTTGCTTCCAAAGAGCTGTCCTTTCATTGTTTTTTTCATTTTAATTAGCCTGATAGGTATCTAATGGTACTTAAAGCTGACTTAAATGTGTATTTCTTTCATTGCCAGCAAGCCTAGGCTCTACTCTAAAAAAAATGTCCATTGACTAAACATACCTGTCTGATCAGGTTGGTTTTCACATGACATTATAAGTAAATGTTGTTTTCATGATTTTCACATCTACTTAAGATTGTAGTCTATTGTTTTTTAAAATTTTCCTGATGTTATCTTAGTAGTTCTCTCAGCATTCATGCAGCAATTTCTTGTATACGTTAGCTACAAAGTCTTCATGTCCAGATAATGCCTAAAACTCATTTTTTTTTTATGATTTTTAGTGTTTTAACCCATTTCCTGTTTGCCGTGGGCTAACTCACAGATTATAGTTCTGACCTTGCCCCCAAAGTTTGCCATGAAATATCTCACTTTTATTATTTTTGCATCGCTCTAGTGTATTGATAGTCTTTGGAAACAAATGACATCATTCTATTTATAGCATTCTGTTTTTAGTAGTGATATTTCCATTTATAAAAATATAGTAATTCTCGATCACTGAAAATGTCAAATCCTAGAAAACGTAGCATTCCTACGTGCGATGTTAACATCGTTCACGAAAAGTTATTAGCCAAAGATTCATTTGATGAATCCAATTTATGTATACATTTCTGTTATATTAGGATTAAAGACAAGTTCTGTTTAGAAATAACTCTAAGAACAGTTTTTATATTTTATTTTCACATTGCAAAACAGTCAGATTTGCTTCAGCCTCAAAGAGCATGTTTATGTAAAATTAAAGTAATGCTGACAGTGAGCTGCACTTTTTTTCCTAAACGGGTAATGAGTCAGTTGTCAGAAGCTAAGACTGCCCTGCTTTGTGCTCATGCATATCAGCTACTTTTTATCAAATATCCTAGTGCTTACTAGGGGTAAGCATAGCCAGCAGGGTCTACCCCTAACAGAGCATACCTAGGCATCAGACCATTAGAAGATAAGAAAGCTGTGGGGGCAGGATAAAGAATTTAGAAAGGTAACTGAAAGATGACTGACTGTCTTTGTGAGGGAAGCTCAACTTCCAACAAGGCTGTTCTACTGAGAATATGTATCAGATGGTGGTCTGTACCTTTTATAAGTCATTTTCAGTATAGGCTTAGAGAAATTTGTGTTTACTCTTTATAATGGTTCTCATCATTTATAATTACTAGAATAAATATAAACCAAAAATCACATAGAAATTTATAAAGATTGAATTGCTTTGAATTAGTCCAGTTGAATCTAATAGCAGACTTTGGGAAGTACAGTTCCTCTTTTCATTTTACTATTTTGAAATATCAATCAGTCTACTTTGAAATATCAATCCAAAAGTGATATAAACCTGAAGGCTCACATCTTTAAGTTTTCAGTTTTCTAAAGGAAATAGTAGGCCAATTAGGGAAAAAAAAACCTTGGAATCATCCGAATGCCTTGGTAAAGGTCTTTTGAAGTATCACTTATAATTATTTCAAATCCTCAAAAGTTTAATCATATTAAACCATAACTTTTGGGGAGCTTCAGAAAGTGTACATAAAAACAAGATGCTGTGCTCTTTGAAAGAAGGGACTAGGTCTTTTTATATCCAGATCCCAAGTACCTGACTAATAGAATGCTTCGGGGTAGAATGAATATTTGCCATTTATGTCTTGGAAGTTTATCAGGTCTTTGTTTTACAGCTTTTGGCTGATGCCATCATTTATGCTCAAAAAAATAGTTCTTGGAAACTTTTCATCTGGCCCAGTGGACCCTGTGATGGCTGATGCTATTGATTTCATGGTGGACAGGGTAAGGATCATGGCATTAGGGTGGGGACACTCGTACTTGGAATTTTCATATCTGCTTGGTTCCTGAAAACACATCTGTCTCATTGAGTATGTATTGGAGGTGCTTGTTAAGCAGTCCTCCAGATCAACTTTAATACATCCAGACAGATATTATTGCTGGTAACTCATCAGAATCCCTTGAGAGCTTTTGAAAATACAGATTCCAAGGCCTTACACCAGACCATTGAACTGGAATTCCTGAGCATGGGATCTGGGATCACTGTATTTTCCTTCCGTGCCCCCTCTTTTACATCCCCCAAGTGAATCTGATGTAGCAGGTCTGTAGACTTGCATTTAGGAACTACTGGGCTAGATGACTTTTCTGAGTATATGTCTAGCTCTAAGATCTCTTAAAAGTTTATCTGCCATCTCTGAGCTTCAGGAATTGGTTTGCTGCCCACAGGCACCTGATTGAAGCAGCATTCAGGTTGAAAGCTACGGAAGGCCAGATTCCTGAAAGAGAAAAATGTCACCACCTGAGAGGCCCAGTTCATAGTTGCTCAAATACATGTGTTTCCTCATCGGTGACCTTTCTGGCCCCACCACACATGATACCACCTTTATGAACACAAATATTATCTATGGATGTAGTAGAAATGTGAAAGACAAATTGATTCAGAAACTTTACCTGTTTTCTTTCTACAGCTAGAAAGTTTGGGTCAGAGTGAACTGGCTTCAAGGCTTACCCTGAATTGTCAAAATTCTTATGTGGAACCTCATAAAATTCGGGACATCCCTGTAACCATTATGGATGTAAGCTTTTTTTTTTTCTCCCCCAGTAAAAATAGATGCTTTATCTTTTTAAATGTATATGTCAAGATCTTCCTCATAATTATTTTATTATTTTTCAATGTTCTTTAACTGCTGCCCTGAATTTTTTTACCCCCTAGCTTTCTTAATCCCAAAATAATATGTTTATTGCTTATCCTATATTTTTCCTGGCAGGAATAGCACTATTGAAATCAGAATAAATTTAAACAAACATGGTTGTTCTCACCCATTTTGGTATATTTTTGCTATTCTCATCAACAGACATTGCACTTGAGTTATTACACATCTAGGCAGCAAAGAGAAGGTGCTTCAGGAGGGCAGAGAGTCAAGAATTCCATAACATCTAATTAGTACAAAAGCTTGTTTCATGTATTTTTGAGTTGCAGTAAAATATACATAACAGAATTTACCATTTTAACAATTTTTAAGTGTACAATTCAGTGGCATTAAGTACATTTACAGTGTCGTGCAACTATCACCATTATCCATTTCCAGAATCATCCTAAACTGAAACTCTGTACCCATTAAACAATAACTCCCCATTACCCCCACCCCCCAGCCTCTGGTAACCATGTTGTAGCATGTATTAGAGTGTCATTTCTTTTTAAGGCTGAATAATATTCCATTGTATGGATATACCACATTTTGTTTATCCATTCATCTGTTGATGGACATTTGAGTTGTTTACACCTTTTGGCTACTGTCAATAATGCTGCAGTTAGCAGTGATATAGAAATATCTGTTTGAGTCCCTACTTTTAATTCTTTTGGGTATTTACCTAGAAGGGAATTGCTGGGTCATATGATAATTCTGTGTTTAACTTTCTGAGCAACCACAATATCATCTTCTATAGCAACCGCACCATTTTACAACCCTACTAGCGATACACAAGCGTTCCAATTATTCCATATCCTCACCAAAACTTGTTATTTTCTATTTTTTGATAATAGCCATCCTAATGGATGTGAAGTGATATTTCATTTTGGTTTTGGCTTATTTTTTTAATCATATAACTACTTTATTTTGCCTCATAAAATAGATTTATTCCTAAATTCAAATATCATGGTATTTTTAAAAATTGATTTTTGTTGGGAAATTATCCATTATGAGCATGTAAACAATAATTTACATTCTGCACTATAATCTCTACCTTATGATATTTACCATGTCACAGAGCAAGATTTTCAGTTAGCAAGTTGGAGATGCATTTTTTTTTTTTTTTGCTTCTTTTAAATTACTTTTTGAAAAACTTTTTTTGCATATGTACATAAACATGTTTATATGGGCATTGAAAAATGTCTGGAATCAAACTGCTAGCAGTGGCTCCCCCCAGGAAGGGTTCTGGACTTTTTCTTACACTCTTTAAATATTTGGGTTTTTTTTTTTTTTTTTTACTGAGCATGTACTACTTATTAGCTGTTTTTAACTAACAGTAAAATTTAAAAGTTCTTTTGGGTTTCATGATATTTTTGAAATTAATTGGCATTTTCAAGAATGATTGTTCACTATTAATATTCTGCTAGTTTAGTTACCTATGTTTGAGGGAAAAGGAAATTCATAGTAGAATTTTCCTCCCAAAGAGATAGCAAGAGACGTTTGGCAGTAAAATGTGTAGCTAACATCTTAACGTTGGAGTTAAAGTCACCAGGGATCAGCAGGAGGAGGTGGCCCAGGCTGCACAGGGGTTTAGCAGTATCTCTTCATGAGAAAGAAATGCTTGGGGTGGCGCTTTCTATAATATGAAAAGGACATATTAAATACCAGTAGGTTTCAGCTGTGTCTTTTTGTTCAAAGGTATTTGACCAGAGTGCACTTTCAACTGAAGCTAAAGAAGAAATGTACAAACTGTATCCTAATGCCCGGAGGGCTCACCTTAAAACTGGAGGCAATTTCCCCTACCTGTGCAGAAGTGCAGAGGTGAATCTTTATGTACAGGTAAGTCCCGGCTTGGAACCCAGAACACTTTGAACCCAAAATATATGGTTTGAAACAAAGCTTTTTGTGTGTGTGGAGTAAAAGAGTAAGAGAACTACAGAATTCTCCGTAGGAATGAGGCATTGACTCAGTAAAGGTGGTTTGCATTAATAATTTATAGGAGAATTCGAGCAGGCATATTAGAGACACTGGGTGACTCTCTGCCCACCATCCATTTTCTAAGAATAGCAGGCCCGCTTTCACACACTGAAGTAGCCATTTGGTATGATGTAACTTTGCCTCCTGGACACAAGGAATTCAATCAGAGCAGGACATCAGACCTAAATGGTGGGGCCGGGGGGTTGGGGCCAATCTGAGTCCTGTGAAGTGACATCTTGATCTATTTTTAATGCATTAAAAAAGCACACACAAAAAAACTAACAAACACTACCACCTTTTCATCTTCTATCTAAATGAATATTAGAATAGAGTGAGAAATTATTGCTTTGGCAATTTGGCAGGAAGTATCAAGAGCCTTAAAAAAAGTCACCTGCTTTGATCTTGTTATCCACTTGTGGCAATAGATCCTAAGGAAAGGATCCTAAATACAGAAAAACTCGATGCCCAGAGACATTCATCCTGGTGGTAGGAAGAACAGCAAAGGATGGAAAGGACCTGAGTGGCAGAGGGGGTGGATAAACAGCTACTCGTGGAGCAGGATGCCACCATTTAAGATGTTTATGAAGACTTTGTAAGAACTTGGAGAGACTGATTACATATTAAATGAGGGACAAAGATCCCAATTGTGATTTTTTAAAAATATACTTTGACTTTTCTGTTTTCCAATATTTATCAAATTATTCTATATTAACTCTGTAATTTTAGAAGTATAAAACATTTATATACTATGGTGACATTTAAAATAATGATTCTACATTTCTACAGATACATTTGCTGCAATTCCATGGAACCAAATACGCGGCCATTGACCCGTCGATGGTCAGTGCCGAGGAGCTCGAGGTGCAGAAAGGCAACCTCAGCATCAGTCAGGAGGAGCAATAGCTGGGGCTTTGGCTGGTAACAATGAGTGACCCAGTGTGTCCTTGTACAGTCAGTGACAGTAGTGCCCGCCAGTCGGCCTCTCTGCTCAGTTTGTCAGGCTCGCCGGTTGTCACTGTGTTTGGAAGTAGGACTGATTGCCGCCTTTGTGACAAGCGGCAGCTCTTCTAAGCCAGTGTAGTTGTTCCCTCTCGGTTTTTCTAGCTTTTGAATTTGAAGAAGTACTTTTGAAGACTCTCATTTTAAGAATTGTGAAAATTTTGCTACCAAAAGTCTTCACCTCTGTATTCTTATGTGAATGTTAATTTCCAAGGTTTGGGATTTTGTCATGTTTTTTTCCTTGTCTTTTTTTCTTTTCTTTTTGTTCTTCCTTTTTTTATTTTTACATTATTTGCTATAAATACTGCACATCCAGATTGTATATCAGAAGGACATTGGTTATTTTTATGCTTTCTTGGTTATAACAGTTACCAGAGTACCAAGGCTATCATACCACCATTTGCTCTCCTGCAAATCAACTACTTCTAATTTCCATTTAAGCAAATTGTTTTGAGTTTTAGCTGTTGTCTTTCTAGCCATTACAGTCATTTGGAATAAAAATTCCATTTCAGTGAGTGGCTTTTGTGGTTATTATAGGTGTCCAACTGGGCTACACAGACAGGACTGTCTGAAAAGCAGATCATGTCATTTGCCAATTTGGTATGACTTTAGGTAAGTTACTTAATCTCTCTAAAGTGCAATTTGCTCATTATTAAAAAACAATAGCTATCTTTTATTGAGATACTATGTGCCAGGTACTTTTGATGTCTTCTTTTTTCCCCGTCAGTGCAAAATTCAAAACACACATAAAGCAGAGAAAACTATGTCCCCATCACCCAGCTTCAAAAATGATCAACTCATGGAGAGTTTTATATCATCTCTTACCCCACCCTCACTTCTTCCACAATACTCATCTCATCACTGGATTACTTTAAAGCAATTTCTGATACCATATCTCATCTGTAAGTACTTCAGTATGTACCTTCAAGAGATAAAATAACCATAATGCCAGGATCACACTTAAAAATTCCTTTATATTATCTAATATCTAGTCAATGTTCCCATTTGTCTTTTTATGATTGATGTTGTAATTGGCTCCCAAAGTTCATATTTTGCATGTGATTGAAATATCTCCTAAATCTCTTAAAGTACAAGTTCCTCCTCCCTCTTATTTTTTTCTTGCCATTTATTTGTTGAGGAAACAGGCTCATTTGTCCTATAGAATTCACTAGTCTGGATTTGGCCGATTGCAGCCATGTGGTGTGCTTTAACTTGTTTCTCTGTCCCTGGTATTTCCCATGAACTGGTAGTTACATCTAGAGGCTTGATCAGCTTTGGACTTAATCTTTTTGGCAGAAATGCTTCATAGGTAGAGCTGTGTGCATTCCATTGGGTAACTTTTGGAGACACGTGATGTCTATTTGTCTCTAAGTTTTTAAAACTGGTCAGTAGGTTGTGTTGTCAGTCTGATCTAGTCATTGGAAAATTCCCCTGATGGTTTTGCTGCCACTGCTGATCATTGCACAGAAGCATCATTTCATTAGGGGTTACAGAACAGTGACAGTACTCTTAATTTTTATCATTCTGCATTTATTAACTGGAGTTAGCTGATTAAAACACACATACACACTCCACCCCCACCCTTCTCTCATCAACTATTTGGTTTCTCTGAGGTACAATTTAGACAAAATCAGCGTTGATGCTTCATTCCCTCTAAGTTTTCAGAATATTGAGTTGGCCATACTTTTTCAGATTTCATCCCTACCACAACCCTGGTTAAACTGACTACAGGTGAGGTCACAGAGACGACGAGAGATCGAGAGACTCACCACTTGGCATCACAGAGTAAGGGGCAGAGCTGGAATGCCAAGTTAGGTCTGACCATCCCTAAAGCCAGTGATCTGTCTCTGAAGATTACAGTGTCCTCTCTGACTGCCTGTGACTTGACAACTGTCATGAGTCATGGAAGCATGTGATAAACCATGAAGGCAGGGCTTGCTGTTTTTAAATTAGCATTGAGGCTGCCATAGTTTCACTGTGTGTGTCTTGACTTCCTAACAATCAGGGAGCTCCTATGGGCAGGGCCTTGTCACACATGCCACATATGGTCAGAAGCCTTCACCTCAGCCGGTGCAGTAATGACTTATGGACTGCCCGCACTTTTCAAAGTCTCCCTGTGTGAGCCATGACCTCTAACAGCGTTAACTATTCCCGGGCTCTATACCCCAATGACTGCCATTTCCAGCCCTGACTGATTTTGAGTGCTGGCCAGTCTTCTACAGGCACCCCATACTCTACTGGCAAAAGCCATACCCATGTCCCCCCTGCCCAAATCTGCCCCTTCTCTCCTAAACGCTATCATCTCGGTTCTCAGCATCACTGTTCCTCAGATTCCCCAACTAGAAACACAGCCATCTTGGACCCCCATTCCTACTCCTCAACTCCCATGTCTCAGGCTGAAGCAGATGCTAAGATAAAACTTTGGGTGCAAGATATTTATTAAGGATCGAAGGAAGAAAACTTGTAGAAAGGAAATGGATTGGACAGAGGGAGATGTTGAGTTGTGATGCAGGCCCAACCAAGCACCAGCTGACTGGGTAGGGAGCTCTCTCGAGCTAGTAGTGCCCATTGGAATAGTCTCATAGAGAGCCGAGGTGGCCAGGCCCTCTGCACATCGGGCTCCTCACAGCCCGCCTGCCCCTCTAGCTCACTTCTCCTCCTTCCAGCTTCCTGTGTTCCAGCCACACCATTCCCCTAACAGAATGTACCACTGTATAGACTGCTTTTTGCTTGGAACATGCTTTGCCCATTTCTATCTTCTAACCTTCCTCTCCTTTACCTTCTTCGAGGAAGAATAAATCTCATAGTTCTCTGCATACACCTGTTACAGCACCAACTGCATTATATTACATTATTGATATCCAGCCCCTACTCCCCCGGCCACCCCAGACCACAAGCTTCCAGAGGACAAGAACTATGGGCTACTCAGCTCTCGTCCCTAGCTCCCGGCAGATTGCCTGGCATGAGGTAAATATTGACTACTGGTGGTGAATTTGAGCGGTTGTGGTTACATAGAACCAATCCACAACAGCTTGTCTGATTTGAAAGTTTGCCATAGAACACCCAAACGAAAGAAACGAGTATTGAATTTGCGAGAGATATTTCAACATGTCGATTTTATTTAAGAACTTCCTTTTTTGTCTTGAAAAAAATACAAAATTCATTGTGCAAAATTCATCCAGATAAATGATCTAAGTCCCCTGTGGTACAAAATACCTTTCCCAAATGGAAGAGATGGAAGAGGAGGGTTTTCCACCTCAACACAGCACTTGCAGAGTAAGGGTGCCACATGGCCATGAGGCTGCGTGCTGGGCAGGGGTCTGAATCCTGTGAACTGTGAGACCTCAGGCAAGACACACCTCTCAGATCATCAAGTTACTGACTACAAAATGGGCTGATTTCAAAGCTTTTTCTTTCCATAAATTTTAGTTAGGTGTAGGTATTTTTTTATTAATAGAATTATTTTTTAAGTTAAAAAAATAGTAGATAGGACAGAATTCCCTTTCCACGGCAGTTTCCCTTATATTAACTTGCATTAGTGTTAGAATAATGTTTGCAGGTTTATCTGTTGGATAAACAAAATTACAAATACATTTACCCATTGACCCAGCAATCCCACCTAGAGGTGGGATTGCTGGGTCAATGGGTAAATGTATTTGTAACTTTGGTAGATAATGCCAAATTCCCTTTCAGAGGATTGTACTATTGTGAATCCCACCAGCCATGTGTGATAGCTGAAGCCCCTTTCAGCTCAGTTTTTACTCTATCGTCTTCCCAGGACTCAGGCCCAATGGGTAACTTTGTGAAGTTTTTCTAAGATATGGGCTCCTTGGCTGGCTACAGCCAGCTTTGCCACATGCAAGAGAGCTCAAATTAGACAGAAACAGCTTTCAGGCAGAACTTTCAGGGTTCCTGAACAGACAGTTCTCCACATGCTGTGAAACTGTGAAGCTTCCTGAGTTACATTTCCCTGAAACCACACTCTCCTGCTGGTGTGGCTGAGCTGCGCAATAACCTGTGCTTGCCTGGCACCTAAAAGCAAAGCTTCAGACCAGCTGCACCATCCAATATGGTTGCCACTTGCCACAAGTGCCTATTTAAATTTCAAGTAATTAAAATTAAATAAAATTTAAAACTCAGTTCCTCAGTCACACTAGCCGCATTTCAAGTGCTCAACAGCCACAGGCTGGTGGCAAACATATTGCATAGCACAGATCCAGAATATTCCCATCATTGCAGAAAGTTCTGTTGGATAGTGCTGCTCCACAGAGGTGAGCCTTTGTATGGAACTATTAAATATGAAGAAAATGACAGCTAAATGCAAGGTGTGACCCTGGACTGGATTCTGGTCCAGAAAAAGAACATGAATAGCTCAAATGAAAAAATTTGAATAAGGCCTGAAGATAAACTAATAGTATTGAATCAGTGTTTATTTCCTGGTCTTGGAAATTATACTGTGGTTATGTAAGATGTTAATATTTGGGGAAGCTGTATTGCGAAGAGTATTTGGAAATTACTATTTCTGCAACTTTTTTGTAAGTGAAATGATTTCAAAATAAGTTTTCAAGCTTAAAAAATTATAAAACGAGGGAAAAATGAGTGTGTGCCTCCTGGAACTGTCAAAGTATACAAATACACTTGGGAACAGAAACAGCTGTGGAGTAAGCACAGCATTCCAAAAGCCAGTGAGTGAGTTAAGGGCCATCCATTTTGTAAGTGATGGATGGAGCCCTTCGCCAGGTAAAGGAGACAAGAATGCTGGATTTGACACCTGACCTCACCACCTAATTAGCTTCTTAGCCACTGTGAGCCCACGTTCTCTCCGAAAAGACGCCCCTTGCACCTGGGGACTGCTGTGAGGCTCCGAGGAGATGATGGAGATGAAAGTAAGCTGAGAGATGTGAAGGAAAATACCTGTGGGAAAAGATTACCTGCAAAACTTGAGACAAGGCCCTGGACCGATCCTTGTGAAAAAGATTACAAACATTTGCCTGCTGGCCCTGCATGACTATGTGTTTCAGTAAGAAGCAGCTAGAGATCTGATAACAGTGATTTTTTTTTAAGCCCTTAAATGGTGGTCATCTGTTCAATGGTCCCCAGTCTGAGGTCCCATGCTCCTGAAGGTCCAGCCCCTCCAGTTACATGGCTGTGCACCTCCTGGGGGCACTCGGATCAGCATTTGCTTTCTTCCTGATGCTTTCTGCAAAAGACAAGATTCCTATTGCCTCATGCTGCCTAAGTTCTGCTGCATAAGTCTAGTTTTAGGTTTTAATAGGCTGCCATATTTGTGTTAAAAGCAGCAACAATAATATTTAAGAATATTTTGGAAAAAGAAAAAAGTCATACCTAATTCCTCCACTCTGAAATGACTCTGTTTTCTTACTCTGCCTGTGGCAGCTGTGGAATAGCCACCATGCCAGGGGCTTTCCCTTTTGCCCTCAGTAACATGCTATCAATGTTTATTCTTGTTGCCACGTGACCAGTATAGCCTTCACTACTATTGGTGACTGCCTAATACCTCATCCTGTGACATTTTATAAAGCTCCTCGCTAATGGACATTATGGTATTTAAGGCTTTGTCCATGAGCTGACCTTGTTTTTAATGAGGAATTAGTACTGGAACCTTTTATCCTGCCTGTCTGATGAGATGCCCTGAATTCCTAACCAAGCTTTGGGGATTGAAAAAAAAAATGTTTTTGCCCTTTTCCAAAATCTTCTTATTACATTCTGTTTGTTTAATAGCTAGGATCCAAAGGTTGTGATGGCTTCAAAAATTTTATTTGACCAGATCTGACTGGTTCAACTCATATTAAGCCATTCTGGCCCATATGTCTTAATGTTTATGAAAAAGACCTCTGCAGGCTGTTCCAGGCTTATTCCAAACTAGAAAAAACAAAGTATAGAGGGCTGAAGAGGAAGAGACTGTAGTGTCGGTGGCTTTGGGGCTGTGAATGTCTTAAGGATCATCTGGGCCAACATCCTCATTGCACAGAGGGGAAAACCAGGGC
>NW_011888866.1:606299-612352 GCF_000151845.1 Pteropus vampyrus
GAATAAGGCCTGAAGATAAACTAATAGTATTGAATCAGTGTTTATTTCCTGGTCTTGGAAATTATACTGTGGTTATGTAAGATGTTAATATTTGGGGAAGCTGTATTGCGAAGAGTATTTGGAAATTACTATTTCTGCAACTTTTTTGTAAGTGAAATGATTTCAAAATAAGTTTTCAAGCTTAAAAAATTATAAAACGAGGGAAAAATGAGTGTGTGCCTCCTGGAACTGTCAAAGTATACAAATACACTTGGGAACAGAAACAGCTGTGGAGTAAGCACAGCATTCCAAAAGCCAGTGAGTGAGTTAAGGGCCATCCATTTTGTAAGTGATGGATGGAGCCCTTCGCCAGGTAAAGGAGACAAGAATGCTGGATTTGACACCTGACCTCACCACCTAATTAGCTTCTTAGCCACTGTGAGCCCACGTTCTCTCCGAAAAGACGCCCCTTGCACCTGGGGACTGCTGTGAGGCTCCGAGGAGATGATGGAGATGAAAGTAAGCTGAGAGATGTGAAGGAAAATACCTGTGGGAAAAGATTACCTGCAAAACTTGAGACAAGGCCCTGGACCGATCCTTGTGAAAAAGATTACAAACATTTGCCTGCTGGCCCTGCATGACTATGTGTTTCAGTAAGAAGCAGCTAGAGATCTGATAACAGTGATTTTTTTTTAAGCCCTTAAATGGTGGTCATCTGTTCAATGGTCCCCAGTCTGAGGTCCCATGCTCCTGAAGGTCCAGCCCCTCCAGTTACATGGCTGTGCACCTCCTGGGGGCACTCGGATCAGCATTTGCTTTCTTCCTGATGCTTTCTGCAAAAGACAAGATTCCTATTGCCTCATGCTGCCTAAGTTCTGCTGCATAAGTCTAGTTTTAGGTTTTAATAGGCTGCCATATTTGTGTTAAAAGCAGCAACAATAATATTTAAGAATATTTTGGAAAAAGAAAAAAGTCATACCTAATTCCTCCACTCTGAAATGACTCTGTTTTCTTACTCTGCCTGTGGCAGCTGTGGAATAGCCACCATGCCAGGGGCTTTCCCTTTTGCCCTCAGTAACATGCTATCAATGTTTATTCTTGTTGCCACGTGACCAGTATAGCCTTCACTACTATTGGTGACTGCCTAATACCTCATCCTGTGACATTTTATAAAGCTCCTCGCTAATGGACATTATGGTATTTAAGGCTTTGTCCATGAGCTGACCTTGTTTTTAATGAGGAATTAGTACTGGAACCTTTTATCCTGCCTGTCTGATGAGATGCCCTGAATTCCTAACCAAGCTTTGGGGATTGAAAAAAAAAATGTTTTTGCCCTTTTCCAAAATCTTCTTATTACATTCTGTTTGTTTAATAGCTAGGATCCAAAGGTTGTGATGGCTTCAAAAATTTTATTTGACCAGATCTGACTGGTTCAACTCATATTAAGCCATTCTGGCCCATATGTCTTAATGTTTATGAAAAAGACCTCTGCAGGCTGTTCCAGGCTTATTCCAAACTAGAAAAAACAAAGTATAGAGGGCTGAAGAGGAAGAGACTGTAGTGTCGGTGGCTTTGGGGCTGTGAATGTCTTAAGGATCATCTGGGCCAACATCCTCATTGCACAGAGGGGAAAACCAGGGCTGGGAGGCACCATGACTTGCCCAAGGCTCCACGTGAGCTCTATAAAGAGGCAGGGTGAGGACCAGGAATTTGGAAGGTTCAGGTCCAGCGCCACAGCCTGTGGTTTGAGCAGCCCTTGGAAAGCCCTGACACATTCCAGTGGGGCCATGCAGCTCTGACCCTGGGGCCCAGCGCTGCCCTGAGCAGGAGCTATGCAGGGGATGCTCTTACCAGCCAGGTCCCTCCTGCCAATGGCCACAAGGCCCTCGAAGAGCGCTTTGCTGGGGTTCTCACTGGTTGTAGCCATGCCATGCAGCCAGATGAGCAGCATCCGGTGGCCATGCTCCCGGTAGCTCTTGGTGCCTGAGGACCATGAAGGAAAAAGAGAGAGGGAGAAGAAGCCAACCTGGCCCACTTAGCATGAGCCAGGCCCAAGAACGTGTCTATTACACCCTGTACTGCCTCCTAAACACCAAGCCCTTCTCTGTGCTCTAGCAGAGCTCAGCACAGAGATGAGAGAGGAGGAGCAGACTCAGATGGGGGCAGGGTACGGATTTTGTATTGGGGACTCTTGAACTTCCCCCGCCCCAGTCTACCATGCATACTGTTAGTGTCACTCTTAAGAGAGAGAGATAACGCACTCATTCTTGTGATACCACAATGCACATGATTGTTCGTTTTATCTCTGGCTGCTCACGATCTGTGCCTTGCATGTTAGTGGCCCTAGCCTACAGATGAGAAGATGGCTTAGTCAGAGACAGAGCTGGCCATGTCCTTTCTTCTGCACCAGTGTTTCTCAGCCATAAGTACTCATCGGGAACACCTAGGAAGCTTTAGAATATAAATGACACCTGAGTCCCCTCCACTCCCAGCGATTCCAAAGTACTTGGTTGGGTCTGGGTGCAGCCTAGGTACTGAGTGGCGTGAAAGCTTCCCAAGTGATTCCAGTGAACAACCATGTTTGGAAAATAAGTGCCCACACCTCAGTGCCAGTGGTGGGGTTAACTTTTTATTAAACTCTGTGACTAGGCCTGCTGTCCCAGCTGGGGACACACACACACACACTCATACACACACGCATGCACATACACACACTCAGGCACTGATGGGCACAGCCATAGGATCCAAGTCAGTCTTCTCACTGTGTCCTCTGACTTTCTGTCCCTCAGCAGGCACTTTCTCATGGTGCTGTTCTCGGTGCGGCAGTTTCGTCTGACCCATTTATTCACTAGCCCTTGCCCCCAGCCCCGTAATTTATCAGTGCTCCTTTATTGTCTACGGAAGTTCTTATTTAAAATAGAGTTCACTTTTCACCCCCTGCTCTATTCCACTAATTGGTTTGCATATTTTGTGTCTATTATTGTAGTTATATAAATAGTTGAGTCTGGTTGAGTTAGACTCTCTTCACTTTTTTTTCCCCCCCAGAATATTTATTTATATATTTCCTATTTATTCTTTCAGGTAAACTGTAGAATCTTTTAGTCAAGTTTCAAAAACCTCCTATATTCATTTGATTAAAACTGGATCAAAGTTTTAGTCTAATTTGGGAAAAATCAATATCTACATGACACTTTTCTAGCTAAGAATACGAAATGTCATTCTGCTTACCCAAGTCTTATGGTTCACCTAATTTTTATTGTTTTACTCATGTTATTCATATCTTTTTAGAAACACACACTGTCATAAATGGAATATCTTTTTAAAAAATATCTCTGTATATTTTGCCCACTTATTGATACATAGGAACACTGTGTACGTATATTTGTATATTTTATCATATGTTTAGCCATTTTCTTGAATTATTTTAATCTAAGTTTTCTGTTGATTTTAGACTTCCTGTGTATATAATTATAGCATCTGAAATTAATAAATTTCTCTCTTCCTTTCCAATATTTATACTCCTTATTTCTATTTCTGTTTTGTGCCTTAGTACCAGGGCCAAATTTTCCAAATAGATGTTAAATTATAGTGACGACAGCGATTCCTTTCTTTTTACTGGGAATGCCTTAGTTTCATGTTTGAATGATGCATGCCAGCTCCAGATGATTCATGAAGAATATGAAGTTCACAGACCAATGGGGGAGGGAAAGGCAGAAGGCATAGCCGGTGCAAAGGCCTAGAGGAGGCCTTTAGGCACTCCGTGTGTTGGAAATGGCATGTGCCTTTGTGTGGCTAGGCTGGGGTTGCACAGGCTTTTTCCCCAGAAGCACAGAAAACTGAATACATCTCAAGTGTCCCCACCCCTCTGCCCACTGGTTGCTCCGGGGTGCCAAGGCAAGGTGGTACCTGTCCACTGTTGCTCGATGGCGTGGACATGGGCCTCAGTGAACTCCCAGCAATACGCGAGCTTCTTCCATTCATGAGGCTGCAGGTACCTGGAGGCCAGTCGCCACAGCACAGAGCGGAACTGCTCTGTTTCCTGCCGATGGTCCTGCTTAAAGGTCAAGCTTTCCCTAGACGGGTCACCAGGGTCCCTGCAGGAGAGGTGGTCCTGTGGGGCAGATCCCAAAAGTGCATCGGCCGTCTGGGGGAAATCCCTGCCAGGTTCTCCCTTATGATCCTGGACTGGGAACTGGGACTGGCATCATTATGGATCTAGAGCTTACTGTCCACTACTCTGGCCTCTATGCCTTGCCTTGACCTCTGGAACCTAAGCCATTCACACTGTTCCTCCATCCAGAATTTCTCTCACCTCCTTGTCCCTCAACCCCATTGCCATAGTCAAAAGACCACCCAAATGCCACCTCTTCCAGAAAGGCTTCCCAATTTCTCTTTTTTCCTTGTATTCTTACATTAAAGTTTTGGTCAACAGAATGACTCAGCAGCTGCGGCTAAAACCAAGCAAGCCAAGAACCAGGCACTGGACTTGCTGAGTCTCAATAAGGAGTGAAGGGTGCTATTATAGAATTCTTTCTATGCAAAACGGATGACAAAATGAGAGGTTACAAAAGCAATAGCATAAATTAAACCCACAAAAGCCTAAAGTAAGTGAATGAAGAGTTCTGATTGTTAAAAAGCTCACAGTGAGAAAAATCACCCTGGTGTCTGCATGTTACATCTTGGTCAACAGTGTCTGGCCAGTCACCTGTGAGGTGGTAACCTAGGAGCTTGGCTCTCACCTGGGGTGGTAAAAACCGTTTCCCTAGAGCAGTGTTCTCAGGTCCACTGGTACATTGGGGTCCTCTGAGAGCTTTAAGAACTACTGATGCTTGGTCTCCAGGCCAGAGATTCCGTTGAATTGGCCTGGGGGTAGGGAGGCAGAATTCATGATTCTAACTGTGCCTCTGCCTTACTGTTGAGAACTTCTAAAGAGTGAGGTGGCTTAGAATTAATCACAGAGATGAATCACTTCATCAAACCCTTGGTAGTAATATCTTGGGGTTACATTTAGGAGCCTCTGTTGCAAAGGAGTTGTAATGCTTATGAGAATCTAGCGTGTCAGTGAAAGAGAATATCTTATGATTCCCAGTGAAATTTATTATTCATCAACTGACTTTGGAATAGTGATTTTTTATTTGAGAGTTGTAAGTCAGTAAACATTAAAATGTCTAAGATATTTGAAGTTCACTTTATAGGTTTAATTTATTGGATTTACTAGGGTAATTTAAGCATTTAGGAAGCATTTGAAGTGCTTGAAAAGAAAATCTATTAAATGTATTCATTTACTTTAAAATGTTTACAGTAGTTTAATTAACTAAGTTTAAACATGAGACCAAACATTAATCAAAAGGCTTCCTTAAAAGTGACTGTTAAAATTTACTAGGTTGTATAATAGAATAATAAGATTTATAAAATGAATATAAAAGTTTAAGGAAAACTAGTTTCTAAATTTGTAGACAATTAAGTATTAATTTTTAAAACTGAAGAAATGTAAAAATTATTTTCTGTGTATAAAAACAACCCACAAAGACACCAAAAAACTTCCCATCCCATTCCCATTTACTGATAACCGGAATAGCAAATATTTGCCCTTAGTAAGCCACTCTTTCCCAATTCCACAGCAGACATCACTAATCAGTCCCAACACACTTTCCTACTGGGCTCAGAAAGTTGCCTGAATACAATACTCCAAGCGGCAATTCCAATCACCTGGAGATTGGCAGTGAGCTATAAGCAACTGGCCATCTCTTTATCCACACATGCATGTGTTCATCCATCAACCAAGAGTGACAGCCATGTCCAGTAGTCTTTCTACATTGGCGTGGACCTCAGTCAGCCTTATTTCAGTGTGGTTTGGATAATCCCCCATCCCCAGACCCTCACAAACAACCCTAGTAGTAGGTAAGGCAGGGATTATTACCCCCTTGGAAACAGAATAAACAGTTCCACCTCGAGCAAAGCCGCGTCCTTTCCAACTTGGAGAGATCAAGCATAGGGTGTCAGTACCTTCTCCCATCTGTAGAAACGATCAGCTTTTATGATCATGTCTACCAGGCTGACGTGGTTGCTGCGGG
>NW_011888866.1:612402-612775 GCF_000151845.1 Pteropus vampyrus
GAGAGATCAAGCATAGGGTGTCAGTACCTTCTCCCATCTGTAGAAACGATCAGCTTTTATGATCATGTCTACCAGGCTGACGTGGTTGCTGCGGGTGGCCACTGCCAGGGCGGTTTTTCCTTGCTGCAAGTAAGAAGCGAGGAGGGAAGCCACAGTTTCTACAGGAAGGATCTAGCACCGACTACAAACTCTGCTGCCCAAAGAAAGCAGTTCCCAAAAGTCTACACTGGAGAGCAGAAGGGCTTTCTGAGCATGACAAGAGAGGTGGAAAAGTCATAGGTTGAATAAAGTAATAATAATAATTCCAGCTACCACCTCTTGTGTTTCTTTAGAATTTAGGAAGCCTTAGAACAATGAAACACAAGCCTGCATA
>NW_011888866.1:612825-621621 GCF_000151845.1 Pteropus vampyrus
GAGAGATCAAGCATAGGGTGTCAGTACCTTCTCCCATCTGTAGAAACGATCAGCTTTTATGATCATGTCTACCAGGCTGACGTGGTTGCTGCGGGCGGCCACTGCCAGGGCGGTTTTTCCTTGCTGCAAGTAAGAAGCGAGGAGGGAAGCCACAGTTTCTACAGGAAGGATGTAGGGTGGTCTCTAGCACCGACTACAAACCCTGCTGCCCAAAGAAAGCAGTTCCCAGAAGTCTACACTGGAGAGCAGAAGGGCTTTCTGAGCATGACAAGAGAGGTGGAAAAGTCATAGGTAGAATAAAGTAATAATAATAATTCCAGCTACCACCTCTTGTGTTTCTTTAGAATTTAGGAAGCCTTAGAACAATGAAACACAAGCCTGCATAACTCCAACATTACCTGTGAAATAGTTGTTACCAGCCCCATTTCTTGGATGAAACAAGAGCCCAGAGATGGGCATGGGGCTTGGGCTTATTGTGTCCTATTTGCCCACCTCCCCTCAGTCTCCCAGCCCTTTGCTCCATGCCTCCTCCACAGTGCTGGCCTCAGCCACTCCTAGGACCTGTGGGGAAATGGGAAGCTCCCTTTGGAGTGTGGTCAGTTGCCCTGGGGCCCAGCTGAAAGCAGGGAGCCCCTCCCAGGTCCAGCCTCAGGGCCTGGTCTGCCTCCTCGCCCCCAACCCTCCCCATCCCACCTGAAGGGCTGGCCTTGCTGGGCCACATATACAAATGCCATTCTTTTCATGAGCCTGTGACCTCCCAGATCTCCAGCCACCTGAGGAGGTAGCTACCTCAGAAGGGTTTGTGGAATGCTGAGGTGCTGCTCCTCCACTCCCCCACCGCACTCCCCGCCAGGTGATTTAAATGCTGAGGGATCTCAGAGAAGGCAAGGGAAGGTAATAAAGGGGCAGGAAGTCTTCCTAGAGGAGGTTGCATTTGTGCTAGTATATAGGGATGGGGAGGCCTTGACACTCTGAGAGCAGGAGGCATTTCAGCAGGGTCTCTGGCAAACAGGGAGCCATGAAAGCATGAAAGGGAGGATGGTTGTGAGCAGAGAAGTACCTTATCTCTCAAGTTTAAGTCAATCCCCGCAACCAGGAGCATCTCCGCTATGTCCTGCCAGGCGTGCTCCGCAGCAAGGTGGAGGGGCGTCTGCTGCCTCTGCGGAAGAAGCCAAGGGATGGGAGGATCAGAAAGGCATACAGGGTGGGCCAAGGCTCAAAGCCAAGACAGGACCAGAGTGGGTACACACCAAGCTGGAACTTAACAAAGGATTATAACTTCTCTAAGAAGTTATGGGAGGCAGGGAGTAAACGAGGTTTAATAATGAACATAATACTCAGCAGAGAACAAAAAAGTGGAAAGAATAAAGAAAAAATATTACTTGATAACCCACCTAAGTCCAGCTCTGTAATGATCCTGTGTATTATATTTATAGTTTTACATATTTGAGATCATCCTATATATATACATTTTGCATTCATTTTTATACTTAACATAATACTTTCCACATATTATAAACTCTTATAAATGCTGTTTTTAATAGCTTTATAATAGTCTACATCCATACCATAATTTACCTAACACTTCTCAGTTTTTAAATTTTGGGGTCATTTTCAAATCAAGGACTGCTAAACAGTACTGCAATGAATATCTTTATGCATATTTCTCGAAGCTGAATTCTCAGTCCTGCAAATACTGACCATTTTAACAGTCTACGATATATCCTGCCAAATTGCTTTTTACTCCTAGAGGTTCTGTATGCCAGCACGGAGGACTATATGGTTGGGAGGTGGATTGTGGAGATAGGGATTTAAAAAGACTCCTAACAGATCACAACTTCAGGACTCAGAGGCCTCTTGTCATTACACAAGACTGCTTCATCACCTCTTCCCTGGGAATTTTCCTTAAGGAAAAAAGACAGCAAAAGGAAAAGGTTGAATGTAGGGAGACGTTTACTGCAGTGTTATATATATCATGGCAAAAACTTGAAAACCACCAACATGTTCAAAATAGAAGAGTGGTTAATAAAACGAAGTTACCTTTAACAAATATTCAAATAGCATTTTACAAGCTAAAAAAGCAATTCTTCAGCTCTGGTGCCATGCTGATACACCGCAGTCCAGCCCTGCCAGCCCAAGAGGGTGCCAGGCTCCATGGGGCCCAGATGGTTTCTGCAGCCACTTACGTTGTCAGTGGCATCCAGGTCACTGCCGGCATCAATGAAGAGCTGGACCAGCATGGGAAAGTTGTACCTCACAGCGAGATGCATTGGAGAGGCACCCTGCTGAGGAGGGAGACATGTGGATCAACTGACGTGTCCCTCCCAGGACTGCCTGGCTGCAGGCGGGGGCTGCAGGATGGGAGTATGGCGGGGGTATGGATTTGGCGGTAGCCTGAGGTATTTATAGCCCCAAAGCCTGAATCCCTGGGGTCCAAAACTTATCCTTAAGGTGGGCAGGGACCTGAAGACCCAAGTTTGAGATTTTGCTATGCCAGGAACTCACTAGGTGACTTTGGGCAAGTCATTTCCCTTTTCTGCTACTTTTCATCAGGAACAGAAAAAGAACATTAGGTAGAAACTAAGGAATCTGGAAAAAGTATGGATTTCAGTTAATAATAATGTATTGACAATGGTTCATTAATTGTGACAAATACACCATACTAATGTAAGATGGTACTAATAGGGGAACTGGATGTGGGGTATATGAGAACTGTTTGTACAACCTTTGCAAGTTTTATGTAAAATTATATATATTCTAAAACAAAAAGTTTATTAGAAACTGCAGAACACTGTGAATAGTATGCTTTAAAAGGGGGGCGAGGGTGGAGAGACCCACATGAATATGCCCAACCGATTTTTGACAAAGGTGCAAAAGCAACTCAGTGGAGGAAGTTAGATAGCCAGCCTTTTCTATAAATGGTTCCAGAGCAATTGGACCTCCGTAGGCAAAACAAACAAACGACATAAGCCCTTGGACTGAAACCACACATCTTACACAAAATTAACTCAAAATGGATCATAGGAGGAAAACTTCAGGATCTAGGACTAGGCAGAGTTCTTAAATTTGACACCAAAAATACGACCCAAAGAAGGAAAATATTGATGAATTGGATCTTGTCAAATTAAAAGTGTTTTGCTCTGCAAAGGATCCTGTTAAGAAGATGAAAAGACAGGCTACAGACCAAGAGAAAATATTTGCAAGTCACATATCTTACAAAGGCTAGTTCTAGAATATAAAAAGAACTCTCAAAACTCTACAGTTAAAAATAAACATTTAGAAAATGAGCATAAGACATGACTAGACAGTTTACTGAAGAGGATATACAGATGGCAAAAAAGCACATGAAAAGATGTTCAACATCATTAGCCATCAGGGAAATACAAGTTAAAACCATGATGAGATATCACTATACACATATCAGAATGGAAAAAATTTTAAAAAGCGACACCACCAAATATTGACAAAGATGTGGAGAAACTGGATTACAAGTACATTGCCGCTGGGAATGTAAAATGGTACAGCCACTCTGGAAAACAGTTTTGGAATTGTTTATAAAACTAAATATGCAATTACCATAGGACCTAGCAATTGCCTTCTTGGCATTTATCCCAGAGAAATGAAAATGTGTGTTTATACAAAAATCTATACATGAATGTTCATAGCAGCTTTATTCATATTAGCCCCTAACCGGAAACAACCAGATGTCCTTCAACAGGTTCCTGTAAATCATTACAAAATAAAAAATAACCCAAGAGAAAAATGGTCAAAGGCTATGAACAGACATTTGATTAAAAAGGGAATACAGAAGACTCTTAAAAGGAATATAAATTAATACCGCATGGAGATAAAATTCTTCACTCATCAGATTGGCACAAATCCAAAAGCTTTGCCAAATGTGTTGACAAAGCTGTGGGGAAATGGGCACCATTTTATATTACTGAGTGAGTATAAATTGATACAGTCCATAGAGAGAGCAATTTGACAGTATGTATAAAAAGTACAAGTGCAAGTGCCCTTTGACCCAACAAATCTATGTCTAGACATTTATTCTACAGATATAATTCCACATATATGGAATGATATATGTGTAGATTTTTGTTGCAGTATTGCTTGTAATAGCAGAAGATTAGAACCACACTTATATAGAAGACAATTTAATAAATTATGGTCCAACCATGGAGTGGAATACTATGCAGCTATAAGAAAGAATGAGGAGGTTTTTAAATATATATACTTATATGGAAAGATCTTAAAGATATAGTTATGTGATAAAAGCAAGATGCACATTCTCCAATAAAAGGTACTGGTGCTTCTTGGAGAAATTGATTCTAGGACTAGGGCAGGAAATATATAGGATGAGTCAGGAGCATCTTGTGATAGAAAGTAAAGAAGTGCTCAAAAAAACACAGTGATGTACATACACACTTACTAGAATGACTAAAAACCAGGACACTGACAGTACCAAATGCTGGCAAGGATGTGGAGCAACAGGAGCTCTCATCCAAGGCGGTGCCCCCTTGGGAAACAGTTTGGCAGTCTCTTACAAAACTAAAGATGCTATTACCATATGATCCAGCAGTCATGTTCCTTGGTATTTACCCAAAGGAGTTGAAAAGTTATGGCTCATAAAAACCTATATATATAGATGTTTATTGCAGCTTTATTCATAATTGCCAAAACTTGGAAGCAACCAAGATGTCCTTCAGTAAACAAATGGATAAATAAACTGTGGTGTATCTAAACAATGGAATATTACTCAGCGCTAAAAAGAAACGAGCTATCATAGCATCAAGCCATGAAAGGACACGGAGGAGCTGTAATGCATATTACTAAGTAAAATAAGCCAATCTGAAAAGGCTATATAATGTATGATTCCAACTATATGACATTCTGGAAAAGGCAGTACTATGAAGACAGTAAAAAGATTATGGTTGCCAGAGGCTGGGTGGGTGTGGGTAGGGGTTGAATAGTCAAACAGAGGATTTTTATGGCAGTGAAAACATTCTCTGTGTTACTATAATGGTGGATACATATCATTATATATTTATCCAAACCCATAGAATGTATAACACTAAGAGTGAACCTAATGTAAACTATAGACCTTTTTTTTTTCAATTGGAAGAAAAATGTAAAACCTAATATACAATGTTGGTGAGAGGAGTAAGAAATGTGTGGCCCACACACTGCTGTGGCTCTGCACATTGGCACAAGATTTTTAGGAAGTGATTAGGTTTATAAATCAAGAACTAGAAAGATGTTCACAACCTCAAATGCCCACTTCTGAGAATCTTTCCAAAAGAAAATTTATATGCACGAATAAAGCTGTACCACTGGTATTGACAAGTAAACTTGATGTCATACCTTGTTAAAGAGGCTAATCATGACCCATCTAGTATCAGACCAAATGTCATCATCAAAAGCTATGCAGCAATACAGAAATGCTGTATTGCTGGGCACAAAATTATATATATATTATAATTCTAACTATACTAAAATAGGTAATTTTTAAAAAATTGTTATAGAGTAAATAAAAAAGCATATCTGTGGGTAGTAGATAATGGATGATTTTATTACATTTTCTAAACTTCCTTTAATGAATTTTAAAGTATAATTTTGTTGGCAGATTTAAATTAATATTTGAACATATAGAGAGACATATTGTGTTCTATAGAGGAAGACTAATTATTAAAATCATTTAAATGATCTCCAATTAGTTTACAGTAGTACAGTGATTAATCTAAATCTTTAATTTTTTGACAAAATTACCTTAAATTTCAATTGGAAGAATAAACAGGTAAGAATATAAAGGGATAAAAAAATTATACTAACAAGAATAATTAAGGGAGACTATTATATATGACTTTAAAACAAATTATAAGGCAACAATAAAATAGTATGGTACTGGCTCAAGATTAGAAATACAACTCATTAAAAAAGAATCTTTCACCCAGAAATAGAACCCATCATATATCAAAATGTAAATATGTGATGATGGAAGGAATGAAAAAGCACTAAAATATGTTAGAATTATTTAATAAATACACTTGAGATAGAGACATAAAAAATTGCGGGGGGAACATCTGTTATTAATATATCACACCATATGTAAAAGTACATTTTAGGAAGATTAAAAAGAAACATCAAACAACTAGAATATTACTAAATTAAAATTCAAAGCTTGTGTCAAGAATAATTTTGATTTCATAAAAACTTACACCTTCAGTATGTCAAAAAATTATAAGAGCAAACAGCATACATGATGGTCCAAAAATTAGTTTAAAAAAAAACACAAACAAAAAACTCACCATTAGGGCAAAAGATCTGAAGAAATAACTCACAACAGAAGAACAAACTAGAAAAATGAGTTAATGGGAAAAGTTCAATATAATCTAAGAGATTTAAAATAAAACAATAACAAAGAATCATTTAACTACAAAATTGATTAATATCTAATATTGGTGAAAGGTCACTCAAAAATGACTAGGAGCTACATGCTGTGAACTTTGTGGAAAGCAATTTAACAACATATCAAAAATCATAAAAATGTTTTTATTAGTTGTCCTAGAAATCCAGTTTGGAAAATTCATATATAATACAAAAGAAATAAAAAATTATACGCCATAAAGATGTTCATGAAATCAATATTTATAGTGGCACAATCAGAGCCAACTTAAATATCCAACAGTTGAGGAACTGTTAAGTAAAATGTGATGTGAACACTGGACCACATCTGGCATGGTCAGCCCCTAAAAACGGCTACTAGGAAAACTGCAGCAACTCTGGATACCTGGGCTGGGTAGACTCCACTGGACTAGAGTCGAGATTCTTGCGTCTTGATGGGGAAAAACAAATAAGCGTCCCCCTTTCCAGAATTCTGCCTTAGCCTGGATTCATTCTAGTTGGAGGTGCTGAGGAGAAACTGAGAGGGAATAAAGTATTGCTTTACTAGAGCTTTGGGATTAAGGATGCCTTTTTCCCTCTATATTCCAATAAACTGTGTTACACTGTCTTTACAATAATTTTAAATAGAGTATTTATTTCAGCTATATGAAATGACCTCTTTCTAATTTAAATAATAGATAGTTCCTCATTTATGTAATGAGAATAATAACAGGACCTATAGATAAGGAAATAGAGGCCCAGGGAGGTCAAAGCTGCTCGCTGAAGGTCATTTAGTTTTTGAGTGGCAGACCCAGGTCGCAAAGCCGAGTTGTCTGACACCAAAGTCCACGTCTTAACCACAAGGTTCCCTGTCATCTATGGTATACTATGTGTACTACAACATAACAGGAAAAAAAATGAACAACCAAGAGGCTAGATGTATAATAAAAAGATCATTACTAAGACCCAATGGATAAATGAGTGGAGAACAGGAGGAAATTCACTCGGGAAGAAGTGCAACCTTGGTTTCTAATTCTGTTCCACTAGAACCTTATTTGACTTTCCTACCTGCGGCCAGCTTCCCTGGTCCTGGGCCCCACTCCTACCCGCCTCCCCAATCAATGAGGTCGTGGAAGACTTTGCAGAGGACACTCCCTTCAGCCCAGGCCCCACACTTACATAATCAGCCACGTTGGTGCAGCCTCCTGCATGGATGAGGGCCCGGGCCACATCCTCAGAGCCTCCAAGGGCTGCGTAGTGCAGGCCGCTCTGTTCCTTCTAGAGGAAAACAGGAATCATTGCAATGTCCCCTCACAGTGAGTTTACGAAGCACTTTGGGATTCATTATTCCATTTTTGTCTCATACCCTCGTTCTCCCGGACTACTATCCCCCTTAAACCCTGAGGCTGGAGAAATCAATGACTTGCCGAGGCCTGGTGTCTAGCAAAAGGAGCTCATTATGGTCTCAACTTTTTCTCACTTCCTCTCACAAACTCTGACACATAAGTCATGTATATCTCCGACACATGCAGAGTATAGACTCTGAGGACATGTTTTCAAAGAAGGGGACAGTAAGATTTGCCAGTACAGGGCAAACCCTACCTGGCATGCACTGCCCAGCTGGAGCTGGTCTCAGGGTATCCCAGCAGGACTTGCCAGGGCCAAAGCAAGGGCTTCCTCCTGGAAGGGCCTTCTAAGTGCTCTTCTTCAGTCAGAGCCAACCCCTGGCCCAACAGCGACCTCACATGAGATACCTCCCCACTCTGCCAGGCCAGCCTCACTAGGTGACCAATTATCTCAGATTGCCTGGGACTGAGGGTTCCCTGGGATACAAGACTTTCTATTTTAAAACCAAGACATCGTGGAGCAAACTGGAACAAGTTGGTCACCCTCTCAAAGACTGTCTGAGTGAGCGCACAGAGTGGGTGGGAACCAGGCCATCTCTCAATGAGAAATGCATTCACTTTGGGTTTGCTCCCTTCTCAGAGACCCTGATGCATGACACGGAGGGGTAGGAGTGTCCATACAGAACGGGGCCTCTGCCAGAAACCAAGACTAGAGCACAAGGCCCAATGCAGTGGGCAGCTCCAACCCCACCAATGGCCACCAGCTGGACACAACCTCCCCAGTCTCGAAACTCCTATGCTGTTACTGTTAGGAAGCCCTCCCAGTGCTGGGCACAGAGAAAGGGCCTCATTGACCAAAGAGCAACACCAGAAGAACACATTTGGGTGCCCTAAAGCAGCTACTTTCCTTCTCTGGGCCTTGGAGTCCCTCACACCCTCCACTCCCATACTCCTAGGCTAGTAGCTCCAACACCTTCTAAGGGAGTTCTGTAAGTGTTTTGTAGCTTATAAAGCATGATTCACAATTAGGAAAGTTTAACATTGATATTATTAAATTTACATTTGC
>NW_011888866.1:623546-630043 GCF_000151845.1 Pteropus vampyrus
CATTCTCCTCACCCTCCAAGCTGCCTCACTCCTGCTTTCTGTCCATTCCCTCCTACTCCAGGAAGCCATCCCTGATCGTCCTGGCCACTGAGACTTCTCGCATCTTTTGAGCACACAGCCTGTGTATGACTTCTTGGTAATCCCTCATGCCTCGGGCCCTGCAAAGTCTGGAATTTTGTGCTGCTGCTTAGCTTTTCCTGGTGGGCTAGTAGTCCAAGAACATGTCCCTAGCTCCTGGCTTCAGGGCCTCTATGACAGAAAACTAGGCTGCATCACTGGCGGGAGTTCCTTAAAGGCAGGGAGTGAGTGTCATGCATCTCTGCGTCCTCCAGGGGGCAACTCACCACATTCCTCTCCTCCAAGTCCAGCCTGATGTCCAGGAGTCGCTGTAACACAGCCAGATGGCCCCGGCCAGCAGCCAGGTGCAGGGCTGTGTTCCCCTCCTACAGGGAGAAGGGGCTGGGAGAATCATAGATCCTCTCAGGCTCTGGGGACCCGCTGGAGCCATCCCCTTATTTCACAGACATGGAAATTGAGGTCCAGAGAAGGCAAGTGACATCTTCAGGGTTGCAGAGCAAATCATGAGTTGCTGCAACACAACCAGGTGGACTCTACAAACTGTAGTCTTGCGTACTAAGCCAATGCCACCCTGCCCCCTGAGAACTGTGCGAAAAACTACAACTCAGGGCACTTTCAAGGGCCAAGTCCTGGTCTCTCTTATATTACAAGGCAGACACCTTACTTTAAAAAAAAAATCCCTACCTTCCATGTTCCTGTCTAAAGTTAATCCCTTGCTGGGGACCCCAGATCACCATCCCCATCCTCTGCTTAAGGCCACAGCTCCAGGGACTCTCCCTGTGCTCAGGCTGTACCCAGCCAGCCACATGGCCCAGTCACTTGCCTCCTTGTCTTTGTTCAAGATGTTAGCTTTTCATTGACTAGTGTGGCCCGCCCTGACGTAATTTAAATCTGGAACTCCCACCCCTGTCCTCCTGATCCCCTTATCCCACTCAGCTTTTCCTTTTCCCCATAGCACTGATAACCTCTAACAGTTTATAATTTACTTGTAACTACGCTTATTATTTATTGTCTGACTCTGCTGTTAGAACTTAAGCACCACAGGGCGGAGATTTCTTTTTTGTTCTCTAAAGTGCCTAGAATAGGGCCTGCAGCACATGGCAGACACTCAAAGGTATTTGTTCAGTGAGTAAATAATGTGATGGAGAGCTTAACCTGTGTCTTTTGGAAATTGAAAGCCAAAGGACTGGCATTTGCCTCACACTTGAGAAGTCCAAAGGTGACTGTGACAGAGCTGAGAGAGTGGAGCGGGTGGGGTAAGGCAAAAGGCACAATATTTTTGTATTAAAAGTGGCCCCTGCTGAGGGGTTATCCTCAAAGGGATCTTACTAGGACACCTAGAGGGGAAAGGACAGCTGGAAGTGGCCAGCCGGAGAAACAGTATGTCCCTAAAGAACCACAGAAGGCAAGGATACCTGAGGAACCCACAGAAACATACAGAAGGGAAGATCCAGCTTTGGCCATTCATCACATCCAGAAGGCCCCTTGGACACATCTAGCTGAACCATTCATGGGAGCCTCCTAGCTCAAGCTCTTTCCTCATCCTGGCCTGTCGCAGTACCTTCCTGAGGTAAGAATCAGGACATTCACATTTAGGCATAGATCTTTAAAGGGCCCGATGAGGATGTGAACATATACCAAAGCCAAAGCAGTACTTAAAAGAGTTAAAAACATACCCACCCCATGATAGATCCCACACATACATAAAACAGCTATAACTATCTTATGGGATCAAAGATGAAACATTTAAATTTCCCTTATGATCATCATCATATTATATTAATAAATAAACTTAAGTTTAAAAATTCCCCTCAGCGGCTTTGTTCCGCTGCTCTCCCACCCTCTCCACTCACTGCAGCAAGCAAGGATCAGGCTGTGGGGCTGTGGCCACAGTGTGAAGTCTCTGTGTTCAAAGAGACACAGAGAACGTGAGTGAACGGAGGCGAGCCCGACACATGCCCCCAGCGAACAGGGCTGTGGAGACAGGGCAGGGCTTTCTCTTTCCTTCTGGGTTATTAATATCCACATCTTGTCCTTTGAAGATGCAGGTGGCACGAACCCCCTACTAGGGCTGGGCAGGGCAGGGCACTCAGAGGCAGGAGAGGCTGACAGTAGGAGGGCTTGGCCTTGGGCCCAGTGCCTTCTGCCCTCCACCTGTGGGGGTGCCCAGCCTCTTTACATCTGTGAGGTCCTGTCAGCATCTCCCTAATGTTCCCAGTGGAATTAATCACTTTCTCTGGGCTCTCAAAGCCTCCCTACCATTACAGCACCTGAGGCACGACATGCGTTGTCATTGATTCTGACAAGTCTATCCCCCTATGCAGCCATGGGGTCCTAGCAAGAGTCAGACCTTAAGTGGCCCAGAACCTTGTAAAGCTTACTTACTGTGGCCCCTCCCCAGATGAAATACTCCTCATCTGAAAATATAAAACTCAACAGGGCCATGCAATTTTAAATGCTTCTTTCTAGAATTTCCAATTGCAAGGGTTCTGGGTAAGTTCATCAAAGCTGGACTTTTGTTTTTTTTGGTTTTGGTGCTCCTGCTCTCTTGGGGCCCTAAGTAGAATCATTTTTTTGCCTCCTGGGTAGATGTGTCCTGGTAAGGGCTGTCATTGATCCCTCTTTGTATTCTCAGTTCCCAGCACAGAACATGGCCATTTCCAGAGATAGCCATGTTTCCGAAATGAAGGAAATCAGCCTAATTCAAGTCTCAGGATCCGACTCGGTCTTACTCAGTCTTCATCCCTAAAGGATGAGTGTGGACAGACAGATTTGTTGTAAACCCAAGGGCTCAGTGCCCCAGGAGGCAGCTTGGTGAGAGCGAGGAGCACAGGGCTAAGGCATCAGGATGCTGGTTCCAAACCCAATTGACATTTGTCTTGCTGTATGATCTTGGCTAAAGTATCCTCTTCTCGGAGGGGGGAGTGGGAAAAATAAATACATAAAATGTTTAAAATAAACAAGTAAATAAAAAATAAAGTATCCCCCTCTCTGGGCCTCAGTTTCCACATCTGTAAAGTGAAAAGGTTGAAGTAGCCTTTGATATAGATGCCTTCCAATTCTAAGATTCTACAGTGCATTCGTCTGTGAACTCCGTCACTAGCTTAGAAACAGGACTTCTTCTATTCTGGCCAAGGACATTAATCAGAAAATTTAAAATGGAGTTCGTCCCTTTGATGAAATCATTGTTTAGAATTTGCTGCAACATCTTTGCCTAAGGATTCACAAAGGTCCATTGCCACGAGTCATTTGTAGGGTAGTCCCTTGAGGCCCCATCCCTCACCCCTTCTCAGATAGGTGAAATCTACTCTGAAAGAAATGCTCCCTTGTCAGTATTCTTATTCTACTTTTGCCATTACCATAGTAAATTACTAAATCATAAAGAAAACAAATAACCACAGATGTATGGCTACCAACCCCCTAACTCTTCCCATGCCCCCTAACAAAAGACGTCCTCAGTGGAATCACTGTCTGCTCAAACCCATCCTAGACAGCACTACAAATCAATTCGATTTGCCATCCTGACTCCCCGCATTAGCTCATAGCTCTTTACTAGGATTGTGGCATTGAGTTCCTTGAGTAAGAAACCGTCATGGGCATCTCTGTGCTCCTCCCTGTAGCACAGGGCAGGCCCATCGAGTGTGCTCAAAAAAGGCCTGTTTAAAGAACTTCGGACACACTCTCGCCTTTGGCTGCCTGCTTCTCTAGCATGTTGGAATCAGAAGTAGGCACAGGAGAGCTGTCAGCACCCATCCCTGTCAGGAGCCCAGAGCCTGGCCCTCCCCTGGGGCCCACGGTCACAGTACCTTGTCTTTGACACTGTGGTCACAGCCAGAGCCCACAAGGAAGTCCAGAGCATCCAGCTGCCCGTATTCAGCTGCCCGGTGAAACGCCGTCCTTCCCAACTGACCGGTGAAAAGATAGTGAACCTTCCGTGCCTGCCCACCTGGCCTTCATTTCCCCAACCACTCTGGGCTTGCAGTGGCCTCTCCTGCCCCAGACACTCTCCCCTCCCCTTACCCAACACATTCTGCCTAAAAAGCCCAGATCAAACTTCCCAATAAAACCTCTTGGGTGGGTCTCTCCCCAACTGAAATCCTCCTGCAGTCCCTGCTGCCTACTGAATAAGGGCCAGATTCCTATGGCTGGGGGTTGAGGTCTCCATGAGAGACCCCAATGGCCCTAACTCCCAAGATTGTGATCAAACTGAACTGACACACAAAGGGTCTTTTCCATCTCTAAAGCTCTAGCGATGCTCTCTCCTCCATCTGGAATGCCCCTCTACTTTCTAATCTTAGCAACAAAATCCATTTCATTCACCAAATGCCACCTCCCCCAGGAAGGAAAAAGGAGTTATTCCCTTCTCTAACCTGTCTAGTCCTTATCAGAGCCTCTCTGAGGGAACGAGCCATGTTCTGCTTGTGTCTTGCTCATTTGTGCCCTAATACCCTTTTTAGACCAATAGCTCCCTGAGGCAGGGTTCAGTCTGCACTTACCATAACTCACAGGATGTGCTCAAGGAATGGGTAGGAGTGGCCCCAGGAGCCCCAATCCAAATGAAAAGAACAAACAGCCTTGATGCCACTCTCACCTTGTCAGCATGGTCCAGGGCCACGTCCTCCAGGTCTTCCATTATGAACGCCAGCACTGGCACATGGCCTTTTTGGGCTGCACAGTGCAGTAAGGTAAGGCCATCCTGGAAACAAACCCAGGGTGGTCCCTGCAGTCTGCGAAGGGAAGCCCTTCTCACTGGTTGTCTCCCAAAAGCAACATCTTAGTTGCAAATCCTATTTTTACAGCCCAGAGCCTCTACCCTGGCCTTGCGTTACAGCTAGATTATTTGAAGCACTGTTTTTCAAATAGATTGCCATCGGTGGTCATAAAAATCAACAGAACAATGTTTTACATCATGACAGTGGTTTTTGTTACACAGGAGTAGCATTTGTCAAATCTCAGAGATCATAAATTTAAGATTTGTGTACTTCACTATATGTAAAGAAATTGAACCCTAGTTAATAATACGCATGCTGATGTATTTAGAGGGAAGTACACTGATGTCTCTAATTTACTTTTAAATGCATCTAAAATTTATAAAGAGCTCTAAAACTCATCAATGAGGAATTAAACAATTGCAGACAAAAAAGGCCCACACACTAAACCTGACAATCTCAGGGAAGGCCAGCATGGCGGGCCCTACAAACTCAAAAGACCGAAATTAACCACACGGAATGGTCTGAACATGTAAATTCCTAACTAAAAGCGGGTCATGGTGGGTAGTCACATCCTGGGCCTGTAGCTTTCTTCACAAAGGTCAGTATTTACATCAAGTAAGCCCTTCTATAGTCTTTTTGCTTCTAAGATAACATATACTTGGAATGTCAGAGTAATCCCTTTATCCGGGCCCCTCAGGGCACAGCCTACCGCACCAGACAACAGAACCTCTTGTAGGGGTTTTGTAGAATACTGTCCCTGTGTTAAAAGTTGTAAAATGTTAATAATTAACTATCATGTACTCACTAATAAAAGAAGTTCGTGTCTCTCTGTTTTACTTTTTATCCAATCCAAGAGACTTCCCTGCCTTGCTTTCTCCCTCCCCCTTAATCTATCACCAATGGATTTCATGTAACCTTCCTTTTGTCTCCTCTTTTGATTCTAATGCATAAAATAAGCTGCAAAACTGCCATTCTCCGGAGCATTTTCTTAATCTGATGAGATTTTGCTTCCTGGCAGTTTAGCTCAAAGAAACTCATTAAAATTCTCTACAGGTTTGGATGTTTCTTATGTCAACACTTACTTGGTACATTAGGCAGGATTCCAAAGAAGCCCACCCAGGACCACCCTGAGGACCGGGACCAGGTGCTAGGTACCAGCAGGGGTCCGTTGTGCCCCCACTGACTCCCCACTTTGCATCGGGTGAACTTGGGTGAGTTTTTCTTGGAATTCCGGACCTCTCTGTTTTAAGGTAGGAGGCCCTAACTTTATTTAAGCTGATTTAAAAAATCTTCCAGGTGGTATTAAAAGTTAAAAGTTGAGGTAACTCATGCTAAGGACAAGTGTTGAGATAACTCAGAAATAGAGAATAAAAATGGGTGGCTGGTTTTTAATTTTAGCTTTTCAATTGGAATTACTTACTGTGAATATGACCAAACCTTTTGCTGGATAAATGAGAGTCTGGACTTGTTCAGCTCTGGAGATAAGGGTCATTTGCTCCCTCCAGCTCGATTCTTAGTTGACTAAGAATCTATGTGGAGGTTTTTGATGGTATCCCTCAAAACAAGCAGGGCTCCATAGGGAATTCCAACACAACTGTAATTAAATAATGGACTCGTCTGGGGACTCACACATAAAGGCTGGTTACCTAGTGCTCTGAGTCCTCACGGTTATATTAGACAGCAGTGGGGAGAAACCTAGATGTGTAA
>NW_011888866.1:630093-635338 GCF_000151845.1 Pteropus vampyrus
AGGCTGGTTACCTAGTGCTCTGAGTCCTCACGGTTATATTAGACAGCAGTGGGGAGAAACCTAGATGTGTAAGAGGGTTGAAGCAACTTGGGAGGCGACAGGCCCTTAGAGCTCAACCCATAAGCAGCACACTTCAACCCACTACACAGTATCCCTGGACTCTGCAGATCTCAAAAGAAAACTAAAATTAACCTGAGAAATCATGCCTCCAAGGCCGGCAATTTCCCAGCCCCCAGTCTCCATTAATTCTCCTGCAGATACACAATTCCTAGGGAAACTGCACTTGCAAGTACGTACAGAAATGGGAAGATTAAACTAGAAGTGATATCAACTTAAGATGGTCAAAATGGAACTCTTTTGACACCTAAATTATTTTTTGTGTGTGCACAATAGGAAAAGAAAGCTGGCTCAAAATCAAACTGAGTGAATAGTTTAGGAGACTTACCTCAAACGGCAAATAGAAACCTCTAAAAAGGAGAACAGGGCGGTGAACACACAATTCAATGTATATATATGCCTTACTGTTGAATTGTACATCTGAAACCTACTGGATTTCATTAACCAATGTCACCATAATAAAAAAAAAAATAGAAAGAAAGAAAGAAAAAAGAAAACAATAGGGGAAATCAGATGAGGGTTATTCAGGTACTTTGTGTACTCTAACTTTTCTGTAAATCTAAAATCATTCCAAAATAAAAGTTTATTAAAAAAAAAAATTAATAAAACAGAGAACAGAGAGGCCGTCTCTTCAGGAAGTTAATAAGAAAATTTCAGACTGTCTCTGAACCTAAGCAAGTTTCCGAGGCTGCTCAATGCCAACGCCCAGCTTTTACCTCTTCCCTAACTGCCACGCGGTACCCTTTAATTCATTGTCCAGACTTACTCTCCTTTCCTCCTCCTCCTTCTCTCTCTTCTACGCCATCTCCACTGCAGTTCCCTACTGACTAAGGGTCCACTCAGAATAGAAAACCAGATGAGGATAGACCAGAAAAAACAAACAAATACAGAAATTCCAGCAGCTCCCTTTGGAGAAAGCTGGTCTCAGGCAGAGGAGAACCAGTGATTACATATGTTCCTTGGATTAGAACAGAATTAAAGAATCTACCTAAGGATTTCTCCGACCCTCTCCAGGACTCTGATGGGTTCACAAAGGAATTTGATTTAACTGTTAGAACATGTGATCCTGGCTATTCTGACTTATTCCAATTAATACACCTACTAGCTTCTGAGAGCAAAGCTACAGAATTACTAAATATGGTTTGCTGGGAAACTCCTGTAGAGGAGTCTTTTGTTGTAGAAAGTCAGGTCACTTTAAGAAGGACTGCAGAAAACTGAAATGAGATTTAGAAAAAGAAAAAAAAAACAAACAGAAGCTAGTATAGGGCTGCTCTGAGGGTTATGAGAAGGCATTTCCTCTTCTCCTTACTAAGACTTTAGGAGAAACTGAAATTATCTTAAAGTGAAAACTACTAAGTTTCTTTAGATACCAGGGTTACTTTATCTGTTCTTAATCTACCCAACTAAGGTGCTCTCTTCCTCAAGGTAAAGTGTCTGTGCAAATGGTAGGGACATCTAATTAACTAATGTCTGTTTTTAATTCAGAGCCTGTTCCCTTCCAGCTAAGAAATGTTAGGGGGAAACTTGCATTTTAATAGTCAAATCTGCCCCAATTCACCTAATAGAGTGAAACTTTCTTGAAACCAATGATGCCCACACATCCTTCTCCCAGAAGGGTGAAATATATTTAGAACTAAATAAATCAGATACTGAACCAATTGGGAAAATAACAACTTTAAAGTAACCTCCTCAAGAAAAAATTAATCTTGAGACTGATATTCCAATGCAACTTTGGGCCTTTTCCAGTACAGATATTGGCAAAATTAAGTAAAGCCACTAGTATTAAAATAAATATTGACAACACTTTATCTCTACCTAATATTCACCAGTGTCCTATAAGACCTGATGCACTAGCTGGAATTAGCCCATTATACAAGATTACTTTTTTAAAAGGGGGGGAGCTTATAATTCCATGTACGAGCCCCTGTAATTCTTCTATTTTTCCAGAAACCCAATGGGAAAGGATAGAGGTTTGCACGGGATCTCATAGCAATAAATAAAGACATCCTGTGGTCCCAAATCCACATATTCTATTATAAGCTATTCCTGTGGACTGCCGATATTTTCCAATGATATAGATTTATGTACTGTCTTTTTCAGCATTTCTGTAAAAAAAAAAAAAAAAAGACAGGAAATACCTCTTTGCTTTCCATCTGGGAAGATCACGAGTTTCTTGCACAGTAATACCCCAGGGATATACATAAAGTCCCACCTATTTCTCACAGACATTAAAAGCTGATTTGAATGATATTGAATTTCCCAGAAATTCCACTCTAATTCAATATGTGAATGATTTATTTTTATGCTCTAGGTCATATTAGACTCCTGAGAGGACACAGTTTACCTATTACAATAGCTGGCCACAAAGGGATGTAGTGTCTCAAAGGACAAGCTTTGAATCTGTTTACCTCAAGTAAAATATCTTGGTTATCTAAAATCTAAATATGGGCTACAAATTAACCCTGAAAGATTTGTAGAAATAATATCCTTTCCTCTTCTAAAAACAAACAAACAAAAAAAACAGCTTAAAAGATTTCTGGGTCTGACTGGGTTCCACAATGGGTTCCAAATTTTTCATTAATAGGCCCAGCCTCTCTATATATGTCTTATTAAAATCAGGTCAACCTGATGCAATTCAATGGAACACTGAAGGGAAACAAGCTGAAGAAGTTCTAGAGGAAATATTATTATCTAAAGCTCCTGCTCTGGAACACCTTAATTATAAACTTTCTTCCTTTTTATTCATGAACATAAAAGAAATGCTTTATAGGAGATTTAACTCAAAAACAGCGATCATTGTAGATTTACAGGAAATTATAGTTAGCAATTAAACTCAGTAGCCAAAGGGCTCTCCCTGCATGACAGCTGTCTCTGCTGCAGCCATGTTATGCGAACAACAGAAGAAATAGTTATAGGCGATCCTATATTTATGTTCTTCATTCTGCTGAATCTTTACTGAATCCTCATCACATCCATCTGTCAGTCGATTGGCTTCTTACGAAGTATTCTTGCTTTCTGTATCTAATATTGCTTTAACTAGATTTAACAGTTGTAACCTGGCAATTTTGCTACCTTCTTTGCAAGATGAGACATCCACGATTGGGTTTTGCTTAGCGACTACCTTTTTGTTCCTAGGAACAGTTTACAGGAAACTCCTATTGATAATGCTAACTTAATTTGGTTTACAGATGGATCTTATCTAAAAGATGAACAGGGATATTATCAAGCTAGATATGTAATAACTTCCAATATAAACATAATTGAAGGTTCTGATTTACCTGATCTGCCCAACAAGCTGAATTAATTGCTCTAACTGGAGCTTGTCAATCAGCCAAAAATCAAATAGCCAACAATTACACTGATAGTCACTGTGCTTTTGGTGCCACTCACAACTTTGTCTTGTTGAGGAAACAGCGAGGCTTCTTCCTCAGGGCAGACCATAAAGAATGCAAAATAGGGTTGCAGAATTATTAAATGACATAGAGGAACCGAACCAATTGGTAATTATCAAAATTCCAGGATGCTCTAAAGCTGCCACCATCAAAGCAAAAGGAAATAATTTAGCTGACACTGCAGCTAGAAAAACAGTAATAAGCAGCCAGACCTGACAATGTTTCTTCTTCCTATTAAATCAGTTTAAGACTGTCTTTCACAGTTCCAATGGACGACTGTGGAAGAAGAAAAGAAGTTATGGCAACAAAACTGGGAAACCTTTGACCCAGACAAACAGATATGGCTTGGACCCAATCAGAAACCAATCTTACCTATAGGGGCTCAATTATGTATACTTTGACATATACATGAGCTAACACATTGGGGTCTTGAAAAGATGATTTCATGGAATAAACAATATTAGTGGAAACCTCTGACTGTAGCTCATTAAGTGTATGGCAGATGTTCTATTTGTCTAAAATATAACCCTGGGTCCCAATGACATTTCTCACTTCCTTTAGGTCTGTTTGAGGTACGGTAATTGGATTTCATCCAAGTGCCACCATCTCAAGGATACAAATGTGTTAGTTATGATTTGTACATTCTCTCACTGAGTTGAGGCATTCCCTTGCAGGCGAGCAACAGCCTAACAGTAGGTAAATTATTATTGGGGGAAAAAAATTCCCAATTGGGGAATTTCCTCTGAGTTACATAATGACCGAGGGACTCATTTCACTAAGCAAATAATGCAATCCATTTGTAATATTTGGCCTATTCTACAGCATTTTCATTGTGCTTATCACTCCAGTCCTCTGGATTGGTGGAACGTACAAATGGTACAATTAAAATTCAACTAGGTGAATTTTCAGAGGCTTTTAATCTCCCTTGGCCAAAAGCTCTTCCTATAGTGCTTCTCAAACTGAGATCTATCCCTTTGGTAAACATAGCCTTTCTCCTCCTAACTAGTCACTGGTCACCCTATGCATCTGTCTACTAATAATATTAGTCAGAATAATAGTTGTGCTTGTTCTTCGAGTTTTTCTCAAACCTTGTTCTTATATAGCCCAACCATTAATAATTGCTGAAGATGTAAAACTTTTATATTATCAACAATACTTGTTTTATGGTTTCTCTTTCGAAATTTAGAAGGAATATTATTGTAGAAGGAAGAAAAGAAATGTGTGTGTGTTTGAGAGAAGTTAAAAAGAAGTAGTTTGTCCTAATAAGCTGGTTATTTCTGAAGAAAAAGAGACAAACTGAGGACAAGGGAAGTTGTAGAAAGTTAGTGGGAAAGGAATATTGAAAAAGGAATTTTATGTATAAACACTAGAACCTAATTATGGGAGCATGCTTACCCCCTAAACCAACAAAGACTATATTAATTCAGATGGAAGCTGAAATGGCTACCAAAAAAATTGGCCGGCTATTAACAGCTGCTGAGGCACAGGAAATTTATTTATAAAACTCTTAACTGTCCTGGCCTCTGAAAATATTTAGATGGTAATGGTAATTTATACTGTTATGTTCTTACAGCCTTGGCCCCTGATTGCACAACCAGCAGGAATCAGATTTATAATGAATGACACTTGAGTGCTTCCAATGAGAAGTAGATCATCCATATTAAAATAATAATAATTCTAATAACACCTGTAAATAGGAACCCATCTCATGGTCAGATTGTGAAAACTGAAGAGGT
>NW_011888866.1:637620-647622 GCF_000151845.1 Pteropus vampyrus
GGAGACAGTGAGAAGGGCACTTGACCTCTGTGGTTTTCTTCCCAAAATTCTGTAACTCCAATCTAATCATGAGAAAAACATCAGACAAACCCAACCTGAAGGACATTCTACAAAACATTTGACTAGTACTCATCAAAAGTGTCAAAGTCATGAAAAACAAGACTGAGAAATTATCACATGATTGGAGGAGACAAGATGACTAAATGTACTGTAGAATATTAATAGACAAACTGGTAAAATTATAATGCAGTCCATAGTTTAGTAAAACCTTAAAATATCACCAGTGCCTGGCAAGGTGGAGCCAGGTAAGCAGCAGGGAAAGAGAAAGCTTTGAGCTGAAGCAGACAGGGTAACGGGCTGGCTCAAGGCTTGTCTAAAGGTGAGATGAATACCTTTGGGGAGGACCTTGAACAAAAGGTCAAAAGAAAGACCAGGTGGATTGTCTGCAAAGATGGCAGAAACTATTCCTTCCACCCTTGGAAACACCCTAAGTGACGGGATTGTGCTACTCTTCTCATCAAGAGGGGGAATCCAATATTTTCCACCCGCTGAATCTAAAGCTGGCCCTGTGATGGGCTTTGAGCAACAGGATGTAGTGAACATAGTACCATGTGACTTTCCAGCCTTGGCCTCAAGAGACCATCCAACTTCCATCCCAGCATTCATTCATCATTGAAAGAAATGCTTAGTTTTCAAGCAGAAGTTAATGAAAAAAAAAATGTCTTTTTTTTTCCCCCCCGGTCAAGTCCCTGGATCCCTGAATTCTAAGGACCCAGGTTGAGAAACCCTGGCTGACAGCATTTGGCCTGGAAATGTCTGCATTTTATTAAGGACCACTGTGCAGGGATTCCAGGCACTCTGACTGGCTGGGCCCTCCTAGCTCAAACCACAGTGCAGACCAGTGAGCAGCGAGGGACTGACTGCCAGGCTCCCTAATGTGCCAGGTACCTCACACTTAGCACTGCACTTGCTTCTCCTACTAGCATCCTCATTTCCACAGGGGAAAACTGAGGCTCCGGCTGATAAAGTGACTTACCTAAGGTCCCAGAGTTTGGTGCTTTCCTCCTATCCCATCACCCACAGCACGAAAAGGCAGGGCCCATTGGTTGGGGGAAGGAGGCCCCCACGTCCCTCATTTAACCTTCCTAACCACCTATAAGGGTGTTACTTCTATTCTTCTTATGTAAATAAGGAGGCTGGTCAGAGGACTGGGGACTGTCCTAACATCCAGAGTGGTAAAGGGTTGGGGGATCAGAAGAAAGGTGTTCAATGTTGATGGAAGAGGCACTCCAGGCCCTCCTCCTAGCCCCAGTGGGAGCAGCGAGGGTCCCAGTTTCAAACAGTTGAGCTCAGCTAGGGTTTCGGGAGGGTTCTCAGAGGGCAAGCTGGAGCAAGCAGAGGCATATTGGGGACAGCAGGAAGCAGTGATGGGGGCAAGAGGTAGAGGTGGGACCAGACCTGTACAGTTGAGGGCAGGGGCAGTGGAGGCAAGGGGGCTGCCCGCAAGGCCTTACCTTGTTCTCACAGTGGATCTTGGCCCCAGAGTTAACCAGGATCTGAAGAATCCGTAAGTGGCCGAACCAGGCAGACAGGAGAAGCGCGTTCATTCCAAACTAGGGGAGAGGACATAGGGGAGGACGTGAGGAGGCCTCGCTGTGCCACCTGGGCCCATGTCTATATTGCAAAATCATACAATCATAAGGGATCATAAAAGCCACCCAGGCCCGGAAGCTCTAAGCTTTTAGAATTTAAAGCCGAGGAATTTTTTTTAAAATAGAGGCTAATATATTATTAAAAACTTTAGGAGGGAAGGTGCTAAATAAAACTTAAAAATAAAACAGCTGCCATCTGCTCACACCATCATTTCATAAAGATGGACCATTTTAACACAAAAAAATTGGAAGGAGCCAATCTCAGAATATACTCTTTCCAAATAGGACTTCACAAGAAACACACTACGTTTTTCTTATTTTCTGATTTGCTGTAACTGGTGAAGAAGACCTCCTCCTAGACTAGTGTTTGAGAATCAGCAGTTTGAATCTCCAACAGAACATCCTCCAGGCTGGCGGCTTAAGTCTGTAATGTGTAGGGATGGCACCTCACCACTGCATGAGACATCTACTGCACTGTCAAACACTGTTCACCATGGGAAGGTCCCTCCCTATGCTGTACCCAAGATCTGCATCCCTGTACTTTCCACCCTTCTGGCCCTTGGGAGCATCTAAAAGGGCCTTCTTCTGATGGTGGCCTGTTTGTAGGATGCTCTTCTTCAATATCCGTAAAGTGCTCCAGGGTCACTAGAGCCCCTTCACTGATCTCAATTCTCATGGAGTTCTGCATCTGAGAGAAGTCCTTGCCCCATCTTCCCTGAGTCTTCCCTTCTCTGTGAAGAGCACCCCCAGGCCTCCAAACTCACTCCCCAGGATATACCAACAGCTAGCCAACCTACCCCACACCCAGCAATGGTTTTTTGCTCTCTCCTTGGCTGGTGGTAGTATCAGGCCAGGTCTGAGCAGCATGAAGGCCTGGAGGACCATCACCATCTTTGGCTTAGAGACTATGCTGTCATCCTTCAGTTTTGGGCACCCCCAAAGTGTGTCTGTAAGTCAGATAAGACCAGAATATATTTTTCCATAGAAACAGGGTCATGTGTGGCTCTAGGTCCTCCAGTGAGGCCAGAGGTCTGTCATACATAAAATGAGCCCACAGTGTGGTCTTGTTTTGATGGGCCAAAGCATCTGCCCACAAGCATAAGGAGTAGGCCTATAGTGGGCAAGAGCTCCCCAGTCTAGCTGGGAGCAAAACTGCAGGGCCCGTCTCAAGAAGAGCTAAGGGGCAGTGTCCTCCTAATCTGCCCTACCCTGGACGCTCCGAGCTCCCCAGGGCCTAGGGCAGGGGCCAGAGGATGGGGCTGGCCATCTCTTAGCCCTATATCAGCCTCAACTTCAGTTTGGACCTCTGGCAGGGAAGCCCATCCCAGTATCCTGGTCACAGCTGCCTCCCCACTGGCTCCACAAGGAGCCTTTGTGAGGGGTGGCAGGAGGGTCTTAGCAGCTGGCACCAGAATTCCTCTTAGGGACTGTGCTTGGGTAAAAGTTTTGACAAGTAGTTGGGGTGAACAGGTAAAAATTTGGAGGTGAGGGCTGGGAAAACAAGGTCAGTATTGAAGAGAGGCTTGAGGACAGAGGCTGTGCCCAAGACAGGGAAAGTGCCACGGGACTTTAAAGAACAGGAATGTCAAAGATAGAATTTTAGGATTTTTACATTGTTTTCATGTGTGATGTAAATCCCCTCTATCTATTATTTTGGACAGCCTGTTTCCCACAAAAAGCCATGTGTATAGGGTTTCTACGGAAATCAGAGAAAAGGACTGAGATTCATGGTTGGGGTGATGCCAGAGTAGAGACAATAGGTTATTCCACTTAAAATTTAAGAAGATGGCAAAAATTGAGCAGAAGTTGAAAGTAAGAGCCAGCAGTGACCAGAATTTGAGCCCTTCCTCCTGAAATCTTGGGGAAGGTGCTGGACCTGCCATAGCATCTCAGATGGGTGTCAGTTAAAGCCAAAGAGGCCAACAGACCCAGCACTGGCTCAGAGCTCAGCCCCAGGTAGTAATCGTGGGCTGGCTGGATGCGGGAGGGAATGAGTAAGCACAGGGCAGAGTAAAGGGGAGAAGCCCCACAGGAGCTTGGGAATTGAAAGGTCCAAGGCTCAAGATTGGGGGAGGAGAGTCATGGAGGCCACAGCCTCCTGCCAGTCGGAACCCCATGGATACCTCACAGTTGTAGTTCCAGGAATTGCTCAGGACAGAGCCCAGTGGCATATCACTAGAGACCTTCCCCCAACCATAAGATTTCCCTTCTCCAGTGTCTCCTTCACCCTCTTGTTACTAAAGTAGACATGCCCACCAGCCTTCTTATTTTTCAGAATATATTAATTGCTATTTGCAAAGGAAATTGAGATTTGTAAAAACACTCTCTTACTAGTCTCCTTCATATCTTCTTTTTTCACTCCATCCCTCAGGGAAGAAATCACAGAGCACAGGGGCGATATTGGGGGTCTTTGTAGGCAAAGGACTAACGAAAGAATTTCCAGTGTGTTATTGGGAAAATCAGACTAAGGATCCCAGACATTCTCCTTCCAGAGTCACTTAACGAGGCCTAAGCAGGTGCAGGAAGGAGTGGGGAGGTGCTGCCCCACCCCCAGCCCCAGCCCGTAATCAAGCCCCAAGCCCCACTCAAGCCCCGCTAGTGGTGGGGCCTGGGAGCAGAGAGAAGCCAGGACAAAGAAAAGTATTTCCATGGAAGCTGTTTCTGCCAGGAAGGTTATAATTTTTAAAATTTAAATTTAGACTCTTAAATGTATCCCTGTCAAATGTCATTGTCAGATTCAGCCCTTTCCCCAAACCTGTACAGCTAATTTTACAGATCCTGTTATTCTTCACTGCTCTCTTACCAATGTGCTGCCTGCCAATTTGTTACATAAGACTGTTAGTCTTTATGCAAGTTGTTGGTTAAAAGGTTAGCTAGGACAGAGCCCTGTGGCACATCATGGGAGACCTACCTCCTAATGACTTTACTAATAAGGCCTTTATTAATCCACCCAATTATCTGTTCTACATCCCGTATCTCTTCCTGTTCACATGGTATAAGAAACTGAAAAGGCTGAGAACTGAAAGGCCCTCAAAAATGGAGAGATCTGTATGACTCTGCAATGGAAAAATGGGATCAGTTCAGTGTCACTGGCCTCTGAACGCTTTGATTCCCTGCCCACCCTGTACCTGGACATCTGCGTATCAGCGGCAACCTCAGCAACGACAGCCGGCTTATAGCCCCAGAGTGAGCCCTGGTGCCCGCCCCTGCCCTGAGACAGACATACAGACAGACATGCACACACAGCCATGCCTCCTTAGAGTTCCGTACCGCATCCTCATCATCCACAGCAGCCTCGTGCTCCAAGAGCAGCCGCACAGCCTGCTCGTGCCCCGCACCTGCAGCCCAGTGCAGGGCCACCCTGCCCACCTGCCAGGAGTAAGAGGAAACTTGTGAGGCACCGGCTGGCTGCCTGACCCACCTCCCACGCCTTCCTCACGACCCCGCCAGGAAGCTGATCTGCAGAGCGGAAGGGCCTTTGCTGGCTCTGGTGACCAGCTGGCTGGGGTCCCAGCCCCACTCTGTTCCCTTCCTCTTCCTTCACACAGCAGCAGCTGAAAAGAATGTAGTAAAACACAATAACTAGATCCACGTGTCTCCCACCTAAAACTCTTCATAGCCCCTACTGCTCTTAGGCAAACTTGCAACCCTGGGACTCACCACTACTTCTCAGAAATGCCAGCTTCCCCCCTCGAAGTCTGTTCCTGCTACTCCCTCTGCTGGGCAGCCACCTGGGGCCTGTGATTATTCTCCAAGAACCCTGAAAATCTGGGTTCTGTCCCCTCTTGCCCACAGAACAGGGGTGAAGGGCCCTGACCCCCCACCTCATTCTCAGACCACCCTGGCAGTTCATCGTGGCCTTTGGCCCTTAACACATCCGAGCAGGCCTAAGGGAAGCCAGGTCCCTCGGGAGTTTTCTGCTTGTGAAAAGACAACGAAAGAAAACACTAATTTTCTGTATGGTCTGTCTCTCCGGGGACTAGCTGCTCCTTCCTCAAGGCTTCTGCCCATGCTGTCTCCTCTGCCTTGGAACTCTGCCCTTCTTCACCGGCTCCTGTAAAAACACGACTTCCTTGAGAAGCCTTCCCTGACCCCTGCAGGAGAGGCAGGCCCCCTCCAACCCACACATGCTCTCAACTTACCACAGTGGGAACGAATTGTTTGTGATATACTTTGTTTAATGTCAGTCCTCCCCACCAGATTATCAGCAAGAATCGTGTCTGCCACAGATTCTGCTGTCCCTAGCACCTAGCCTTTAACAAATGCTTACTGATTGAATGAATGAATGAATGAATGAATGAAAAGTCTGGCATTAGCATCCTATCATCCTACAAGTCCATGCTTCTTTGCTAGCGCTTGTCCAGGAGTTGAGAATCAAGGTTCCAATCGCCAATAGCATGCTGTGTGACCTAAGGGGACTTGCTGCCCCCGCTGTGCCTGCCCTCCTCACCTCTCCATGGGTGAGTGTGGACCACCAGAAAACAAGTGGATGAGTATTCTGAAAATTAAAACACACCAGATGCACTCCAGAATTCCTGTTACTATTGATGAGCCCCAGGGCTCTGAAGACCCAGATTATATCCCTGTCGTGTCACCCCAGACAGAGCAGCCTCTGCTGTAGTCAGGAATCTTGCATCCAACCCTTTCAGCCTCCACTGACCTGGCACTAAGGCCGGCATCTCCTCTAAGGTCCTCCTGACAGCCAGAGCCCCAAGGCGGGGAGAGGCTACCTTGGGTGGTACCTAGGCCTGTCCTCAATGTCTGCCACCACAAGGAATGGCTTTTCCCTCTGTTCCCTTCCCCAGCAGGGCTGTAGAGTGCCCCATTTGCAGCCTTCCCTAAAGTTTCATCAGTGGAATTGATCTTCCTGCCTTCGAGGCCCCAATGGCAGGCAGAGGCCCACAGCAGCTTTACACACTCAGTGGGTACAGCTGGCCCTCAGAGAACTGAGCTAAACTGCTGCCTCATTTCTGCTCAGCCTCTCTTGGTCTGGTCTCTCTTGGTCTCAAACCCCTGGACTTCTGACCACAGGCACTACCCCATCTTTGCCCCTCTAGGTGTCTGCCCCATCTGCCTGTCTGCTAACCTCTGAGTTCTGACCTTTGACCTCTGCCCTCCTGACTCTAATCTTTGTTCCTGGGTATGCCTTTCAGATGGGTCACAGAGGGTTAAGACTATGAGCTATGGAATTGCCCAAGCCTGGCCAGAATCCTGACCCTGACCTTGGCCAAGACCTCAGAGACCTCAAGACAATGTGAACAACCTGAGTTTTCCCCCCATTTAATATATGCAAATGCGGGCTCCAAGAACTGTCCCTCTTGGGTAGAGGTGTCCCCAGCGCTCTGTCTCTATCCCAGACGATTTGGAGGAGCCCGTTTACACACGTGGTTTCTGGCCCTGATATTGACTCTCCTGCCGATCAGCTCCTTCATCCTTCTGATGTCATTCCGGCGGGTGGCCTCATGGAGCTGCCTCTCCAGAGGAAGCACTGAGGGGAGAAAAAAGGATGTGGGATGAGAGGGAGGGTCCCACGCAGTGCATAACGAGGAACAGTGAACAGTCTCTCCCCGGTCCTGAATGTTTCCTGGGTCGGGATATTCTAGAGGAATGCCTCTCCCCACTCTCAGTGTCAAGACTTCCCCAGACAGGACTGCTTTTCCTTCTAACTCACCCCACGTCCACACGGCCAGGACTCAGCAAAACCCTGAAGATGGGATAGCATGAGCAAGTCCGTCCATGGAGCCAGGTGTGTGCCCCCCATCTCTCAGAGGTGCCCATCATCCAGATTTCATGCCTGCTTCCCAAGAACTGCTCTTGGGAAGGGAATGGAATTCATTCCCACTGGAGTCGATAACTACCTTTTTTTGTGGTGCTGTGTAGAAAGCAGCCAGGATCTCCTGAGCCACCTACTCCCATCCGGCCCTGGGAGAGGCCAGCGGCATGTTCACCCAGCTTCTTTGTCTTCATCCCTCCACCTCTTCTTCTCTCCTCTCCCAGCTACGGGGCCCGCTCTGCTCTGCCTTCTCTGTGGTCTTTCTGCCTTCCTCTCACCCTCATCACTACACCTTTATCTCCAACAGCCTCACGCTAAAGAGAATCTCAGAACTCCCCTGCCAGCCGGCCCTCTGCCATGAGCAGTGGTGGGCTCAGAGGGCTAGTGGCCAAGTCAAGAGGACTCAGGCCTGGTGACCCCCATGCCACCATCATCCTGAATGCTCCTAGCTTGAGAGGATGTCTGGTTTCCTTGGCTGGACCTCAAGTCCAGCCCTGGGGGCCTTCACCACACCTCACCCTTCCCGATCCACACATGCAGCTCGCACAGCAAACCCAAAGCTAGGCACAGGGAGAAATCCACAAAACTCTCCTTCCATGAGTGACACTAACGATCCCCAGATTAATAGATGCCTGTCCCTCTTCCAAAAACACTTAGACACAGTAGCACAAGGGATAAATATTTCCTGGCCCTTTGCACAGTCATTACAGGACAAGTAATCTTGTGGTTTTCTTGCTGCTAAACCACATCCTGCATGTTTGGTCCAGCGTGAATGCCCAGATGAAGCCCCTCTGTGTATCCTGGGACAGGTGGCCAGTGTCTGGGCAGGGAAGGCTGGGATGTATTGAGGTGACAGACAGGCCTGTTATCACTTTGTTTTCCTGATAAGTTCCACATAGCTTTCCAGATGTGGGAGAGGGTCTTGGACTTTCTGGGGCCTCAGATACAACCTCAGAGCTGCTGCCCCAGGGAACCTCAGAGCTGCTGCCCCAGGGCAATCAGCTCTGGCTGAGCCACCTCCTGGCCATATGACTTAATTATCATGTGCCTCAGTTTCCTTATCTGCCAAATAGGGATGTGAGCTGCCCTGCAAGGTTATTGTAATGATTAAATATAAGATACAAAAAGCCCCTAGCATGTTGTCTGGCAAGTAATGCCATCATCATCATCACTATTATTCCTCCAAGACAAAGGGTCACAGAATAAATTCTGGTGGCCAAAGACCTGGAAGTGGTGGGGCCTCTTTCATTCAGGGCCCACTGAGCCAGTGGAGCCCCAACCAAGGAAGGCACCCTTCCTACCTGCCTCCCTGCATTGTTTTTCTCCAGAGCATCTCTCACCATCGGCATGTGCTATATTCACATATTTATTAGGTTTATAGTTTGCTTCCCCCATGAACTTATAATACAAGTTCATGAAGGGAGAGATATTTGTCTGATTTGTTAACTGCTGTATCCTCAAATTCAGGCGCTGGCATATATTTGTTAAATGAACGAGTGACACACAAATCTCTAAAACTCTTCAGGGGCCTTTGAACTAAAAGATGCTGCCCAGATTAAGACTCATTAGCCCCATGGAAAACCAAGCCACAAGCTCAGGTAAATGGCAGAAAAGAGGCCCTGAGGGGAAGGCAGCTTCATATCAATGCTTCAGGGAAAAGGAAAATATCACCCTCCAGCTGTGGTCCTCACTGATAGCTCCATCCTTCCCCACCCCCAAAGGGGTCTGCTTTTCCTGTAGGTGAGGAGAGGGCCCTTCTAGAAGAGTTCCTCTCAGATCTCTGGAAAGCACTGTGTCCTGAGCTTTTCTTTCCTTAGCTCTTGGCTGAAAACCACCATGATCCAAGTCTGCGAAAAGAGCTGGCACTTCAGGTACGAGCTTAAAGAAGCTGGGGTTCTAGTACCCACTCTGCCACTTTCTAGCAGCAGGATACTGGGCTAGTCATGTCCCCTTTGGGGGGTCTCGGATTCTTCAGTTGTAAAATTGAAGAAAGTGACCTGAAGATATCCCTTCCAGCTCTGACTCCCGTCTCTTAGCCCAAGCCCAGGGGGAATGATCTGTTTTGTGATGGCAAACTGCCAGGAGTCCGAATGGAGGGAAGCAGACACTGCATGGTGCCAATAAAATCAAGTCCAGTCTCATCTCTTCCACCCACCTCAACTCATATATCCTCTTTCTGGTCACATCAAATACACACTGCACTCCGGCCTCTGAGCCTTTGCCAAAGCTAGATCCTCTGCCCAGAATTCTCTTCCACACACCACAAGGCTCCTTGCTGCACATTCCTTAAGGGCCTGATCACAGGGATTCTCTCCCCTAGCCAGAACTCTGTACCCTTTGAAATAGTGTGATAGCCTGCTGAAATGTGAAAAGGTTAAAGGATAATTAAAACCTGAAACTGGACAAAGGAAGTCTATACCTTAGGCCTAGTTTCTAGAACCCCTAACCGCATTCAGTTAATCATGAAACTTGTAACAATGAACTCATACGCTAACTGCCAATTTTAGCCTGTGTAACCCTGCTTGCTTGCGTGGCATGAAAAATAATTAATTGTATATAAGCTGAAAATTACTGTTT
>NW_011888866.1:650152-651201 GCF_000151845.1 Pteropus vampyrus
GAACATGCTGTCAAAGGTGGATTTTCGCCGATCTGATAGGTAAGAAATGGTAACTCCATGTAATTTTAATTAGCATTTCTATCATTACAAGCAAACTTAGTTATCTTTTTCTATGTTTAAAACTGTTTTCATTTTTTTCTGAGAAAAATATGTTCTCATCTCTAGCTCGTTTTCCTTTACGATTGTTGGCCTTTTTCTTGAGAATTTTAAAACAACTTTTATTTCTTGTCTTATTAATAATGTCTGTTCATTACAAAGAAAATTTTAAATAAAGACAAGGGATAAAATAGCTACAATTCATCTACCCAAAGATGCCAAATCATTTGCTATGTATTATGCTAGTCCCTTTCTAACAAAAGATACACACACAAACACATAGTATTTCAAATCCACTCATTTATGAGTTAAATGAAGTTGTTTTAAGCCACTTGTTTATGACAAAGAGGAAAAAAAAAGTTGCTTTGATATAAATATGAAGTAAGTCTTGCCAGGATGTCATTATTCTACACCTGTTATTGATAAGCAGTCAGCAGCCCAGTAGGTGAGGGGGCCCCCCGAGGGCTCATCATTAAGAGCATGTGTAAAAGCAGTCATGGCAAGGGGACATTTACACTATAAATACAGATCATGAGGGCTATTTGAGAGTAGTCTTGGATGAGGCTGCTCTTGCTAACCTAAAAACTCTGGGAATACCCTTGGGGCATTTGCTCCTGTCCTGGCGAGGCAATCCTTATAGACAGTAGTGGTAAACTGCACAGCTGCCCAGTGAAAGAGATCAGCCCGCAGACCAACACCGGCAACTTCGTTCCCTAGCAACGTGCTCTAGCAAGAGAACTTTAACTTTTTGTGCCGGGCATCTGGAAATCAGTCCTTTGGTTGGTCTATCCAGTGCCTTCTCATGTAAAAAGGTACACTTCATATTAAATTTAGGCTTTATTCCTTTATCTTCCCTTGCCTGGAACAACCAAGTGATTAATGTGTCATTTGTTTGGAGTATAGTATTTCTGTATTTGGCTTATTAAGAGATATTATCCTGTATGCTATTGGCT
>NW_011888866.1:651251-661713 GCF_000151845.1 Pteropus vampyrus
TATTGGCTTATGAAATGATAATTCCCACAGCAAACTTGTGCTAAATAAGTTGCTGGCAAAGACAACTCAGTCTCTGAGCACCTCCCCCCCCCACACCCACACACACGTACACAGTGGTAAAATATTTGTTGGTCTTGTGCCAGCATTTGGGAACCAGAGGCTGTACTGGTCTTCTCTCTGCTTAGAGCATCAGCACTGTGAGGGGAGAGAAGCCTGGTGTGCCTGGAGGAAATGGTGGGGGAGAAGGCGGGGGGCAGGGCAGGTGGCAGAAGTTTCTGGCCAAGTGGGGTCAGGAGTAGCAGGTGGACAGCCCCTGGAGAGGTGCCTGTACTAAGTAGGTAGTTTGATTGTTAATAGGATGGAGCATCACCCTGCAGAGTTGCCCACCCAAAGAGGAGAGGTGGGAGTGGGGGGAGCAGCAGGACTAAAACTAAGGCTCCAGTCCACTTCTGAGCTGCCCAGCTGTGCGACCCTGGACTAGTCTCTCCCTCTCTTCACAACAAAATAGCCCCGGAGGGTCTTTTGGGTCTCTGCCCATGTACACACTAGAGGGTGTAAATAATTAGAGGGAGAAAGCATTGATTAATGACCCAAAGGGAGATAGGGCTGGCTGGATCATTTTTCAGGCCTCTGGGCACCCCCTAAACTCTCAAACCTTGGACCCCCACCCACACTTCCCAGCACTTGTGTACCCATGTCTTCCTGAGTCCAAGCCCAGCTCTGCTACTCTCTAGCTGTGTGACTATGGGCAAATCACTAAATCTCAATTTCTTTCCTCAATTTCTTCATCTGTGGATGATATTTTTATAGGGTCATTTCAAAATGCCTAAGGCATTCCCAGGCACACAATGAGTGCCCCATTACTGTGGTGATTATTATCCTTCTCCAGTATACCTGCCACCTGTATTACCCTGTTTAATCATTTTGACAACCCTGTGAGGCAAGTGCCAATAAATCTAAGCTCCATTTTACAGAGAAGGCAAGCGAAGTTTAGAGAGGTCAATGACTCGCCCTGGGGCACACTGCTGCAAGCAGGTGAGAGTTGAGAGTGGAATCCAGATGTGCCTCTCTCCAAAGCGAACTCAGTGGTCCCCCAGCACTGCTGCGTCCTGGGCCCTTGGGCGGGGCTGTGCCAGCAGAGGGGGCCTAAGGACGTCTCTCGGACCAGTGTCCGCTGGGGCACCCCGATTCTAGGGGGCAACTCTCTCGCCCGGAAGGAAAGCGATTTGGGGGAAAGCCTCAAAAACAGCCCAAGCAGGTCCCGAGTGTATAGGAGCCAGACGAGAGGGTCATAGAGTGCGTGGGTGGGCGCTCAGCTTCTCCAGGCTGAGCCTTCTCTCGGAACTCTGCCGGGAGTGGGAGGAGCCGGCTTGGCCGGACTGCAGTTCCCGTTATCGACACGTGGGGGAGTCAGAGCCGGCCAAGAGCTACCCCCTAAATACCATTATTTCCGCGGGTGTGCGTACACGTAATATGTCCCCATGGCTGACATGAGCGTGACCTAGGCCAGAGGGCGCGAGAAAAGAGAGGCTGGGGAGAGCTGGCTGTAGTCTGATCTGAAGTTGGCTAAGTCCGCGGGTGAAGAAGGAGGCCCCACAGGAAGAAGCCGGGTGCCCGCCCGCTCTGACTCTCTCCCGCTGGGCCCTCCACCCGGCTTCTGTTTTCTGAGGCTTTCCTGCGTCTGTTTACTGAGGCATTTCCCAAAATTGCCGGGGGAGATCCTTGAATACCAGACTAAGGACTCGGCCCATGAGGGCGGGGTGAGGGAGGAAGAGTTGTCGCGGGAATGTAAGTAAATATGAGGTTAACTGCCAGTTTAATTCCCACACTCCTTACTTTCCCCTTCACTAAGGAACTCTGAGAGAGCCTCAGGCCTTGTAAAACCAGAGGGAAAAGGCAGAATAACTCTTCACACTGAAAGTTTAGCAATTGGTTATGGGGTCCTGTTAGAGAAATGTACATTTTTTTAAACTTCAGAACGGGTAAATGCTTAACCCAAAAGAACTTCTAAAAGTCTAATTTCCGAGAGAGGTGTTTGCGGGGAGAAGGGATGGCATGACCTGGCATTCATGGTTTGGGAAGTGAAGCAACTTTGTGTGGTCTGGGACCGGGAGCAGAGGCAGGGTGCAGTTCACCTGGGCACATGGGGTCTGGGTTCCAGACCTCTGTAAGCAGGTTGCCCAGCAGGTACCCGAGTGTATAGGAGCCCAGGGTTACTGCCCAGGGTTCTGCCAACCTAGCAGGAGGTGTGGGGCGGAGGCAGAGGGGTGAATGATAAAGGAAGCATAACAAAGAGAAAGAGAAAGGGGAAGTTAAAACTGAGAGGTTGGAGCTGGGCAAGACCTTCATTCTTCATGCCTGTTTCCTCATCTGAAAGGTGGAGAAAATAACACTACCTAATGCAAAGGGCTATTGTGAGAATTCAATGAGCTGGTGTCCTAAAGAGGGCTCTGTAACTAGTGCAAAGGCTAGGCAGGAAACCTCTGTGGAGGCCTCCCTGATTGCCCCAGACCCAAAATGTTACTCTTACCTTGGGGCTCCCAGAGCCCATGATCCAGCCTTCAGTGCCAGCCCCGGCCTGGATGGGTTTGTTTTGCATTTGTCACCACCCCGCTCCCACTACATCATTATCCCCACTCCAATCTCTGCCAGACTGTGAACATTTCAGGGCAGGTATGGTGGCTGATTCATCCTTGTAGTCATTCAAAACAAGGCCTGATAATACTTGGCAAAATGATAGTGAAGTTCAACTTAAAAAAAAAATGTGAAAATAGACAGCAAAGTTATAAAAACAAAAGCAGTAGAGAAGAAAATGGGACTATATGTTGAAACATCAAACGTTTAAAAAATTATACATATACTTTATGCTCAACAACTCCATTCCTAAGAATCTACACCACAGAAATAATAGCAGTGATGAGGCAAAGATAAATGTGCAAGGCTGTTTACTGCAGTATTGTTTGTAACTATGGCAAAGAACTGAAACCAACCCAAGAGTCTACCAAGAGAGGATGGTGAAATAAACTGAAGTGCAGCCATACAATGCGATGACCAGCAATTGTTAAAAAGAACTGAATGGGTCTAAGTGCTGAGGTAGGAAGAATCTCTAAAAGATAGCAAGATGCAGAACAGGATGTACGGTTTAAGTCCTTTTCTTTAAAAACATTCTCTCACCAGTGCTTTCAAAACTTTATTTGTCAAAGTTCTCTTCCTTCTCCCACCCAGGAAGTCAATCTGGCAGATCCTCTGCTATGAAATCCCTTTCCGATATTAAAAGTCTGGTCCAACCCAATTTAAATTTCAAGCTCTTTGCATCTTCAAAATAGATATAGCATAGATACATGCCAGGCTTGTCATTTTAATTAGTTTATTTCTCACCACAGCCATCTGAAGTAGGTACTGTGATTATCACCTCCATTTTTCAGATGAGGATATTATGGTAGAAAGGTTAAACAATTTTTCCAAAGTCACACAGATCAGAAATGGCAGAGCCGCTCTATGGCTCCAGAATCTATACTCTTTAGTCTGTTTTGTTGCTCTAGGCTCACAGGACCACAAATGGGACTTTTTCTTGTCTCGGGCTTTCAGCAGGTGCAGTATATCAGTATATATCATTAACTAGATATATTAGAATTAATTTAGCCATTCCCCTAATGATGGACAGATAGATTGTTTCCAGTCTTGTACTCTTACAAACAATGCTGCAATGAATGTCTTTGTTCAGATGTTTTTGTACACTTGTACAAATATTTCTGCAGGTTAGATTCATAGAATCTATGCAACTGCTGGGTCAAAGGGTAAATCTAAATTTGAATTGCTATTTAGGATACCTATGGCTGTTTAATCAATTACCCCAAAACTCAGTGCTTAAAATTACCATTTTATTTTATTTATTTTATTTATGATTTTGTGAGCCAGGAATTCAGGAAGGGCTCAGCTAGATATTCAACTCTGATTCTCTTCCAGGCTGGCTTCATCATTCATATGACTGGGCCTCAGTGCTCTGTGATCTCTCTCTCTCTCTTTGTGGTATCATATTCTGCAGGGCTTCCCCACCTGGTTTGGTGATGACAGGTAATCACAGTTCAGGTAAACTGCCAGTCGGCTTGCAAGAGGTAGGAAGTAGAACCCACTGGGAAAGATAAGGGATACATTTGGAACTAGGACATTATCATTTTTGCTGTATTTTATTGGTCAGAGAACTCGCAGGCCAACCCAAATTCAAGGGAAGGGTTCATAGACCCCTACCTCCCCGTGGGAGGACTGTCAAAGAATGTGTGGCCACTTTTACTCTGACACACTAGCCATTTCCAAATTGTCTTGCAAAATGTTGGTCAATTTATATTCCCACCAACAAAATAAGAGTTTGTATTTCCCTAGGCTTTCACCAGCACTATACATTGTAAAACATTTTAATAGGTAATAATTTGGCAATTGGAAATGTTATTTCATTGTTATTTTGTTATGCATTTCTTTAATTATGAGTGAAGTTGATCATCTTTTCATGTGATTTCTATTCATTTAAAATTTTTCTTTCCTTGTAATTGTCTGTTTATATACTTTGCCTATTTTTAAATTTGGTTGCTTTTTTTATATTGATTTCTAAAATGTGTATATTAAGGAGATTAGCCCCTTATCTGACATTATGTTACAAAGCATTTTTCCAGTGTGTGATCTTTTGTTCTTTGATAATTTTCTTCATTCAGGTTTTCACTTTTACAGGTTCAAATTATCAACCTTTTACTTTAAGATCTCTGGGTTTTGTGTGGGATGTTCTTTTTCTTTTTCAGAATTTTCCTGTTGTTTTCAAATGTTTATTTTTCCAGAGGAAGATTAATCTCATTTTTTGAGGCTCCCTCCCCAATCCTATTGGTATTTGGATTGAAATAGCTTCCAGCTGATAAACCCCTTAGAGAAAATACACAATTTTGTAATTGGAGGGCTGGACTGAACATCACCTTGTTTTGAGTCTTCTGTTCTGTATGCCATCGAGGCTTATTGAGGGGTGGCATGCCATCTCAGGGAGGCCCCAGCACCCTGGGCATCTGTTGGGGAGGGAGCCTAAGAGCCTAGCAAGGGCAGCCCTGTGATCAGGTAGGCCCCGCACAACCCTGTCCCCTGGGAACCCAAGACCTGGCCGAGGGAGGCTTAGAACATAGCCCCTAGCCTATAACTCTTAGACCTTCACTGCAGGGTAAGTTCAGGCCTCCTTGAAGGAAACATTCCTTGGAGGACCAGGAAAGGAGCCAGATGTGCCCTCAAAGAGCTGATTCATGAGGTAGGAGACTTCACAGAGCAGCACCTTGTTTAGAAGACCAAACGCAGTTAAGGCCAAGGACAATCCTCTGGTCTCAACATCACAACCTAGGGGCGAGGCAGGGATCTGCTCCAGGAGCCTCAGGTTTGGGGTGCTGCTATGGGCACAGCCTTGCCTTCCCTCCTCAGCTGGGTCCTGCTGGCTTCTCTTCAGTCCTGGAGCCTCAGACAGCAGCATCCACCCATTCCTCCCCCAGGCGGGGGCCTGGAAGTGCCCATGGAGAATGAGTGGGCACTCATTTATTCAAGGATTATTTACTGAGTGTCTGCTACATGCCAGTCAGTGTTCTTGGGATGTAATAGAGAATAAAAGAAACCAAAATCCATGCTTCCTGGGGTTTACAGACGATAAACAAAAACAAAAACAAAAACAAAAAAACCCCACATAGCGAATAGGTAAATATGTTACGAGATAAGTGCCATGGGAAAATATGCTTAGGGAAAGAGGACTTGGGAGTTGAGGGTGGGAGCGGCTAATGGTAAGGATACTTCTATGGGCCTTCCAGCCTGGTTCACCAATGTGGAACCCACTCCGGAGAACCAGGAAGGCAAGGAAGGTGTTTATGCCCCTGGCTCCCTCCCTGCTGGCCCCTGCTCCTGTCAAGTGGCCTCTCCCACAGTTCTCTCCTTCCTGGCTCCAGCAGCCACTTCTTTCCCTTCCCCTCAGGCCTAGTAGTAGCAAAGGTACCTGTGCTCCTGGGCAGGCACTGCACTGTCCTAACATCCTATTTACACTTTGCAAAAAGTTCTCAAATAATCCTAATTTGAGTGCTGTTTTCTGCAGAATGCTGAGAAATACAGTAACATCTGAGCAGGCTGATGATCAGGCCATGTGGATATCCAAGGAATAGTATTCTAGTTCTGGGCAGAAGGAACCAACAGTGCAAAGGCCTGGAGATGGGAGAGTAGGCCTGCCTTGTTTGAAGAAAAGCAAACAAGCCCAGTGGCTAGAGCAGAGTGAGGGACTGGGAGAGGGGTAGGAAACAGTATCAAAGAGGGGTGTGCTGAGAGGTGGGGCATGGCTTTTGCTCTGAGTTAAGTGGGGGCTGCTGGAGGGCTTCTATTAAGGAGTAACATGATACTTAACAGGACCATTCTGGCTACTGTGTTAAGAATGGACTATGGGGGCCAGCAAAGGGGCTACTGCAGTATCGCAGGTAACAGTGAAGTGATGGCTCAGCGGGCAGTGGGAAAGGAATGAGCCTATAGGACTTGCTGATGGATTGGATGTAGGGTATGAGAGAAGGAAGGCAAGGGTGTCTCCAGGACTCTGGCCTGTTGGATTTGGCAGGAATACTAGGTTTCTATTGGCTTCCCTGCACCCACCCAGTCTGGCCCTCAGATTCTGTCCCTCTGGTGCTGCATGTGTATGTGTGTGTGTCCAGCCTCTGGGGCTGTGCTCTGCAGACCTGTCTCTTCTCTGGCTGGCCTAGAGGTCTGCCAGCCTCTGCCAGGAGGTTCCTCAAATAAGTCACATTCCCCTCTGCTTGGACCATCTATAAGCTGCTCCCTGGTCCAAGGTCAGGAGTGAATTCAGCCCTGGGGCACTGGGAAGGGAGGCTAAGCCAGCTTCCCCAGAAGCAGCCCCAGTGAGTTGACTGCTACCATATCAGTGACCTGTTTTCTGGGGCACTCCCAGACCCATGCTGTCTTCAGCCTGGTTCTTTGGGTCAGACAGACCTGAATATGACCTGCTTTCTCTTCTGTTACCCTCTCAGCCTCTGTTGGCATCTGAGGCCACAAGTGAGGAGCCTGCTCAGGGGCAGCCCAGCACCCTTCCTCAGGGCCCTAGACAGCCTTTGCCTTTTCTGCTGGATATGGTCTTTCAGAATCCCATTTTGGAGGGCCTCCTTCCACAGCACCCTTTGGGGTCACCTGGCTGGATTCTCACTGCCCTAGACCCTGAATTCAGGCTACAACCTCCTTCTGGGCCAGCCAGACCTGGCCATTGATAACAGCATCACCATAGAGCACTTATCCCCATCCCTCACCCCAAGTCGGCTCCATGCTGACCTCTCCACAGGCCTGCTAGTGTCCATCCAGTACCAAGGGCTGGTCATAGAATGGGGTTCTGGAGTACAAACTCTGCCACTCACCTGCATGTGACCTTGGGCAGTCACCTAAATTCTCCAAGCTTCCATTTCCTCAGCAGACCTCATAGTATCCCTTGCACTTTGGAGGCCCTTGGAAGTACTTTCTGAATAAGTTACGACATGCAATACACGTAGCACAGTGCTTGACCCATAGTTACTGCTCAATAAAAATCAGCTATTTAAATCATCCCCATCTCCATACAAGGAAACTGAGGCTCAGAGAGGAATGGAACTTGTTCAAGGCCACAGAGCAGAGAATGGTGAAACCAGGTTCCCCTGTGCCCTGACCCATCAGTCTACCCTCCCTCTTCTTCCCAGGCTGTGGGAAGCCAGCACAGAGTAGATGTCAGCACACAAATGGAAAAGCCAGGAGCTTACACTCTTAGAATCCCTAAGGGGAGGGAAGCTCCTGCATCATGGGAGATACAAAGATGATTTAAACACAGAATCAGCCCTCAAGGGACTGCCCATTCTGGAGCTGGGAGCCGTGCAGCTCAGCATCCCTCCCTATATAGAGGATCCAGGAAACCTGCATGGACGGGGTGACACCAGAGTTCCTTGTCTATGACTGGTTCATTGAATCATATAGGTCACAAGAAATGGTGACAACACAATCTGAATTTTTAAAGACAATCCAAGTTTCAAACACTGTCCCATTGTTGGAATAAAGCATAAAGAGCCCCTAAAGAATCCAATATTGTGGCACCTAAATGAACTTCAGAGCCAGATGGGTCACAAAAATCCACATTATTTTACATATCTTGAGCTCAGCGTGAAGAAATAATGTTCCCATTATGCCAGGCACATAGATGCCAGCTGCCCCATTTCATGGATGTGTGCATGTCCACATAGACACTAACACCAGCCCAGGCTTAGGTCACCCTCTCTTGGACCATTAGGTGACTCTGTAGCTTGAGCGAGCACCCCCATCCCTTCCAGCAATGATCCTAACCCCAGTGCTGGGTACTGTAATGTCTAGAAAGGCTTTTCGAATCCTCAGAAAAGTCTCTTGCCTTGCGCACTTCTTGTCAGCATGAAGGGCAAGTCCTGGTCTAGGCGACACCAGGGTTGCAGCTAGGGTGTCTCTGACCAGGGCTGCTACCCTCGCCTCAGATACAGAGGCTTTGCTCCTTCAGTACAGCTTTACAACCTTAGTGTCTTGCCACAAACCTGATTTCACATCGACTTCTGCCACGACTTTTGGTTTCAGTTTCTAAGAGCAGAAATGAACCTACTCTTTCCCTATGCTACCCTCCACACTCTCCTTCCTCCTTCCTTGTCTTTACCCTTCTTTTCCTCTCCCACCCTGGTAGGAAATGCCCTCTGATCCCTGGCTCTGTAGGAAGGGGTTAGGGGAAGAAGAAAGGGATAGAGAAGTGGGGAGAGTTGCCAGAGACCTCCCTCCATTTTCAGGGCTGGGTGGCCAGCCACTCACAGTTGTGCAAACTGTGCACTGCACAACCCTAGGGGATGTAGTCACCTTGATGTCAGCAAAATTTGCATAGATTTTTTTGTTTGTTCGTTTTTTTATGCCTTCAGCACCTGGTCTTCCTAGGTGGTCTCCCATCCAAGTACTAACTAGGCTCGACCCTGCTTAGCTTCCAAGATCAGACATCGAGCTTGTTCAGAGTGGCATGGCCGTAGACCATGGACCATGGCTCCATTGGGGCACAAACCCAGGACCTTCTGCATGTAAAGCAGACGTGCTAACCGCTATACTATAGAACCACGTCCAAAATTTGCATAGTTAATAGCATACTTTTCAGGCAGATGGCATAAAGTGTCCTGCGATGGAAATCTTTTCCTAAATTGTCTGAAGTCCTCTGAGTGGGATGAAGCAGCTAAGTACATTTTGGCTATGATCCCACAGAAGCCCCACACCAGCCTGTGTCACACAAGCCACCTTCCCCTCAGGCCTTGCACCCTAACTGATTTATCCCTCATCACTCAACTTCTTAGCTGGGCTAGAACCAGTGAGAGACTCTAGTTCAAAAAAGGCTGGGCTCTCGCCTCTAGGGCCACTTGTGGGTCTCATTTTCTCCATCTGTAATATATGAGGACTAAATGGAATGGACAAAATGACCTCTAAGGGGCTCTCCAGAGTTATATCCGAGTCTGTGCTGACGGTGCAGAGACAGACAAGTTGGGTTCAGCCTCAGAGTCCTCTTTATTCTGAAGGAAGGAGGTTACCAGTCCTCTGACTAACAATAGGGCTCACATAGGATTCTTTTGTTGAAAGATGATGATGGGGATCCCATGAGTTCACCCAGAGGGGCTGTGCAAACTAGGGCAGATCCCCCAACCTCTCTAAACCTCAGTTTCCTCCCCCATAAAATGGGGTAATAATACTTACCTGGCAAGTGTCGGTGAGGATTAAAGGGAATACTGTATGCAAAGGCTGGCACACAGGATGAGCTCAGAAAAGAACAGAGGAAAGGGGACTTGCAGAACTCGGGCAACCTGGGACCTAAAGCTCTGATGAAGGCTGGGCCTGTGCAGCACAGCAGCACTGTGAGGCCGCCACTGCCTGAGCTCAGGTTCCAGGGCAGGAAACCTACCTCACTTCCTCTGGGCCTGACATGCCACCCCCTGTCCTTCCTGCCACTGTGGGCTCCCCTCCCCTCTCTCTGTGAGACTGCACTTCCAGGAGGATGCCCAGGGCCTGCCTGCATAGCTCTACAAGAACCCTAAGGAACCCAAACCCCTTAACATGGCATATAAGGCCCTCCTCTAAAGCCCCCACCACCCCTGCCACTCCCCAGCCACCTCGAGTTACCCGACACCCCCAAACAAGTCATACACAGTCACACCTCCATGCCTTTGCCCATGCTATATCCCTTCTGATCACATGCCCTTCCTTCTCTCCTCTCCCTGCCCGCCAAGAGAGCTAAATCCTGCTTATTGTTTAGGGCCCAGCTCAAATGTCACCTTCTCTGGGAAAGCTTTCTCTGTCCTTCCAGTAAAGAAAATAATCACCCTTCCTGTTGGCGCCCTCGGCCCAGGACTCATAGTCAGGAGTCTTTAGAGCTGAGTCAGTCACATCCCCAAGGAGC
>NW_011888866.1:662688-701285 GCF_000151845.1 Pteropus vampyrus
AAGGAACCCAAACCCCTTAACATGGCATATAAGGCCCTCCTCTAAAGCCCCCACCACCCCTGCCACTCCCCAGCCACCTCGAGTTACCCGACACCCCCAAACAAGTCATACACAGTCACACCTCCATGCCTTTGCCCATGCTATATCCCTTCTGATCACATGCCCTTCCTTCTCTCCTCTCCCTGCCCCCCAAGAGAGCTAAATCCTGCTTATTGTTTAGGGCCCAGCTCAAATGTCACCTTCTCTGGGAAAGCTTTCTCTGTCCTTCCAGTAAAGAAAATAATCACCCTTCCTGTTGGCGCCCTCGGCCCAGGACTCATAGTCAGGAGTCTTTAGAGCTGAGTCAGTCACATCCCCAAGGAGCCTCAGTGCCCTTATCTATAAAATGGAGGCAGATCACCTCTACCTAAGGAGGAGAGTGTTGGAAGAATTCAATAAAAGGGGACACATATAAAGCCCTTAAACACAGTGTGGGCACACGTCCATGCCTGATAATCCCTGGTGGAAACTTCAATTCCAGCCAGCCAACCTTGCAAGGAGCAGGAAGGGTGTGTCCGGCACCCTTTTCATCCCTGTATTCCAGCTCTTTCCAGTGGATTCTCAGATTTCTTCACAGGGACACTACCAGCCCACAGCTAATTGGAAGATCAATGATGATTGACAGGCCCCAAGCCCAATGACTGACCTATTTCTTTCTGGAGCAGGTTGTCTGCCCCACTGCCCATTTTGGGCCCTCTATTGGAGGAAGGCAAGACCTGGAGTCATTTTGGGGAATAGGTCTGATATCCATGGGCAGCCTTATCTCAGCTTGGGCGGCTCAGGTCTACTCCTCGCCCTTCCCCTTCAGAATGAGGCCCTGTCATAATCGCAGTTATGCTACATAAAAATAGCTTCATTTCACAGATACATGAACAGCAGTCCTTTCCACTGTGGGAAGAGGAAGGCTATTTCCCCACACAGTTCCCCCAGAGGCCCCTCTTCAAAAGCAAATTCTCTGCGGAGTCTAACACTTCTCAGTGGATGGCTTCAACAGCTGCTTCCTCCCAGACTTTGGTGCAGAAGGCTTTTTGCTACTTTGCAATCAGCGTCTCACATTTTCTGATTTGGGTTGTGGGGCAGGGATGTGAGGCAGAGCAACTGAGGTTATTGTACCCACTTTGCAGGAAGGGGAGATGACTTGCCCGAGATCACACGGTGAGCTGGTGGTAAAGCTGAGTTATGGGCACCCGACTCCTGCTACAGAGTTTGGTCTGCTCCAGCATATGTCTCTTCCTTGGAAAATACTGTGGCTACAGCTAAGGCAAAGAGAAAAAGGGAATGAGAAAAGGCTAGACAGAGCACAGATTTGAGAAACAAGACATTTATGCAACAAACATTTGCCAAGTTACACTAGGGATGCAGCAGGGAGCAAAAAAGAGGTCTGCTTCCTGCCTGCAGGGAGCTTACAGTTTAATGGAATGAAAGCTACATTTATTGAGCATATTCTTTATATCAGATGCTTTGCTAAGCATTTTTACATGGAATTTATCATTTAATTCTCGATAACATTCCTATGAGGTAGCATATTAGACATTTGTCATTTCTGTTGGCCATCCAGCATCTGAAACCCCTTTCTATGTGTGGGGTATTCTCCACTCATGAGGAAGAGTCCAGCTTCCATTACTGAGGCTAAGAATGCCATATCTCCCTTTCCAGGCCTTCCTTGCAGCCAAGGCTGGGCATGTGACCAGTCTTAACCAATCAGCATGACCACCCCAGACCTGGTATTGAAGCAGCAACTGTACAGATCCATTATGGTGGTAACAGGAGCCCCATCTAATTTCCAGAGGCACCAGCAGCCCTTCGTAAGGGCAGGGTCCCTCATCCGCTACTGGTGAAACCAGTCAGTGTCTGCTCAGCAGTGGCAGCTAGTGTTGTCCTTCAGCTCTGCAGAGATTGCTCTTTACCTAGTTAAAAAAGAAAAAATCCTGCCCTGCCTGCAGGGGGTGGGGAGTAGTCTCTGCTGCTTCCCCCCAGGGGAAGTGGGTGGGATGGGCAGCTCCTGGAAATAGCAGTGAGTCTGGGGCTAGGGCCAGGTTTCTCTGAGGCCTTTTGACCTGAACCCAGTGACCTGAGCTGGGGTGGAAGTGGGTACTGGTTGGTGTCAGAAGCCTTCACCTACTGGCAGCATAATCATCTCTGCCCAGATCTATCCTCAGGCTGTCTGTCTTCTCCCACCCACCCTCCTCTCCATCCCACTGCTTCAGGCCTGGTTCTAGCTCCGTGACCCCTACCTGGACACCTGTAACAGCTCTTCTTTGGTCCCCTGACTCAGCCTCGTGTCCTCGCATCCACTCACTACCATCCTTCATCCTAGAGTCAGAGTGAGTCTCTGGAGCACAGGACTGATGGAGTCTCACCCTTCCTTCAGTACCTTACCAGGACATCCTGGCACCTAAATGCCTTTGCCTGACAAGGCCCTTCCAACCCCTCTAACCTGCATGTCAGTCCTCCAGCCCCATCCCAGAGCTCTGACCACAAACCTAGCTGACCAGTTACCCCCTGCTCCATTGCCACCATGCCTTTCCTTGCCCCTTGCACCTTTCCGCACTGCCTTTGCTCACACTGTTCCATCTGCTAGGAATGCCCTTCCCTGTCTCCTCCACTCTTCTTTCTAATAAACTCTCATTCATTGTTAAAGCAGCCAACTTGTCCATGAAGTTTCCTTCAATCGCACCTAGACTCCCAGTAATATTACTGGGTTTCCTCTGTTTTGTGCATGAGAAATTCTGTGGCATTTTATAGATGTGGGAGCTGCTGCTGCCTGGCTCAGCTACTTTGGCTTGAAAAGAGGTGTGCCTGTGGGACCAGGAACCTGGGCTCTTGGTCAAACAGACCCGAGTTCAAATCTAGACTTTGCCATTTACATGCTGGGCCATTGTGGGCAAGTTGGTTAACCTCTCCAAGGCCCCATATCTTTGGCCTCACTGGGCCCCCGTGAAAAATGGGTGGTCTCCCTGTTATCTGCCCTGTGAACTATAAGCAGCCTATTCAGGCTAGGACTGATGCGCACTGGCCATGGGGCCCAGCCTGGGGTATGAGCCTTTGTTACCCACTGAAGCCCTGCTTGATCTCCTTGTCTGAGCTCCTCCCCTTCAAATCCACTCTTCAGTATGGAAACTGGCACTCAAAGCCCTCCTAACCAGGTTAGAGGGTACAAGGTAGGAGCCTCTGATTGGGCATCTCCTAGCATTGGAAGAAGTACACAGATATGTCCCATCTGTATGCCTAGATGCCATGGAATATGAGCAAGTGTCTCTATGTGTGTGCAAACTTGGGGGACGGTGAGTGTGGGAGGGGGCACAAGTGCTTATCTGTGTATGTGTATAGCTGCTGTGGTTGTGCGTAGCTGCTGTGGTTGTGTGTAGCTGCTGTGGTTGTCAACTCAGAGCAAAAAGCCCACACTTCCTGTTAAGAATCAATTAGAGCATTTTTTATAGATGCCCCAAATCTCCCTGAGGGTGTCACCAGAGCTATGAGCGGAGAGGTGGGAGCGGGACGGAACGATGGGAGCAGAGGGCGGGACTCCTAGATTCTTGTCTCAGTTGGCTGCCAAGTCACTGCATAACCCTAAACCAGTCACTGCACGTCTCTGGGCCTCAGTTTCCCTTTCTGTAAAAGCAGCATGGAGGATTAGACTAGGTGATCCCTGAACCCTCCCACCTCTCATTTTCGGAGACCCAGATTAGCATCCGCAATACACTCTTCAGAGGGAAACACCATGCACACAGTCTGGATATCCCACTAGACATGCACCCACCCCCACGTTAATCTAACCCTCCTCAGACCATCCTAGAAAATACCTACACCCTTCCTTGTAGTTGTATGGGGGAAGGGACAAAGAGGAAGTGTCTATTGGAGAAGGGCTTAATGGCAGCCAGTCTCCCACCCTCATCAACAACTTCCTCTCCACCCCCATCCGCACCCTGCCCTGCTCCCTCCCAGTTCCCACATCCTCAACCAGAAGAGAAACGAATTACTCAATAGGAAAAGGCAGGAGTCTCTGCCCCTTCCACCCACCCCATCTGCAGTGGGGGAGAGGAAGTGGGAGAGAATCTGGGTTCACAGTCAAAGCTGGCCCTTCATTGTACAGATGAGAAAACCCACGTGCAGAGAGGATCAGTGACTTGCTCAAGGCACACAGTGAGACAGTGACATGCCAGGTTTGAACCCAGCTTCCCACAAGCCTTTCCACATCTTCAAGCTGCCTCCCACCCCTGTGAAGGAGCATCGCTAATTCTCATTTTCACGGAGGGTGGAACATAAGAACAGGAGCTGACATTGCAGCACTGTGTCCTGGGGTGGATGCCAGGAAGCAGTTCCCTGGGATTGGTAGACTCCAGGACAGATGTCAGAGGAACACTCACCTCTTCCTAGGCATGCCTTTAGTGTAGGATACCCTGGAATGCAGTAGAATGCAGTTAGGAAGACAGCTAGAGACCAGACTTCCTGCCTATGTTAATTTGCAGGGAAGCCAGCAGGATTCCAGGAGGAGAAGGAAAGCTACCATGGCTGTGCTCCATGCCCACGACAGCTGTGGGAGGGAGGATCACCATTTTACAAATGAGGAAACTGAAGCCCAGAGAGGTTAAGTGACTTCCTCAAGGTTACACAGCTAGGAAATGGTAGAACCTGTGTGGTATGATCCCAAAATCTTTGTCTTTCCACTAAATAGTTTCCCAAAACATGGGCCACAGGACGAATTTAAATACATGGTTTATAAGGTGAGTTTAGATGATATGTGGGTAAACTGTTCTTTTAAATAACATATTGATACAAATGTAAATCAGGAAAAAAATAGATCAGCTCATCAAACTCGTGATTTCACAGATATTATTGCTTGGGACTAGGCTGTTTTGAAAGGTGCTGATTTAAAGATATATATTAAATGGATAATAGTTTAGGCAGTAAAGTCTGGAATGCGATTTATGAGTGGTTGCAGCTTTAAAAACAATGCTCGAAACCTCCTGGTCAGAGGCAGTGAATACGGCCCTCTGTTAGCAAATACAGGGGTGACTCCTGAGTGTCCATCCAACTTGCCACCACCCCCCACCACTCTTACCACCACCCCCATCCCCTAGTCCAGTCCAGTCCTTCTGGTGTGCAGCTCCAGTTCTGGTGGTGTGTGGAGGGGAAGTTCATTCTGGGTAGCACCAGCCGCATGTGGATATGAGATGGGGGAGAGCTGCAGGCTTCTGCGAGGGTGGAGGGCAGAAGAAAGGACAGGCCTGCAGGGGCTCAAAAGTGTGAGACGCAGCCCCTGGGGACCTGGAGTCAGCTCTGAGGAGAGCTGAAGCTCTCCACTTTGCCTGCCCTGTGTGGGTGCCCCTTCCCCTCTCAGTTTTAGCTTCTCATTTTGGGTCCTGGTTCCTACCCTCCTCCATCTCTATCAGTTTCAGCCTTGCTTATTTTCTGAAGAGCCATCTGGGCAGGAGGGAGACACTGGGCTGAGCCCTCCCTCATAGGTCTCCAGGCCTGGCCTAGAGAGCCAGCTCCAGACAGCTGAGCATCGGGCCTAGCGGCCTGCCGGCCTCCTAAACCCAGGGGACCTAGGGAGGATGCAGAACCCAAGAGGGCTTGGCCTGGCCGACTGACCCTGCAGTCTGGGGTCAGCCCCACAGGGGCAGGCCATCAGGAGATCAAGTGCTCTCGCTCCTTAGCTCCTAGGAATAACACAGAGGAACCTCCTCCCTGTCAGTAGGAAGCCCTGTGGTGGTGGTGGTGGTGGTAGTTGGTGAGGGGTGGGGGGCTCCGGTTTCCTTCAGTCCCCTTATCATGCTAGCCCCTGGATCTGCCCAGCCTGCCCTAATTACTCATGGCCTATTCATGCACTCAGAATTTGAATCCTAAATGATTGTGATCATATTCATCAATAAACATTTTTAGAGTATTTCTCCCCAAAGCTCTGGGCTGAGTGCTCTTCACACAGGATTTTATTGAATCTTCACAACGGCACTGGGAATATATGTGTTATTATCCCCACTTAACAGATGATAAACTGAGTCTCAGAGAATTGAACTGTCTTGCCCAAGGCCCGACATAAGGCAGGGAAGAGTTGGATTCAGTCTGTCTGACTCTGACTCTGTGTTGTTTCTCCTCTCCTGGTGAAAGAGAGCTCACCACTGGAAAAGAAGCTAGACTCAGTCCCCAATTTAAATACAAAGTCTGCTGGGAAAAGCCACCTTGAAGCTTTATCTGTTGCCTATACCTTATAGTAAGTAGGTTGATAATCATTGTGACCTTGAACCGTAAATGTTTTCTCACTACCATCTCATTTAGTCCAACGAGAGCAGATAGCATTATGCTCATTCTACAGCTGAGGAAACAGACTTGGGGAAGTACAGGGTTGGGTCCTGCAATGCCCTAGTCAGCACTACTTAACCAGCCCCTCTGTTGTGTCTGCCAGTCCATCCACACCACAATCCTCTCTCTGTCAGAGCACACTTTGATAGTGGGGAGGGGAACCAGCATGAAGAACCAGGACCACAAGAGGAAAGGTGATGAGGGGGAGAAGTGGGCTGCAAAAATTGAACAGAGTCTATCTGGTCATTCCCTGACCATCCTGATTTTGAGCCTTGTGTCCTTGTTGGGCTTCCAGAGCTGCATGCAGGAACGTAAGGGCCACCCTTCATGAAAGCAAGACAGTGGTCCTGTATCCTCTCCCCCACAGCCCTCCAGCCCTCCGCTGCCAGCCTCTTTTCTAGCCAAAAGACCTTTATTCCTTAACCATTGCTCTTAGAACATTGCCTGATTGTGAAGCGTATGCATGTGTATGAAGAAAAACATGCAGAGGACTCAAGGTTGTTTTTCAGTTAAGTTAAACAATGTAGATACCTGTTGGGGGAAAGATTTTTCTGCTAATAGACTGTTAGAAGTGTTCAACTGGAGAGTGGTAGATTGTTCACCATCCAATGATGGTGGGAAATCGAATTTCACTTAAGTTAAATAACCAGGTCAGCATTCAACTTTCTGATGTAACTAGAAAATAGTCCTTAAAAAAAGAAGTATCCATTTAAAAAATATGAGTATCTCCCAAAATACTGCAGGGTGGGCCCACATCAGGGGCTTTTAACCTTTATGTGAGTATATACCATAGCCCACTTTGTCTTCTGGTGAAGCCTATGGACCCTTTCTCAGAATAATATTCTTAAATGCACAAAATAAAATAACATAGGCTTTCAAAGGAAACCAACTTTATTAAAATGTAGTTATCAAATATTTTTTTAAAACAAATTTTTGATGTAGTAATAGTGCTTTCTTATTAACAAATTAAATATCAAGATCTGGCAATAGGCCTAATAGCAACTATAATTTGAAACAGTGATGAGTATAAACCATATTTTGAAATATATGAAAAAACTGTAATTCGATTTGAAAATATCTATAATTTTATCAATGACACCATCACAAGGTCCTGCTAATACGGCTGTGATTTGTGACCACATCGTTGAAGAAAAAAATATTCACACAGAGGTCAGTGAAAATAAAGATGTATTTTTCTCTCTTCCAAATTTTTTGACCCTTCTATCTTTCAGGATCCCATGAACCTCAGATTAAGAACTCCTGGTCTAGTTCTATCTTTTATTTTATAGCACGTATATGTAATTGTATCAAATGTAGTTTTCAAAATCTGATTCAATTTACAAATAACTAAAACGCCTGGCAGATAGTAGGTCTCAGTAAATGGAGGGCTCTTGGGGATCCTGCTGTAGTTACTTCTCTAAGTGTTCTTCTAGGGGAAATGGAGCCTCTGTTTACTCATCCAGAAAGTGGATCTCCCAGGGCTTCATAGGGGCACTGTGCCCCAGATGCCTGCAGAATGCTTGGCACTGAGCCAGGCCTTTGCCCACCAGAGTGGTCTCGGTGCTTGTCCTTACCGGGTGCCATTTGGCAGAAGAGGAATCTAGTTAGGTCTGGGGATATTTTGACTGGCTCTCAAATTCTGGGAAGAGGGTGACTTTACAGCTCAGTGTTGGGAAGCCTCAGCCTCTGAGGTACCCCAAGACCTCCCTCACCCAGGGCCCTAAGCGGCCTGCATCCTGGGAATCCCCCGGAAGTCCTTGGGTGCCTGCTTCCTCTCTTGACTCATTCGTGGTCACACGAAGAGCACAGTCACGAGCCAGCATGACTAGGTCAGTGTTGACAGGCTCACAAGACACTTGGCCAGGGGTCAGGCAGCAGACATTGGCAGGGAGCTGGAAAGCCCTCAGAGCCCAGAGAGCAGACAGAAGCCTAGAGGAAAGGTCCACTCCAGCTCCTCAAGCTTTAATACAGGCCCAACCAGAACTCCCCAGAGCTCACTCCCCACTCCTCCTTCGCGGCCTCCTCCCCACTGCCAGTCCACCCTTCTTCCTGCTCAAACTGTCAATGCCCAGGGGACTCATGCCCTCTCCTCTAGCCAAGGTCTGCCATCCAACTCCCCCTGCTCCAGACCCTTTCCCCCTCATCCTTCCACTTTCCTATCAAAACCTACCTGTTCTGTGTCCCATCAGCCTTTGTTCTCTAAGGCAACTGCCCATTATCTGAGGTACATTGAATTTGGAGGTAAAGACCTGCGTTCAGGTATTGGCTCTGATTAGCTATGAAATCCTCTGCCTCTCTGAGCCTCATTCACTGTCCTTATCTCTTGCATGGACAGGTTTAAAATTGCTGCCCTACTTTTCATAGTTGTTATAAGGATCAAAAACATGTTTAGATGTTCAATCAGTTTATAAACTTTAAAGTACTTTCATAGCTATAATATGGGACTTGTGGCTGACAAGTTGTTTGATATGTTTCGATTATCAGGGTCCTTCTGGAGAAATGACACAAAGGAATGGCTTTAGTAGCAGCGTTCCAGGCAAGGGGGAGATCTATATAACTAGGAATCCCCGACGCATATTCCCACTCACCCTCTCAAAATTATATCCCAAGAAGACATGCCCTTGTAGGCAGTGTAATCTTGAATCTGGGTGAGAATTTGAAAACTCTGGAGGAATGACCTTTCTGAACTCAACACAAGGAATTAACCAAGTAGGTATTGGGGTTGATGTAGATTTTCTGCTGCTTTAGATGTAATTCACCGAGTTTGTCTCAACCACTGTTGAGCCAAGAGGGAGGTGGAAGGATGGAATGTCTGTTTTTGAGAAGGAAAGCCAGGAGAGGTACTCCACTCCAGGAACAGGGCCTGTGGCTCACAAGAGGGCGTGTTCAAACCATTTGTTGACTTGAGGGCCTGGAATTTGACCTTCTAGGAATCATGCAGGGTTTCCACCAGAAGTCCTGGATACCAGACCCTTTCTGCCACGCCCAAGCTATGCGCCTGTGGGCAGGTCATTGTTCATCTCCAGGCCTAAATTTCCTGTCTGTAAATTGCTCAGAACAGCAGGGTCTTCTGAGATTTCATGTGTTCACAAGACATAGAAATGCCCACAGTTGGGTTTCAGCGTGAGGTGCCCACTCACCTCACCTCCCAAAGTCCCCAAGCCTTGTGCTGCCACCCAACACAGCACTTGTCTAGGCCTCCTTGGACTGATTCCTGCAAAGGGGAGCATTGCCTTCCCATCTTATACTTACAAGGCACACCTGGTGAGCACTCACTGTGCACACTGGCTGAATGGAGGGAGGAGAGTGGTACACCTGAAATTATCCCAGAACTTACATTGTGGCAGGGCCAGAAGCCCAGGAAGGGCCCTCCTCTTAGTGAAGCTATGATCACATGTCTACATTTGTGTTGTTTTCAGATATTTCATTTAACGTTTTCCTCTGGGATGACAGAAAACATCACCCTCAGGAGTTAGTTGCCTTAATGTCTGCAAGTGTTTTATAAATGCCCTCTCTCCTTCTTCGGAGCTCGACAGTTTGGTTCAAATCCCAGCTTTGAGACTTACTAGCTATAACCTCGGGTAAGTCACTTAATATTCTGTGCCTCAGTTTCCTCATCTATAAAATGGGAATAATAATTCAACTTCTAGGTAAACGTATATTCAGCTTGACAAGAAAAGGTCAAATTGTTTTCTAAAGTAGTTGTGGGAATATATAACTTTATATTCCCAATAGCTGTACTTAAGAGATTTCATGGTCTACATCCTCTTCTATCTTTGTATTGTCCAATTTTTGCCAGCCAAACGGGTATAAAATGGTACATTATTGTGTTTATTTGCATTTCTCTGAATACTAATGAGGTCTTCATATGTTTATCAGCCATACATATTTTCCCTTCAATGAAATGCCATTTATCTTTTGTTCATTTTTCTATTATATTGTCTATCTTTTTGCTAATTGATTTGTAACAGTTCTCTATTTTTTCCTATATATTCTTAACACTAATCTTTTGTTGGTTATATTAAAAAATTATCTTCTCCCATTTTGTAGCCTTGACTTTTGACTTTATTTATCAAGGTGTCTTTTGATAAGCAGAAGTTCTGAATTTTAATAAAGTAGGATATCAAAAGACAGTCACCAGATATTTTACCTAAAGTTTTTAATGTTTAACTTTGAAGTTCTCAATCCATCTAGAGTTGATATTTTGTGTATGGTGTGAAGCGGGGTTTTTATTTTTTCTTTGTCTTTTCCATGTGGATAACTACATTTTTTAGCTCTATTTGTTGAATAGTCCTAGAGTTGATCTTTTTTTTTTTCCTCTTGGAGCCAATCTTAACTGGTGTTAAGGGGACAGGGAGGGAGGGCCCAGCTGAAGTCTGACTGACAGAATTCCCTCTATTCCTGACCAATGACTTCCTGAGGGGGCTGCATCTAAGGAGGCTAGAAATGAAAGAATCCACACAGCAGCTTTGCCTGAACAGCCTCTGCCTGCATCTCAGCATTAACTATTTTATTAATAGATCTAACATACATGTATGACAAATAATAATTCCAATAGTACTAAAAAGTATCAAATGAAATGTTAAATTCTCCTACTTCCAGGCCCAGAGGTAACCACTTTAGTAGTGAATGATTTTTAGCTCTTATGAATGCTCTCCCTGACTACGAATAATATGCTTAATGCCTCTATTTCTTGATTTATCAACCCTAGAATGACTGGTTATTCTCTGCTGGAAATATTTGTTCCCTCATATCTGCTGCATCTCTTCTCCTTTCTTACCCCATTTCCAATATTTGATTTTTAAAAAACAAACGCTAAATGTTATGCCAACTCACACAGCTGCTGCCACAGCTGTATTCAGGAAGCCCAGCCCTGTGAGGTTGCCGCGCCCCCAGCAGGAAGACGTCAGGACACTTCCCATCACCCCGTCCTGATTCCAGGCACCAGCGCTGAGCTGGACAGGACAGAAGGAAACAGCCTTTTGGTGTCTGGGGTTCTTTCCAACAATAGTGTAAATGAAAGGCCTGGGCCCATTTCCCAAGTAGGGGTGGTGAGCCCTGGGACAGGGTGGAAGGAGCATGCTGCACGTGGATTCCACCTTGTCAATGACCTGCCACACATGCTCCTGTGTGACCTTGGGCAAATTCCTCCCCTGGCCTCTTCATCTGTAAAATGCAGGTTTCTGAGGTTCCTCTCACCATAGACTTTTGTGATAAGATTTAGAGTGGCAGCTCTGGGGATGACTTTCTGATAAGAGTAGAAAAGGGTCTCCTGAAAGAAAAAAAAGACAACAAAAATAAAAAATAACAAAAAAAAAAATTAAGAAAGAAAGAAAGAAAGAAAGAAAGAAAGAAAGAAAGAAAGAAAGAAAGAAAGAAAGAAAGAAAAAGAAAGAAAGAAAAAGGGAACGAACGAGAGAGAAGGGAAAAAAAAGACTTTCCTGAAAAACAAGATGCTAATACAATGACAATGACTGCTGCGGTGTCCTGCGTACCTCCCATGGGCCAGGCAGGCACTGTCCAGACGTTTCACATGCATGACCCTCTTTAGTGTTCATAACTCTTTGGTGGGCATTATTCTCCTCACTGAACAGGTAAAGAAACTGAGGATCAGAGAAGTTAGGCAACTTGTCAGAGGTCACAAGGCCAGAAGGTCTGTGCCACCAACCCAATCCACTGCCTAGTCCTGTTGAAGAACTTGGATATTTGAAAATGCTGAACAATTCCAGGGTCCCTCTGGGCCTCCAGAAACGGGTTAGAAGACAGGAGTTAACCTTTCCTGAACTCACTGACACCATTCCTCCCAGACTCACTGCAGGGACTGACTCTGGCCCAGGCCCTGGCCCAATGGGTGATTCTGAGACCAGTACCTTTCGGAGGGCCTTTTAACCGCCTGAGAAAAGTAAGTGGGGAATCTATTTGGCCTGGGGAGACCTTTACTCACCCACGGCAGGGACCCCAGACAGTTCAAAAGGGTTGGGGGGGGCTATTCCTCTCCTCACCCCTTCCCAGAGGCAGAGCTGTTCACAAACTCCCCATCCTACTGACAGGCACATTCTTGGCCACATCACATCCTGGGGACTCTGGGGACCCACAGGCCTTAGCCTCAGCATGGCCTGGCACTAGCCCCAGCTGGGGCAGGCCCGCTTCTCTTCAGAACTAAGGCCACAGGCCTGGAAGGAAATGAAGGTGGGAGGGGCTCAGAAACGCTGACTCGGCTGGAAGGCTGCCTGGGAGGGAGGAAGTGCAGAAAGACCTGGTTCAGGGCTGTGGGCGAAGCCAGCAAAGCCAAACTGACATCTCTGAGGGTTCAGGGCCACAAGGACCTCACCTTGGCCACCCAGCCTGGTTTATGGCCAGGAGGCTTGGGGCGAGGGTCCTGGTTGGGTCATACTGTGAGGGACTGAACCAGAGACTGGCCCTGGCTGCCCAGACTATGCGGCTTCTTCCCCCACAAGAGGCAAGGAGGTGGTTGGTAGGCAAAGAAATGCCCACATCTTAATCAAGCCCCTTCTCCGAGCGTCCAGCCTGGGAATCTGTGCTTCGGAGACCAACATCAAGAAATGAATAAAACAAAAAGACATAAACAAAGCCCGTTTGCTTTTGTATGAGGGCAGGAGCCCCTCCAAGCTGGGGCAAATCTAACAAAACTCCAGTGCCTCGGTCTGAGCTGCTAAACTCCCTTGACATTGTGGCCTGCTAGGGACAGGTGTCTTACATGCCCACAAGTGACTTGTTCACTTACTCTGCATGTTCTCCTGGTTACAGCGATGGGACTCTAAATTGTCCATCTAGGTCAGGGTTTCTCAATCTCAGCACCACTGACATTTTGGGCCAGTTGTGTGGGGTGCCGTCCTGTGCACTGTATGATATTTAGCAGTATCTCCGGCCTCCACCCACTAGATGCCTGTGGCACTCCTCCCAGTTGTGACAAATGAAAATATTTCCAGACATTGCCACATGTCCCCTGGAGGGCAATACGGCCCCCTGTTGAAAAACACTGTTCTAGATCCATTCTTCCCTTCTTCTTAGGTAATAAGACTTTAGATTTTCATCTGGAACATAGTCACCAGGATAAGAGATCGAGGAGCTGCAAGATCACCCTTGCAGCCAGGCGTGGCCCTGTGTGTGTCCTTATGATCCCTTCTCCCTTCCCATTGGTTAGAATACAAGCGTGGTGACTGGAACAAAGCTGCTCATGGGTCATGAAGTGAGTGTCAAGTGCTAAGATGACAGAGTAGTAAGAGAGAAAGAAGCTGGGTCTGAGATGACCAGGGAGCTGCCATGGTAGAAATGGCTCCACCGTCGGACTTAACATATATGAGAGAGAAATGAACTTGTGTCATTGTTCTCTTGGCCTATCTCCCCCAGAGCCCAGATTTTAGCCTTTGATGAAGTCCCCTGACCTCATGGCCTTTTGTCAATCACAGTAAATCTAATCCTAAGTAACATATAAGATACAACTCTGCCATGCTTGTAGCTGCAATCACCCACCATCTAGATGCCGATGACCTTCAGATTTTCCCCAACCTTATTCTGACAGTTCACCAGAACCCTGCATAGAGTTGCCGATGTCTCCCCAACCTGCCTCTTCTGAAGTGCTTCTCATCTCAAGAAAGGACACCTCCACACCTCCAGCATCCTGTAAGTTACTTTTGATTTCCTTTCCTCTCACGCTATCTCTCTCACTTCCATAAAACCCCAAATCCGCCATTCTGCCTCCTAAAAAGAATCTACTCCTCCACTCCACCTCCAAAGTTACTGTCCCAGCTCAGGCCCTCACTACTCCACACCTGGTCCATTACAACCACCTCCTAACTGGTGTCACTGCCTCCAGTCTTCACCCCACGGCCTGCCCTGTCTACTTTAAAACTCTTCCATGACTCCCCTTGGTCTCAAGGATAAAATGCGAGCTTTCTAGGTAAACATCACGACCTCCTGCCTTCTGCCACCTCATCTCCTAGGCCCTCACCCCTCCCTCGGCACCTCCTCCTACAGGATATGACACAAAGAATTTGCCACAGCTCTAACACACGGTGATTCTGTTTTTGTACATGCTGTTCCCTCTGTCTCAAATGCCCTTCCCAACTCCTCTGCTTGGTAAACTCTTACTCCTCCTTCAAGGCCCAGGCAAAGATCCCCTTCTCCACAAGGCCTTGCCTTGTTTTCCCAGGAAAAGCAGCTTGTTGATCCCTGTTCTGTGCTGCTGCTGAACTTGCACATCTAACTCAGGGCTCATCTCACCTCATTCACGGTGGGGCAAGTTCAGGTCCTCTGAGCTGTTATGTTCCAGATGAAGTCAGGGAGGCTGTCTCCCTGACTGGCACTGAGTAACCTGGGGAGGGATCCCATTGTATTATATTTGGAATCCACGGAAAGGTCAGGTTGACACAGAATAGGTGCCCAGAACACAACATTGTTACCCATTTACTAAGCCCCTACTATTGTGCCAATTTCTGAGCTAGATGTTTTATCCTAATGATCTCATTTTATCCTCAAAATCACCTTGCCTGGAGACCTGAGACAGAGATTCAGAGAGTCTGAGCAGCTGTTTCAGGTCATGCAGCTTGAGCAGAGCAGTACTGGAGCCTGACTGTCCATCTGCCACATTTGGTTCTCCCTTGGGAAATGGCCCTACCCTAGACTCCCCAGACATGGTCTCCAGGGAACACCCAGAGCTAACTGGGTGTGGAAAACCCCTTTGTCCTTTTATTCAGCTAACAAGTTAGGATTTCTTAAAAAGGAACTTTTAATAAGAAACCAAGGAAAAGCCCCAAAATTTATTTATTTATATGTATAATTTATTTTATATATAAATTATATATAGATATAACAATTACATATAATTTATTATGTATAATATATAATTTATATATGATTTACATATATAGTTATATATATGTATAGGGTTTATATATATAGTTTTATTTTGGGGCAAGTTCAGGTCCTCTGAGCTGTTACTTCCTCCTCTCTAAAACCAGCAGGAGGGACTAGATGGTCTTAAAGATTCTCATCAGTGCTGATATCCTGTGATTCCGTGATTAGTTTCTCAGATGGATAGTGGGCTGGTGAATATTGTTGGGGAAGGCAGTATACTAGAGACACAGGAATGGGAGTATAGGGTAATACACCAGCCCACCAGCCCCATCCACACCCCCATTTCTTTATGACTTGATCCTAGAAGTCCAAAGGGAGAGAGAGAGAGAGGACTTGTCCAAGAGCCTCCTCTTGCTTCCTCACCAGGCCCTTGGATGACCCTAACTAGTCTAGGGCGGGAGCTGGGGCTAGATAGGCCTACACTGGGAGTCCAGACTGCCCTTCCATGGGCCACCTCCCAGGCTTTGGTTCCTCCTCTCTCTCCTGTCAGTGGGACCCTCTGGAAAACCCCGCTCAGTGCTCAGCGCAGCACAGTACAGGAAGGGGAGAGGGGAGGTTTGTGGGTGAGTTCCTGTGGAGGTTCAAGCTCTTAGCTGTAGCTGTTGGAGCCTGTCATTTCCCTTCCTCCGCCCACCCAGCTGGGCAGCAGAGAAGTTTCATCACAGTTGAGTTGTTGTCCTTATAAGGGAAGGGCCTGCCCTTGGGCCACAGCTGGCTGGTAGAGAGCCAGACAAGCTTCCTGGTATCCTCCAGGCACCAGGAAAGGTGGGGATACCCCAAGCTTGCCAGAAGTCCCCAGGGCTGAGCTTCCATCTGAGGTCACAGACTCTCCAGAGAAAAAGCAGGAAACAGTTGATCGTGGCCCCAGGCCAGGACCCTAGAGGGTCAGATCCTAGGTCCTGATACCAACTTGTGGTCTCCTAGGCAAATTGTTTAAGCCTCAGTTTTCTAATCTGCAAATGGAGTGTAAGTAAATACATCTTCCTCCTGAGGCCACTGCAGTGACAATGAGACACAAATGTAGGCCTGCCAAATAGTAGATGCTCTGTGAGGCTGGGGTATATTAAACGTTTTCTGTGAGGCAGTCCATGGGCTAAGTGTTCCACAACAAGCCTGTGAAGAAGAGAATTAGCCCATTTTACAGATGGGAAAAACTGAGGCACAGTTTGCCTAAGGTCACTCATTCAGGGCTGAAGTTTGAATCTAGATGTGGCTGCCTCTAAATCTAAAGTCGTTGTTTTTCTACTTATACCCCTGCTACTTCCTCTAGGAACTTTGCTCCTTTAATAAAATTATGAGAATAGGGAGGAATCCCCACCATCATCTTTCTACTCCCCATGTTGCCCCACAGAGCCTCCCTCATAACATCAGAGAAACCTCCACTCGAGTGAGTTTACATAGCCTTTTCATGACATGTCTCATGGAGCGAGGAGGGAGGCAGGAAGACAGGACTTGAAAGAGGGCACAAAACATGGTGACTCCAGAAAGACATGGGGAGTCGCAGGTCCCAGGCTCAGGTGAGGCAGAGAGAGAGGCAATCTAGATGCCCCTTCCTTGCTCCATCCTAGGTCCGTCCACTGTAACTACCCACAGAACTTCAGGCCACTGAGAGATTGCGGCATGTATTCAAAAGTAAGACTCCTTTTTCTATACAGGCCTCCAGCCCCCAGGACCAGAGAGAAAGAAAGTTCTCACCACATCCTTCCTCAGCCTTGTGGCTGGCCACTGACACCTTCCCAGTAGCTGCACCCCTTAATGCAGCCCTCCAGAAAGGACCTGGTTTCTGGGCCAGGGTGGCGGGGACACTCTTATAAGTAAAGAGACTTCTCTCCCTTACTTTGGTTCTTCCTCAAAGATAAGGGGCCTGTGAAGGTGAAGTGATTTGCCTGGGGACCCCAGCTTCTGCAGGCCACTCACTCAGTATGGCTGTCACATGTCAAGCCAGTGGAAGGGGAATTCAGGAGGGACACAAGGGTCATGGGCCTGATGACCCTCAGTTGATAGGCCCTGGGTCAGGTGCTTCCTGTTATGTTGGCCACCAGGCCTGTCCAGCAGCCCTCAGAGGATGGGATCCAGGCTTTGGGGAGCCTTTGTGGTGCTTTTGCACATTGGGGATTGGAGAGGACTGCAATTCCCCTTTCATGGGTGAGGAAACTGAGGCCCACTGATGCCAAGACTCACCGAGGTCCCTGGGTGGGACTCGAACATTGGCAGCTTGACTTGGATCTCTGTCTACTGGCCTGGGGGCTGCCAAAGAATGCTCAGTGAAGCCCTGGGGTTCTGCCGAGATATAGTAGGGGTGCCATGGGCATAAGGTAGGTTGCAGGCTCATCCCTAATCAGGACCAGGTGCTGAGGTTGAAATAACAGCTGGAATCACTTTGAACCATCATAAGAAACACGTGTGCAGGCAAGAATCATCAATGGAGACTAAATCTAGGGAGAAATTTTGATGAGGAGCAACATATTTGTGCATGCATGGCGTTAAAATATCTTCCAGATTGTTTATTAGTTATAAGAGAAAAGTCATAACTCTACAGTAGAGAAATCAGACACCTTGACCAGGTAGCAACATCATCAATGACAGGCAAATGGAGGCATGTCTCCAGATGTGGTGCCCTGAGAAGGCCCTAGTAGCACCTATGCAGTTTTCTGGCTGAGAATCCATAACCTCAATCTAATTATGAGGAAACTTCAGACAAACCCAAGTGAGGAATGTTCTATTTAAAGTGGGGGGAGGGGAAGGAGAGACCGTATTCTTCAAAAATGTTCATATCATGAAAGATAAATGCAGGCTGCAGAAACATTTTAGATTAAGAGACAAAAGAGACATGTAATATCTGACCCTACACTGAAGGAGAAACATAAATAATATTATTAGGTAAAATGACAAAATTGGAATATGAACGATAACTATCATATCAGTGTTAAAAATACTGAAATTGACAACTGTACTATGGTTACATAAGAGAACATACTTATTTTTAGGAACTATACAGTGAAGTATTCAGGGGTAAGGAGCCATGACAACTAACTCTCCAATGATTCAGAAAAAAACTTGTGTTTATGTTGAAGAGAGAAAGCACTCAAAAGATAAACCAATAGAGTGTTCTCTGTGCTATTCTAATTCTCACAACTCTTCTGTTTGAAATTACTTCCAAATAAAGCTTTTAAAAATTGAAAAGTATTGTTCTTTATGACACGTAGCTGCCAGCCTATAAAAATGCATGTGTGGATGAAATTGGGGGCCTGGTTGAGTTTAGCAAAGATGGAGCATTGAGGGAGGGCCATGCCTCAGCCCAGCCTATGGGAAGGATGCCCTAGAACGGGGTTTGGCAGGCCAGTGAGGCCACTGATTATCCGCCCACCTTCTGCTTCCCTAAGGTCGGCCCTGGAGCTGGTCCCACACCAACAAACAGGCTTGCAGCAGAAAAGTTCCATAAAAAGGGATTTATTGCCAAACTTCAAGAAAGGCGCTTCATAAGCAGAAGACATGGAATGCCATCTTCCTCCAGGAGACAGGCAAGGTAGCACCATCCTCTTCTCCCTCCCCTGAAAGCTGGCTTCCCCCAGGGACCCAGGCTGCCAAGGCATGGTGACCCCATAGGAACCAATGGCATTAGGCCACTGAGGTGGCCCCAGAGCTACCCGCTCAGCCTGGTAACACTTAGAGGAAAAGGAGGCTCTAGTCCCTGGAAGCAGGTGACTTGGCTAAAGCTCCAGACAGCCCAGGCTGCTGGTGGGGGAAAGCTGTTCCCCAAAGGAAGATGGCAGGGGGCCACATGACTATGGGCACCCGATGACATCCTTGCTCTCATACTGGACACAGATGAACAGGCAGACTGTGGTATGGGAGCCTAGTTTATCCAAGGAGTGTGGTTTGGGGAAGCCCATGGGGACTCACGAGCCATGACATTGCTGCTCATCCCCACCCCGGCCCCTCCTGATCCCTAGCTATTACTCTCAAGAACAAAGCAGAAGTACAGTAAAGAAGGCATTGGCCTGCATTGGCAGGCCTCAGTGGGCACGACTGGTGGCTGGATGTGGGGCAGTGGGGCAAAAAGACCAGGGCACACGGCTGTGACCCACCTTCTCCTCTTTCAGTAAACAAAAGTGCACATGCAGAAACCCCCTGAACAGGCCTTTCAGGAGCTTCTCCCACTCCCATAGATCCCAGGAAGAGTGGCTGCAACCCGCAGGGCCTCTGCACCTATAGGCACCACCCTCAGTCCAGTTGCTGCAGCAGGATGAAGACCGGATGTGCTCCCAGAGCCAGGGATGATGGGGGTGGGGGTGGAGGGAGGTGCCCTAGGGAGAGGCTCAGGGTGCAGGCATGGGCCAGGAGAAAATGCACCTTCCACTAGGAAGTTCAGGAGGAGCGGTCCTTCTAGGGCCTGAGCCAAAGGGGTGCGGGGAAGACAGGAGAGGGAAGTGGTTTCAGGCCCCAACATACCCCTCAGCGTTAGAAGAAATGACTGGGATATTGGACCTGTTTGGGTTGAGGAGGAACCGCGGAGACCCAGATATAAATTCCATCTGGGGAGGCACGGAAGTTGGGGCGGCTTCTCTTCTGAATGTTGATTTATAATGAATTACATGCAGGATTTTCTGATGTTGATGTCGGGGCTATTCTGGGGTTCACCTCTATAAGAATGTGCAAGGCTGGTCACAAGCTGGTTCAGAGGCAGGACTAGAGTAGGAGACACTGCGAGTTCCTCTTCCACCCTGGAGTCCTCTGGTCACAATTCACCAGAGGGGAAGGCCTGCAGAATAGGACAGGCCCAGAGAAGGAGCACACAGCAAATGGCTTTCTGACAAATGTCTCCCACTTGCCTTCAGAGGCCCCAGCTGGCTTCCAGGTCTCCCTTGCTGAAGGATGAACCCACAGCCTGGACCCATAGTCTCAGCAGCTACTCGGAATAGATGGGTGGAAGGGTTGGTTACAGCTTGAAGTTGCCTTTGCCATGAGGCTCTCTGCCTGGGGAGGTCGGACATGGAGGCTGTGGGGAACTCAGCTGTGCTCTATTTAGAAGTCAGGAATGTAAACTACTAGGGTGAGAAGCAGAGGTGATGCTACCCCAGAACTCCTAGGACTGTGCCAAAGCCCTGGGGCAGTTTGGAACAACTGTGTAAGCACAGAGGTTCTGAGTAGGTGCTCCCAGCCCAAGCCAGAGCCTGGAGGCCAGCCCAGATAGCCAGATAGTAACCCTGGATGGCACCTGGCATCACTGGCCAAGGCAGGGCAAGAAGGATACCAGGAGTCTCTATAGGTCCTGGCCAAACCCTGACATGCCCAATGGCTCTTTGACAGACTGAGCAGAAGTATATTTCTCGGCAAAGTTTTGATGAAACTGGGCCAGCTAGGAGGGACAGTGCCCTGGCCCAGCAGGCCCTAGGGTGCACTTCTCCTATAGAGGGTCACCAGTTCCTTCTGCTTCTCTTGTAGCCCAGGTGCTTCCTGGCTCAGCTCTCCCAGATCTCGGATTTCCTGTAGGACCTGGGTGGCCTGCCTCAGCTGCTCCACAGCCTGGCTGAGCAATGTCTCAGCATTCACAGGGGCCGGCTCATTGCCCAGCACCTTGTTCAACAGTTTCTCCGTCTGCTGTGAGGCCACCTTCACCTCCAGATGGGCCCGGTACAGCCGTTCCCCAGGCTTCCATGGACGCCGGGGGCCTTCCCCAAGCAGGTCCCCCATGGAAGAGCAGCGGGGATGGAACTGAGGGGGCTGGTCCCTGGGGGGCAATGCTGTGGACGTTGTTGCATTCTTTGGGGGAGTTCCTGGGGTGCCCAAGGCTTCAGATGGCTTGACAGGCTCAGGACTGTCATCCACACCATTCACTGAGACCTGTGCTGGGCCTGGGGCAGAGGTCTCAGAGGCCCCAGGACTCTGGACTGGCCCCAAAGCCTCCATCTCACCCATGGAGGCTCTCAGTTTCTCCGATAAGATCTTAGGCGGGGGTGTAGGGGGTTTCCTATCCTCCTTGGGTGCAGCCTCAGAAGTCTCAGAACAGGGTACCTGGGGTGGTTCTGCACTTTCAGGGTCAGGGGGCTCCTCAGGGCTGGGGTTCTCCCAGCTCACCTTCAGTTTGTCAGGCAGGACTCTGTTAGGGGGCTGCTCAGAGCCACTGTCCTTCTTCACTGCAGTCTCTGAGTCCTCTTGGCTCTCAGGGTGGGCCTCAGAGCTTGCTGAGATAGGGGTTGGGGCTCTCTCCCCTGCCGGGGTTTCCGCTTTGTCACCAAGGCTGGTCATCTCAGGTGCTGGGGAAGTCTTGGTAGGAGGCATGGGAGGCCGGAGTGCCTCCCGGGGTTGGGCTGCATTGACATCATTGCTGGGAGCAAAAACTGGAGGCCCACTGTCCAGAACATCAAGGTCCAGGCGCGAAAGCCCGTCAGAAGCTGCGTTGGCTACCTGGTGGGGAGCAGCATATGGGTGTCACCTTGGATGACCGGCCTTTGGGTCTGACGTGCCCACCGACAAGGGCACTAAAGCCCTCCCATCCAGGCTGCCCAGGTCCCCAGTCCCCCACCCTCCACACCCTCTGATGAATCCTCTCCTCTCCCTCACTCCTATGATCGTAGGCCAGGAAATCTGAGCCAGGGTGTCTTCTTGGTGCCCCAGTCTGCTTCTTCTGCTCTTTTTAATGACAACTGTACTGGCTTGGGCAGCAGGCCCTGTTCCTGACCCCTTCCTGGCTGCGTGGCCTTGCTAGTGTCCTTTCTCTGCAACCACCCACCCAGAGTTTCCACAGCCAATAGGCAACAGGACTAGGACTCAAATATAGGTCTCCAGAGTTGTCTTGCACTCACTTCTGCTTCCCCTCCTTAGAGACCTCTGTCTGGTCCGCCAGCCTCACACCTAGCCCTCTGGCCTAGACCTCTCCAGTCCTTGCCTGCCCAGCTGCTCAGCAGCCTGTGCCCACTCTCCTCGCACCGTCAGATGTGGCCCCAGACCACAGCTGACTGCCAGAGGGGAACAGCTGCGCCAAGCTGACAGCTGACACCAACCTAGCCCCAGGGACTCATAGGGACACCCTGCAGCTACATAGTCATGGAGACCCTCCCAGGGAGCCTCGGAGACCCTGGAGCAGGGCTGGGCAGTAGGCCTCTCCCAAGATCCCTTTGATGGTGGGAGTCCTGGCTAGGACCCTCACTCCCTTTTACATGTGCACAGGTGGACACATGGGATGAGAGGGCCTCCCAGAATTCTTCTCCAAGGGTCTCCCCTCAAAGGCTGGCCCTCCCCCAGCATCTCCTGGACCTCTCACCTCAGGCATTCCTTTTCTCTCTAGCTGTTTTAGTCGCTCCCTCTACAGGCTTTCTTCCTTCAGCTGAGACGTGAACAGGCTGCCTCACCTCAAAACAAAGTCTCTAATAACCTTGTCCCCCTCCCTTCCTTTTCTTCCCTCCCATGGTACCCCCAGCCCAGCATCCCTAGCTTTGTATTCCCATGTCAACCCTTAACTGACTCCTCTGAGAAAATATGCTGTAAATGTCACCACCTGCCTTTTTCTCAGTCCTGCCCTTGTGACTGGCTGCCAGCCTGGCTGACGACCCTCAAGTCCTGTACCCTTCTCTCCCCAGATGTGCCACTCATCTCTCTGGCCTCCTCTTCCTTGGCTCCCTACTGCCACCCCGGTCCCCAAATGTTAGCGTTTGCTGAGGTTCTTTCCTGGCCTCCAAGACCTCTTTCCACCCACCATCTGCCCCCATCAGCAACACCAGTCTGAGAGGAAGCTCCTCCTTTACCCCTCCCCTTGCCCATACCTTCTCCTAAATCCCCTGTGCCCAGGGCCTCTATTTGCTCAGCCTCCAGTCTTGGGGGCATTTCTGACAACCGTCCCTCTGTTCAGTCCATCTCTCCCAGACCCATATTCAATCACATCACATCTGCCAGTTGAAACCGTTCCCTTCCTTCAAGGGTCAGCTCAAGCACCAGTGGGTCTTCTGGGGTCCCTCTTGCCCTGGCCTCCCAGAACCCTCAGTACAACACTTAGACATAGCTCTACTTGGAGCACGTCTTTTCTCCAGCTGGAAGCTGAGCTCTGAGAGGCAAGGAGTAGTCTCAGGTTCTCAGTTTCCTTCAAGCACCAATTCTGGCTAAGGCCAGTGTGTGGACTCAACAAGCACAGCAGGTGCATCTATACCCTGAACACATCTAACACGTGTGCCTTTACACACAGCTCCCCGCAAAACACTTGAGAAGCCCCAGCTCCAGAAGTCCTCCAGGAAAAAGGGTCTCTGAGCCTGGTTACCATCCTAAAGTGCTGGGTCCCAGGTTCAACTGACCTCCCACCTGTACTAGCTGGGGTAAAGTCTTACCTCCTTCAGATGGACTCTTGTAGGTGGCCGGCGCCGCTGGCCCCCACGCACCCGGTCCCGTGTCACATGCTCCAGGGCACAGCTCTTGTCCACCTTTACCTGGGAAGGAGAAGGAACCAGGTCAGTCCCCACCAGGCTTTGGGGGGAAGAAGAAATGCTCAGGCGTTAGCTCAAAGTCAGGGTCTGCACCCGCATACTCACTTCACAGGGTCGAGCACCCTGTCGCTACCTCTCTCTTTGAAGCATCTCCCCATGTCCAGACCTGTTCTTCTCATGACCTCTACACTGCCTTTGTCATCTGCCTGCAGTCTGAGGCTCTCCCTTTTTCTGCAGCTGCCCTCTTTGCCTCAGTCTTCATGCCTGAATATAGGCTATCAGCCCTTTGCTCCTCAGCCTACTGTGACTTAGTTGGGCTTAGTTGGGCTTAGTTGGAGGCAGGGGAGAAGATGGCCCATAATCTCCTGGTACCTGCTTCCAGAATAGGCCTTGCCCTAACCCCAGTCACTCTCCCAGGACCCCTGGGGATATGCCTGGAAAGAGCAAGGCCTCTGCCCCTTTGGGTCAGGGGATCTGGAGAGTAGTAACTCTGTTCTCAGGATAAGGAAAGGAGGGGGATGAGGGTAAGGGTGAGTAATAGCCCAAGAAACCACAAAGCAAGATTCACAATACCCATAATATGTCTCATCACTGCTGTCCCACAAAATGGGGGCACTTTCCCCAGCTAGTGAAGGGTCAAACATGACTGTCACCTAAGACACGACATAGGAGCCATGGCTTTGAGTCAGGGGCCTTGGGAAGATTCGCTCCCCTTGGGTCTCAGACTTCTGCAATCCAAAGGCCATCCCAGGTGGCCTCTAGGTCCATTTTAGCCCAATTAGTTTTGAGTCAAAGACAATCTTCTATAGGAGATTTGCCACAGGGGACATCCTGATTGCCCCAAGCCTGATCACAGCTGCTGTTGCCACCATCACCACTACAGTACTGGCAACTGAGTGGCCATTGCAGACAGATAGGGAGGCCCAGGGTTAGAGCCAGACTGGCCTGGACTTCATAGCCGAACTGAAAAATGAGTTTTCTGACTCTCAACTCACCCCCCCAGACCTCTCTGATCTAGGCCTACCTGCTGTTTCCAGTTGGAAAGGATGCATAGCTGCAACCAGTTAAATTCTCTACTCTACCGCTTTATGCATGTTTTTATTTAAAGTAAATTCACTTAATTTCCTTATACCTCAGTTCCTTCATCTGTAAAATGGGAACACTACTACCTAGTTGTGAGGATTTAATGAGGCGACAGCAGATGACCCAAAGTTTGTAGCAGTGACATAATCAAGGGCTTATCTGGGGTGTGGTGGGGCAGGGTCTTCTCTGAGATCACACACACAGTGAGAAAGAGACACAGAGCCATCTGCAGGACTGCATCGCACCTCATCAAATGCCTTGTTCTTGCCTCGGTTGATCCCTTCATTGAGGGCTTTGATCCAGGATTCCTTCTCCTCCCCGCTGGGTGCTTGGAATTTGATGTTACTGACCTGCAGGGAGCATGGATAGGGTGGATGGCAGATGTTTAAACGTGTTTGCATTTGGGGTCTTAAGGAAGCTTCCCACCCAGATCCCAAAGTTGAAAATCAAGACGACCCCCACAAGAGGTCTGACACCGGGCAGGGAGGGGAAGGTCCAGAGGGAAGGTGCTCCTCCCCTACGTGCCGTTGCCAGAGATTTGGATTAGAATCAGCCTTGCCCCGTGGAAAGAGCCCAGATCTGGTCTTGCCCCATGTGACTGACTGCCCTAGGCCAGCTGCCTGATCTTTGGGCTCCAGTTTTCTCTGTAAAGTAGAAGTAATCCCAGTCTCCTAGGACCTCTGATCTGGACAGAGGTTATATAATGAGGATGCTGAGGGGCAACTAACTGCCTCTTAGCCCAGCCATCAGGGCTGCCAGGGGCTCAGGAAGGGACAGTGTTGTATCCAGGCTCTTCCACTTACAGCTGGAAGACCTTGAGCCTCAGTTTCCTCATCTGTAAAAGGAAAACACCACATAACCTGCCTCATGGAGCTGTGAAGATCACTGATGGATCTAAAGTGTTGAATTAAGCTAGGCACAGAGTGAGTGCTCAGTAGTGGGAATTATCACCCTGGCCTTTCTTCTGGACAAAAGAGCCCCAGTTTCCTCATCTGGAAAAAGGGATAACACTGCCTACCACAAAGCAATGCTGAGGGAATTCAACCTGACTAAAGCCAGGGCATGCCATATAGTAGGTATTCGATAAATGGTAACTGAATGAATGAGCCAATAAATGAATGAACTGGCCCGAGGTTCCTTCCTTTGCCCTGTATTTGGGCTGCTGCCCACTCTCTGACCTCAAGATGCCCTAGTTCTCTGTCCAGCAGGTCGCCAGCCTGCCCATCCCCCACCCCGGTGTTAGATAGCACCTTCCCTCCCGCCCCTCTCAGTTATGTAACACCGCAGTCCGCCTGGCCCCCTCAGCATCCTCATTATATAACTTCCTCCTGGCTGCCTCCCTCCTGCTTCTCCCCACACAGGGCCCTGGGTCCCACCCACCTCCTCATGCCAGGCACAACCAAATGCTCATTTGCATGACCGGGGTAAATTCGATCCTGGCAGCAGATCTGCAGTTAAGTCAGAAACCCCAGGGCACCTTGGCAACTGCCTCTTAGCCCAGCCATCAGGGCTGCCAGGGGCTCAGGAAGGGACAGCGTTGTATCCAGGCTCTTCAAGGGCCCACCCAACCCTGTGACAGGGCTGTGAGAAAGGCGGACCAGGGCCAGCCCCTCTGAGTTCAGCTGCTACTCCTACTCATAGGCCTGGAGTTGGCGGGGCCCCTGCCTGGTGTAGGACTTAGCATCCCAGAGAGCTTGAGAAGCATACACTTGAACTTAGCAGTAGATGCAGCAAGAACGGAGCAGAGAAAGGACACTGGCCCGGTGTCAAGATCACAGGTTTCTATTCTAGTCTCACCAACCCTCAGTGGCACCCTGCATAGGTCTCTTCACTACTTGGGGCCTCAGTGGGACAAGAACAGACCACTGGACCCAATTCAAACTGTGGCCTTTCCCACTGGTCGGCCCACGTAAGGCAGACTGAAGGGAGTGTGTTGGCTGAAGGGCTCCCCTACGAGAAGGAATACAAAGTTAAATGGGACCCAGCCTCACCCTTAGTAACCCTGTGATCTCTCCTGAATGAGCCAGGCATCCTACGAGGGTGATCAGAACAGGGACCAGCTGAATACCAAGAAGTTGCTCCTCCTGACTCACCCCCGCCCCATGTCCCAAAGAGCCACAGGCTGCACAGGTCCCTCCCCAAGTCCTTCCAAGAAGTCCCAGGGGCATAGGCCCTGTGAGGACCTTAGGAACTAACAGGACTGACCACAGGATAGGGCCACATGGACTGGGAAAGGGGGGAGGACAAAAAGACAGGGAAAAAGTGAGAGGGGGAGAGGAGGGAGGAAAGAGGAAAGGGCCAAGCTGTCTGAGACCAGCAGGGCAGCAAGGCCCAGCAGAGGCCACCCTGCTTCCTGGCAGAGTCTGCCTGTGACCTCATGGTAGGGATGAGGAGGCAGGGGGAGAGGGGCATGCAAGACACTGGAGTCTTTGTTTATTTGATTAGAAGCAAAAAACAGGCGGCTTCAGGACCAGACAGCCAGGGTCATGTGACCTCTTGGCCAGTGGGCAGCCTCACTGAGGATGGGGAACACCCAGGGCGACAGGAAAGGAGGGTGAGAGAATATAGGGGATGTGGTGCTCTGGGAAGTCCCCCACATTTGCCCTCTGGAGAGCCCCGACTCTCTGTTTGAGCTCCTGGGGTGGCAAAGATCAGAGGGCCCGTGAGCTGGAGTCAGGACGTGCTATCTTTTCACTGCTCTGTACTCTCCACCAACTGCTCCACAGCCCGTTTCCCTAACTGATCATCCTGTTCCCAGAGTCACCCAAAGCCAAACTGAACTCTCAGCAGAATTAGGGGATAGAAAAGAGGGTGTTGGCCAAAGTGGCTGAGAATATAGCTGCACAAACAGGTCTCTCCAAAAGTGATGTCTCACCTTGCGCTGGGCCCAACCCACCTAGCCTACCACCAGCTGATCCTCGGAGCTGGGGAAAGGAGGTGGCCCACAGAATAGCATGGACAAAGGACAGAGAAGCAAGGCCCCCTCCAACCCATGACCACATAAACTCACTAAGAGACACTCAGAAACCCAGACAGACCATGGCCAGGTGAACACGTACCTGCACATAAAGAGATATACACATGCACACTGGACATATAGGAGCAGACCTTCATGCATAACAAACTCTGCATGTCTCAAACACACAAACACAAATACATCGCCCTAGAGAGGAAGCAGTCCTCCAGGACAGAGTAGGGCTCTAATGCCTAAAAGACCAAAACATGGCACTCTTCCTCAAAGAGCCCTAAGCAGCAGATGTCAAGTGAAACCTTGTCCCAGCCTCATGAACACTACAAACCTGCCCCCACCCTGGGCACACCCCCAATCCCAGGGTCAGAGCCTTGCAGTTGATCCTTTGTTCCCACCCAGTGCAGAGCAGGACGAAAGGTTAGTGAGTAAAGCAGCATGGTCTCCTCCAGGGCCCAGAGCCACAGAGGACTGGGCTCCTGGCCCTGAAAGCTGAGGAAGAAACAGAATGGCCTCCAGCAGGCCCAGACCAGACCCACTCCCCAACCCCCAGGCTCTCTGACTCAGCGCCACTCCAGGAGGCTCCACATGACATGCAGAGGTCGGGACGAGGCGTGACCCAGCTGCAGATGGGCGTGAGCTGGCAAGATGTGCTGTACACGCCAGCCTAGAATCTGACTCCCTCTCGATATCTATGCCATGTGTCAACATCCACCCAGACTCCCTGCCAGAGATACGCGGTACAAACAGCAAACTTCATCTGCACACACAGCATGTCTCAGGAAAAGAACTTCTCAGGCAAGAGACTTTTTCCAGCATCAGCCAAGAAAGGAAAGTACAAGGGGAGGAGAGCTGGGGGGGCTGCACATCTCTGAGCACTGAGTCCAGGATGGAGGGTAGAGGGGTGGCGCACCCAGGAAGGCCTGGGATGAAGGGGAGGCCACACCTTCCCCTCTGGCCCAGACTATATCATAGTGTCAGAGGCCTGGTAGGATGAAGGCCTCATCCCTGGGCCTCCTGTGTCCAGGGTGTGGGAGAAGGCCAAGGGCCCCACCTCCCAAAGGCTACTTTCCAACTATAGCCTGGGAAGAAGGCTCCAGAGCCTGGAAGGGGAGAGGGGAGCAGAGTTCTCACCAGAGCTCTAAATACATCTCCTATCAACCAGGGGCTGGGGAGACAAAACGAGCAAAAGGTTCACCCTGCAGCAGCTCCGGGTTTGAGCCTCAGGGAACACTCCACAGAGAATGTGTAGGCTGCATCTAGAAGCTCAGCCTATCTTAGAGAGCCCCCAGGGGTGATCCTCCAAAGCAGACCCCAGCCTGGAGGGAGGTCAGGCCACAGTAGGCACAGCCCTACCTTGTTCCCTGGGGATCGCAGCAAGATAAAACGATGTTTCCGCTTAAGGAGGGCACGAAGGTCCTGGCACTTCTCATAGCTGCCCAGCTCCACTGTCTCCACACACTTCTGCTCATCCTGGGGAGGGAGAGAGAAAGGATATGAAGTGGTGAGAATGAGATGCACCCAGACACTTGAATACGCAGACCTCACCTCAGACCCTGATCCCACTCAAGTGAGGGCATCACTTGGTCAGGCTGCCAATAAATCACCAAGATGAGGTATAGCAAGTCCACGCTATCTGGAGGGACACCCTCAAGGCTCACCGTGCACATGAGAAATGGGGCTCATAGCCCAAAGATGGGGAGCAGGGCTGACTCAAATATGCCTAAGGTCAAAAGAGGCAACAGAGGAAGCTGGAGAGGCTTAGAAAAGGGTGCCTGAGGGTCCATGCAGTCCTAGAGGCCAGGCAGAGATCTGTGGAAGAGGTATCTGGAAGAAGGAGCAAGTTGTCACAAAATGAGAAAAGGCTTTCCAGGCAGAACCACAGAGGGAAGCATGAACGAGGCACACTTGCGGCTACATGCCCTGCCTTTACCACAGTGATCCTGAGTTGACTTCTCCACCTGTATCATCCTCTGCTGACCCTTGTCTTGGGGTGAGAGGCCACTCTCCATGGCCTGCACAATGAAGAGGACAAGGGTTCCTTTAAGAGCACCCCACACACACAAGGCTGTCATCCTGAGGCCTTATCACTAGAAAGGCCAGTGGCCAGGACAGTGGGCAGCCTCTTCTAGGCCACCCCTGAATGCTGACTGGTCTGCCTTCCTGCTCATCGACCCTGGCACCTGAGTGCTCTCCAACAAGCTGCCTAGGACAAGCTCTTCCATCAATGGTGGTCAATTGCTTCCTCTTCCAGGAAGACCCAGCTGGAACAACCTCCTAGATGTGGTACAGTCTCACCCTAGAGACTTTAGGCAAGTAGCAGCAGGCGCTGGGGTGGGGTGGAGGGTGGGGGGCATTGCCCTGGAGACTGGCCAACAAGTGAAGGCAACTCTTGCTGTTGTAAGTCATGCAGCCAGCCAGCAAGAGCACCCACCCAGGGATCTCCTCAGTGCTCTGCAGTTTTGGTGGAATATCTAGGAGGCAGTGACTCAATTATTTGCAGAAGAAATGCCCCAATTTCCCTCCATGATAATCTGCATATACAGTTGGCGCTCCATATCCAAGGATTCCGCATACACAGATTCAACCAACCTTGAATCAAAAATATTTGGAAAAAAAGTTACCTTGTTGCTGACCTAGATTATTTATTTCGGGTTTTTCCCATACTAAACATGTACAGACATTTCTTTCCTGTCATCATTCCCTAAACAATACAGTTTAACAACTATTTACATAGCATTTACATTGTATAAGGTATTATAAGTAAGCTAGAGATAATTTAAAGTATATAAGAGGATGTGTGTAGGTTATATCCAAATACCATGTCACGTTACATAAGATGCTTGAGCATCTGTGAATTTTGGTATCCACAGGTATCCTGGAACCAATCCCCTGTGGATAATGAGGGACTACTGTACTGAGAAACACTGACACTCAACAAGCACTCAGGTACCTTCCTGATTCTCCTGAGCCTCTCAATCGCCCTAAGAAAGCTAGTATTTGCCTCATTTTACAGAGGAAGAGAATGAGGCCTGGAGGTGAAGTGATTTGCCCTAGGGTCACAGACCCAAGTATAAGGGGTAGGGCCAAACTCAAACCCACATCCTCTGACTCCCAGGCCAGAGCTCTTCCCATCACAGCGCATTCCTCCCAGCCAGAGGCAGAGGCTTGGTAAGTGCCTTAGCAACAGGTTGCTCTACACTAGTGGTTCTCCAAGCATGGTACCTGGTCCAGCAGCAGCAGCAGCAGCATCACCTGAGAACTTGTTAAAAATGCAAATTCTCAAGCTCCATTCCTCCTTAATCATAAGCTTAGGGGAATGGGGTTGGCAATCTGAGTTTTAACAGCCCTCCAGGTGATTCGGATATATACAAAAGTTTGAGAACCTCTGTTCTACACCAGAGGTTCTCAACTTTGGTGGCACATGGAATCCTTCAAAACTCCAATGCCCAGGCAACATCCCAGACTAATCAGGATCCCTGGGGGGATGAGAGGGTGGAGTCTGGACACCAGTATTTTCCAAAGCAGATGACTATACAGCTAAAGTGGATTACCACTGATCTACCCTCTCTTCAGCACCTCAAGGAAAAGGGAACAGATGGCCAGGGTGACCTGAGCTTTCCCATCCAAATTCAATCAGGGGTCTTTTCCATTTTTGCCTCCATACATCTCTTTCCACCCCCTAGTCTCCAATCCCTTCCCGGTTCCTCCACTCAACACAAGAGATAGTAAAATCCATCTGGTCCAGGAAGCTCTGCTGCTCACTCCTATGAGCCCAAGCCATGGTGCTCCCTCCCTCCTTTGAGGTTGCTAATCCGCAAAGCACCTGCCGGGTGCAGGCACTGGACTAGGCACTAAGGACACCCTGCCATCGGGAAAAACAGTCCTAATCCCTGCTGGGCCATCTCTCTCTATCCTATGCTGCAAGTGTCTGCTCTCCTTTCTGTTCCGCCTACTGTGCCCTAGTAGCCCTCAAGAGGGATACATATAGGACCAGTTTGCTGGACTGAATGCCTGGCCCAGAGTGAGACCCAGGAAGTCCCCTCCTCCTGGGCATCCAGAGGAAGGAAGCTGCCTGGGAAAGGACACCCCATTGCAGAGAGCACAGTGCACCTGTCCCATGTGCACAGGCCTCCCCCAGCTGGACAACTACTGGCCCAGACGAAAAGTCAGCCCGTCTCTACCACCCAGTTCCCCACGGCTGCCTGACCTGGGTCTCCTCTTGACCTGAAATGCTGAATCATCTGGCCCTTCTGCAGCTCAGAAAAACGGATAAACCAGCAGACACTAGGCGGGGGCAGCATTTTTGGAACATCAGCCTCACTGACAGCAAGGAAACAGCCAAGAGCATTCGCACTCGCCTAGTTTCTTACATCAAGAAAGAGGAATTGAACTAATAAGCATTTCTCAATTCCTACTCCTGGGCCAAGCTCCCCACCCTTGAGGGCTAAGTTCTTGAGGCTGCACTGGGGTTTTTAATACTGATTTTGTTTTTAAAAGCACAATTTAGATTTTTCGTGTTTAGAGGATGTGAAATCCTCCCTGCTTCCCAGCTGTGGCCAGATGTGGAGAGGCGGCCCGGGGCAAGTCTGGCAGCGCCTGACAGGCTAACAGCTGAGGGCCTGTCATTCAACTAACTCTTAGGCAGCTGGGACTGGAGGAAGCTGCAACAACGCCTTTTATTTATAAAAATATCCCCCTGCTGCCACCACAGCACATCCTCATTTGGGGACAGCAGTGGTGTAGAACATCTGGAGGGCTGTCTGCGCAATTCATCTCCTTGCCCTCCTCCAGCTGCCTCTCTGACACCTCAATTCAATGAGCCTGGGCCTCCGGCAGGAGAAACAAGGTACTTCTCAAGGGCAAATCCTTTAAACACATAGATCTGTGTGCCCAATCTTTCTTGGCCTAGGACAATTATAAATTTGCCAAGGTACCATGAGGAATGCTGAGAGAGGCTGATGGGGAACAGGCAGGATGTCCCTTCCACTGCCAGGCCAGTTCTTCCCCATGTATTCCATCTGTCAAAGGCATACAGTGATAGCCCATTTTCAGTGGAGGGACCCTCTGATAGCCTCAACCCCAGAACACAAACATCATTTACAAGTAAAAGGCACCTTTCCTTCTCAGGTTTGCACCCAGAGCTTTGTCAACTCTTACTTAACACACAATTTTAGTTTCCTCGGTTATCCAAGTTCCAAGCCTGCTTAAATGAGAAGGGGCACAAGTTTGGAGTGGGAAGATGTGAGGACTGTGAGAGGCACAAAGACAGCAGCAGTGGCAACTGGCAGCTTCATATTAAAAGAGAAAGAAAAGCTGAAAAGTACAGTCTGGTATTACAAAACAGTCTGATGATAAGTGCCTCTGAGCCACCAAGGGAAGACTCAATTTAGGCCAGCGTCTTCTATTGAAGAAGGTAGAGAATATTCTACATATTTTAGAGGACTTCTACCAAAAGTAACTTTTAGAGTTTACTTGCTAGCACTGATGGGTGGAAAGAGCACTAGATTTGGTTCTAGACCTGGCTCCGTCATTCACTGAGAGGTGAATGTTGAACAGTCATTTGGCTATCCTGAGCCTCAGCATCCATCCCTGTAAAACATGACATGATGATCACCCTCATGGGACTGTCATGAGCATCATATGAGAGGTACATAAGAACTCCAAAAACACATGAGCAATATAAGTATTATTTCTACATTCACTGCTAAATAGAGCAAGCTTCAGTTTTCTGGAACATTCACATATGTGGAACCTAGCCCAGGGACAGGAAGTTGCAGTGTAGGTATACAGCTGAGGAGACACACATCCCCCTGTGCACATACGCTTCAAAGAGCCCCTTATCCAGGAGCCATAGACTTGCATCTAGAGGTATTATCCTTATGCCGCAGAGACACAGAGACGATCAGGCACTCACCCAAGTTTACACAGCATGGCAAAAGTAGAACACGTCTTCCAGTCCTGGTTCTGGGATCCTCCTGCTGGTTTGGGCTGCCCTCACTTTGCCTCCTGCACTAGCACCCCAACCTTCAGGGCCAGGCAAGTTCTTACCTCATTCTCATAGACCAGTAGCTGAGCCTGGCAGAGGAGCAGATAGCGATCTTTCCAAAGCCCCAAGAAGCCCCCGCTGCTCTTCTTGATCCAGCCAGCCTTGTCTGCCGTCCGTGCTTCCCGAGGCTTCTCACCCCCGTCCTTCATACCCTGTAAGATAGCACCAGGACATGCCATGAGAGTTGCCACCATGGGGCCACCTAGTCCATAAGCCATTCTAGGGATGTGTCCCTCTTCTGGGTACCTACTGATAGCATCCCATGTGAGCTTCCCCACAACCCCCAAGGCAGATATTCTTAATCCAGTATTAGAAATAAGGATAATAATAGCAGCAACAATAATAGCAGCAGCCACTTTGTATTGAGCCATCGTGTTACATTTTATACACATTTAACCCATATGACTACCCTCCGAGGCAATGGCATCATTATCCACATGTCACAGCAAACTGAAGCTCAGAGAGGGATGACATGCCATACTCACACAGCTGGAGGGGCAGAGCCAGAATTCAAACTGGGTCTCTGACCCCATGTTCTTCCTGCTCCTCCATTCTGCCTTCAAGGTGTTCATTCAACAAACCAACAAATGTTCTGAGCACCTATGATGTCACAGGTGGTAGTACAGACAGAGGGGAATAAAAATAATGGATCTCTGCCCTCATAGAGTGGGAAATATGGGAAGGAGTTGCTGGACAAATAAACACCAGACACAAACACATTAAGAAGTGCGAAATGCTATGAAGGAAACAGTGAAGAGGTTGGTGAGAGAGTACAGTGCAGGACCTGGTCCAGGCAGGAAGCCCAGGAAGGCTGCCCAGGGGAAAGGACATTTAAGTAGGATCAGAAGGATAAGAGGAGGCAGGCAGGTGGAGTGGTAATCTGCCTCTCTACCCCAACCCTTCTAAAGAAGCCCCTCTGTAGCCCCTGCATCTGCCTCAAAATAGGAGGCTTCTCTGCCCTCCTCCCAACCTCAGGCCAGGACTTTGGGGCAGCCATCCTATCTGATAAGGACTACAAGGACTATGCCTTCAACCAAAGGCTAGAATGGGAGGCAAACTCAGCCTTTCTCTTATACAGCTGCCCTCCAGGCACTGACATCTTGTGCCTCTTTATTACCTGCTTGGGTAGCTGGGTGCCAGGTGTATGCCTACCAAATGGGGTCAGATTCACTTCTGGTTCCCAGCACCTAGCACTGTTCCTTTACACATAATGAGTATGCAAGAAATTCTGTGAAATGAAAATAAAAATATACCCGATTTGCTACCACTTTGCTTCAGTGACTGGTACCCACAGTAGTGAGTGTGAAGGGGAAGGTAGAGGAGAGGGGGTCAAGAGCGTGTCAGAATCTAGAGGATGCTAGAAGGAAATTAGCACTAATTTTGACTACTTTGTAATTTACATAAAGCTCAAAAAGGGGCCCCAGTTAGAAGGAGCACACCTCTCCCCAGGGGATACTCTGTGGCCACAGCTGCCTTTGGAAGGACAAGCCCAGGCAGATGGAAGTGTAATGAGTTGTCAGGGGCTGGGTAGGGCACAGCCTTCCCGCTCTCTATTATGGCAGGGGAGCCCTAATTTGGTTCTCACTGTGCCCCTCCACCCCTGTGAACAGCACACTCTGTGGCAGTTGGGAGTCTAAGCTTTGAAACTCAAGTCACACTGACCACAGGCAAGTCATCTGATCTCTCTAAGCCTCAGTTTCTTCAGCTATGAAATGGAGATATTAATAGAAGTTGCAAAGTTTATATATAACTTCATTCGGGCACGGGTTTTTGTTTTGTTTGCTGCTACATCCTCAGTGCCTACACAGTATCTGGCGCAAAGTAGCTGCTCAGTAAATGTTGCTGAATAAAAATATGGCATATAAAGCAGTGCCTAGGATATCCTAAAGCAGCAGTCCCCAACCACTGGGCCACAGACCAGTACCGGTCCGTGGACTGTTAAGAACCGGGCCGCACAGCAGGAAGTGAGCGGCAGATGAGGGAGCCAAGCTTCATCTTTATGTGCAGCCGCTCCCCAGCACTAGCATCACCGCCTCAGCTCCACTCAGATCATCAGGCATTAGATTCTCATAAGAGCACTGGTTCTTGGTGCCAAAAAAGTTGGGGACCGCTGCCCTAAAGTTAGTAAGCGGTAGCTGTCCTTATTGTTACCATCGTCACTGCCATCCCCTCTGACTCTCAGGACCCTCTCTCCCTGGGCCTGGTTCAGAATTTAGAACGAGACCTTTCCGGGCTTAGCTGCTGGGCATCAATGTTCTGGGAGCTCTTTGGAATGTGAGGTGCCCCCTTCAGGTTCTCTCCCTAACTTGTAGATGACAAGAAAAATGGGGAAGTGGGATGGTCCCAAATGGTCTTCCCGGATGGAGGGTGAGGAAGTGGGAGACTTGCCTATAGGCCAGTTATGAGCCACCCTGACCCGAAGAGGAGACTTCAGGGCCCTTTACAAGAAGAGGGAGGCTCTCGTATCCTATCATGCATCCAACCCCCACTCCCTAAAGCACCAGATCCTCCCCCATGGGCTGTGTGAACCACAGGGGCCTCCTCACCTCAGTGACCTTTGCAAGCTGGCCCAGGCCCAGGGCTGGAAGGGAAGAAGTGGGCAATGGGAAACCCAATCCCTACATTTCACACATCACACCCCTCCGTCAGCAACTGCAGCACTGTTGGCCACTTCCTAGGCCTGCTGACTCTTGGCGTCTCTTAAACAAGGCAGCTAGGTAGGCATGGTACAGCTTGAAGCTGCTGCCTAGGTCTTCCACTTCTGAGCTCCAAGCTCACCTTCTCTTTTCAGGGGCCCACCTACCATCCCATGGGATCTCATACCCCTTTCTAAACCTCCTCCACTGTGACTCCCCCTGCCTGCCTCACCCACTGACACGTGAAAACTTCCTGCCAGCTGGAAGCTCCCAGTGATCAAAACTGAAACCTTGTGCTTTGACCACTGTCCTCTCAGGGTATATAGCAGAGCAGTATCCAGTGAATAGCATTGCTGGATTAGCGAGAGAAGAAAGTCCAGGGCCTTAGGGAAGGATGGGGCTGGGATGAAACTGAGGCAAGAAGGCACTTTGGGATGGCGGAGTGACAAGTGAGGGGCTGGAGGCATGAACCAAAGCCCAAGAAACGGTCTCCATATCAGGAATCAGCCATAGCAATAGTAACATGAAGGGAGACCAGGCTGCAGGTCCCACTTGCCCGCCACCCTTCGCCCAGGCCCAATCCCTCCTCAGATACTCTCTCACCAAGGGGCCTGGCTTTGCCCCAGTATATTTTAATAAGTGGCCCCTCCCCCTTGGCAGGACTCACAGGGGAGGTTTTGTCCAGCTCAGCCCAGTTTCTCAGCATCCTCTCCTCTTGTTGACCAGCTGACCACTGTTTTTCCTGTTTCACCCCCTCCTCTCCCATCCATCCTCACTCAGGCCCTCCCCTGCCCTCTGTAGGACAATCCTGAGGCACCCTTTGGCACCAGGTCACCTTCACCCTGCGCCCAGAAGGGAACAGGTGGAAAGCCACAACATAGGCCATAACAGAAGACAGAGGCCAGCAAAAGAAAACTTGTTGGCACCTCACATCACAGGGAGTTTATGACAACCTTTGCACTTTGACTAAACCTAGTGATGCTCTGACCAAACTCTGCTAAGAACCCACCATGTCAGAGACATGAGATGGGGCAATCAGAGACTGGAAGCACTGGCAGAACTTCCAGTCTGATAGGGACAACAAAGATCCTGAATAAGGGAAGTCCCAGGTTTGGGAGTTAGGTGGGCATCCCCTGCTTGAGAAGACCCCAGCCGGTTGGGAGATACATAGCACCAACCCAGAGATTAGCTCAAGGTCACAAAACCAGTCCTCGGACAGGACACTCACTGCCCTGCCTCTCTCTAGATATGAAAGAGTAACTGAGCAGCCTGGAACCACTGGAGGCCAAGCCAGGAAAAAGCATGACTGAGAGAACAGGGCAAAGATGGGAAAGCCTGGGTCCAGGGTGTGCAACCTTACTCCAGCGGCAATACCTCACATTAATACTTGCAGTTTTCAAAGCTTCTGCACATATATCATCGCATTTCTGGATCACCCACCTTCCTCATTTTATAGGTAGGGAAGTGAGGCCTTGAGAACATAAGTGGACAGATGCCCAGTGCCCAGACCTGCACTTCTTCACTTAACCTCAGCCTGACAGGAACTACCAATCCATTGCACAGAGGGGGCTTGGCATCAGGGTGGCCGGAGCATGGGAAGGAAGTTCAAAGCTGGGGGAAGATCTGAAAGCAGCCATGTGGGAATGAAGTGATGAGGCCAGCCTAGGGTCATGGGGGAAAGCAGGTGACTATGATCTAAGAGGGGTTTTAGAGAAACAAAGATGGACACTGAGGCCTAAAGAAACAAGGGGATGTGACTGGGAGAAGAAATGGGAGGAAAAGAGATAGGGATGCCAAAGGTGAGGTAGGGGATAGGGAGCTCCCGGCTGTGTGGGGAAGAGGTGGACAAGACCTTAGATGGCTCAATTATGTGGGGAGCTTTCAGCACCTGAGAATCATAACTGGCAATATTAGAAACTCAGGACCAGAGAGAGTGCAGGGCTGGGCTGGGCTGGACAGGAGACAAACCATGGGCCCAGGAAACCCCAGGAGAACTTCTCTTAATTGGGGGCCAGAGCAGATCAGGAGATGGAGTAACCTTGTCCCACATCCTCTGGGAGAAGGGGAGGGGCAACAGCCAGACAGCCGAGCCCTTACAACAGAGGCCTGGGGCAAGGAAGGGCAGCCCCACCTCTGTCAGCAAGAAAACACAGCAAATCATAGTGGCCTGACTTTGCCCCCTACTTCCACCCACTCCGAAAGAAGGGGCCACAATCATACTGTCAGGA
>NW_011888866.1:701335-742781 GCF_000151845.1 Pteropus vampyrus
GGCTTTGCCCCAGTATATTTTAATAAGTGGCCCCTCCCCCTTGGCAGGACTCACAGGGGAGGTTTTGTCCAGCTCAGCCCAGTTTCTCAGCATCCTCTCCTCTTGTTGACCAGCTGACCACTGTTTTTCCTGTTTCACCCCCTCCTCTCCCATCCATCCTCACTCAGGCCCTCCCCTGCCCACTGTAGGACAATCCTGAGGCACCCTTTGGCACCAGGTCACCTTCACCCTGCGCCCAGAAGGGAACAGGTGGAAAGCCACAACATAGGCCATAACAGAAGACAGAGGCCAGCAAAAGAAAACTTGTTGGCACCTCACATCACAGGGAGTTTATGACAACCTTTGCACTTTGACTAAACCTAGTGATGCTCTGACCAAACTCTGCTAAGAACCCACCATGTCAGAGACATGAGATGGGGCAATCAGAGACTGGAAGCACTGGCAGAACTTCCAGTCTGATAGGGACAACAAAGATCCTGAATAAGGGAAGTCCCAGGTTTGGGAGTTAGGTGGGCATCCCCTGCTTGAGAAGACCCCAGCCGGTTGGGAGATACATAGCACCAACCCAGAGATTAGCTCAAGGTCACAAAACCAGTCCTCGGACAGGACACTCACTGCCCTGCCTCTCTCTAGATATGAAAGAGTAACTGAGCAGCCTGGAACCACTGGAGGCCAAGCCAGGAAAAAGCATGACTGAGAGAACAGGGCAAAGATGGGAAAGCCTGGGTCCAGGGTGTGCAACCTTACTCCAGCGGCAATACCTCACATTAATACTTGCAGTTTTCAAAGCTTCTGCACATATATCATCGCATTTCTGGATCACCCACCTTCCTCATTTTATAGGTAGGGAAGTGAGGCCTTGAGAACATAAGTGGACAGATGCCCAGTGCCCAGACCTGCACTTCTTCACTTAACCTCAGCCTGACAGGAACTACCAATCCATTGCACAGAGGGGGCTTGGCATCAGGGTGGCCGGAGCATGGGAAGGAAGTTCAAAGCTGGGGGAAGATCTGAAAGCAGCCATGTGGGAATGAAGTGATGAGGCCAGCCTAGGGTCATGGGGGAAAGCAGGTGACTATGATCTAAGAGGGGTTTTAGAGAAACAAAGATGGACACTGAGGCCTAAAGAAACAAGGGGATGTGACTGGGAGAAGAAATGGGAGGAAAAGAGATAGGGATGCCAAAGGTGAGGTAGGGGATAGGGAGCTCCCGGCTGTGTGGGGAAGAGGTGGACAAGACCTTAGATGGCTCAATTATGTGGGGAGCTTTCAGCACCTGAGAATCATAACTGGCAATATTAGAAACTCAGGACCAGAGAGAGTGCAGGGCTGGGCTGGGCTGGACAGGAGACAAACCATGGGCCCAGGAAACCCCAGGAGAACTTCTCTTAATTGGGGGCCAGAGCAGATCAGGAGATGGAGTAACCTTGTCCCACATCCTCTGGGAGAAGGGGAGGGGCAACAGCCAGACAGCCGAGCCCTTACAACAGAGGCCTGGGGCAAGGAAGGGCAGCCCCACCTCTGTCAGCAAGAAAACACAGCAAATCATAGTGGCCTGACTTTGCCCCCTACTTCCACCCACTCCGAAAGAAGGGGCCACAATCATACTGTCAGGATCCAGAGAGGAGGCCCTCAGGCCCTATATTTTATAGAAGAGGAAACACAGGCTGAGAGGGGAAGTGACTTATCTACCATCCCACAGAAACACAGGGCCTGGCCTGGACAGAACCCTAACAGCTCAGCTGTCCCTGGGCAGTGGCCCCAGGAAGTAGGGAGATGAGTACTGATGGGGACACAAGCAGCCTGGTCCACCCAGGACTCCCCAGTTGGCCAGGGTTACCCCAAAAGTGAAGGCTTCATCTTTTCTTTCCAGTCATCCAGGCACAGACATATCCTCTTCCCTTTGGCTTGGAGAGATAGAAGCTGAGAACCCCTCAGAGGACAAGAAGCAAAGTCTTTTAGACTCAGCAGATCCCTCCTCTAATTTATCCATTCCACAGGCATACATTAAGTATTTGCTGTGTGCTTGGATCATGGGAGAACTGAGTTTGCAAGTAAAGGGGTCACAGAGTGCCTGACCCCAACCCAGACCAAGAGGGTCCTGAGGGAGAAGAGGGAGGCTCAAGGGGCGCTGTTGGTCCAGGTGCCCAGCTCCTCCAGGGAGTCAGCCCTGCCAGGGGTATAGGGAAGGCAGGGGCCAGGATCAGCCCCTACATGGGCCCAGCTATGGGGCAGGTGAGAGGGTAGGAGGAAGGGGACTCACAGGGACTTATACAGGGGAGAAAAGAGGCCAGTCCTCCTGCCACCAGATAGGGTCACTGCCTCAAGATTCCTTGAGACAAGGATTCCAGGACTCACAGACACCCCCCGCCCCCCAAACACACATCCAACACAACACGCATACAATCTGCCCCTCAGGATGTGATCTGGTTGGCACGGGGAGTCAACGGTAACCGGAGTTCTAGACCAGCACACCAAGCCACTTTCGGCCAGAGCCTCAGTCTCCCTGTCAATCCAATGGGAACAATAACATGCCCACAGTTGGAGAAAGAAGCTAAAGAGATAATGAAGCTGGACGGGTCTTTGAAGTGCCGGACGCGATCCCTACCCCGCCCAGCCTAGGCTCTGTCTGGGGGTTGGGGTCGGGGTGATGTGCTCGTGTCTAGAGACCCGCAAGAGAGGGTCCGGCTGGAACAAGGGCCTGAGTCAGGAACCCTAACCGCCGTGAGCCGCTCGAAGACCCCAGCTCAGGCCCCGCGCCTGGCCATCCCTCACCTCCTCCATGGCGAGTCCGCTGAGCTCCGACCGATCCGCCGCTCCGCCGCTCACTCCCGGGGCCGCGCGAGCCCCGCCAGCTCCATCCAAGCCCGGAGGGGCGGCCGCTCCCTGCGTTCTGTCCCGCGAGCCGCCGGGGGCCCAAGAAACTTCAGGGGGGCGGGGCCGGGGGCGGGGAGAGGCTTCCGGGGGCCGGGGGCGGAGCCTGGGGAGGGGAATAGCAGGGCCTGGAGGCCCCGGTTGGGGCGGGAAACGGGAGGGCGGATCAAGGGCTGAGGGAGGAGCCTGGGCGGGGCCGGTTGGGGGCCTGGAGTCTGGACCCGGGAGCGGGAGGAAGAAGGAGGGACAGGGCGGGGTGAAGCTTCCCCTACCAACGGAGGGAGAGGGACTGGAAGGGGATAAAGGATGAGAGGACCAGGCGAGGGCAGGGGGAGGGGTTTCCGGCCAGAGGCGGAGGCGAGGGATGCGGGCGGGGTCCGAGGGCGGGGCCGGGTGGGGCGGGACCCTGCCAGCGCCCGAAGCGCTGGCGGTTTGTGCCTTTGAGGTCTCCTGACTGGACTGTGCTGGGGTTGCCCGACTGGGCGGCCTAGAGATGAGGCCACCAAAAGGCTCCTATTCTTTCCTGCCAGGCGCCAGGGCAGTGGCGATGACCTGGTCCTCTTCTCTCAGGAACCTCCTGGCAGGGCCGGGCCTGGAGCTTGAGTCTTGACCGGAGAGTAACGGGAAGACCTGAGGCTGGGGGACTGGGCTACAGAGTGCCTTTGGTGGAGGTTTCTGCCCTTGGCTCTCAGGGGTCCCCAAATGCAGAGTTCTCCAGCTTTCGTTGGGCATTGCTCTGAACTGTCCTCCTCACTAGTTCCAATGTCTCTCACCTCCATCCAGTGGTAATTTTACAGCCTTGACAAACCTTTCTGGGGAGTTCAATGTAAAGACCAGCAGAGAATGATGTTAGTTATACCTTGAGCCCTCATTTTACACTTAGAGAAACAGACCCAGAGAGTGAAAGTGACTGACTACATCCCAGCCTCCAGCACTACCATCCCCATTCTCTTCTCCCTTAGCTCTAAGGTGAACCCTGCCCCCAAGTCTTAGCAGGAAGAATTAAGTGCCTTTGGGACCAATGGTGGCCTCCTTTGCCTTAGCTGCCATAGCAGCTACACCAGTTGACTGAGTTTCACTGTTTCTGCTAGTCCACAGGCTTCCAGCCATTTCCAACCCTATATGGAAAAATGGCACCACATGATTTTATTGTCTCAATTTGCAGAGCCCTGCAGCTAACCCCATGGCTGAGGACTCAGAAGATCCTACATCTAGAAACTCAGATTCCACCTGCAAAGAGACCAGGGCCCCTGGGGAGTTCATGTCGCACAGAAGCAACATGGTGGAGGTAACCCAGGGAAGAGATGACAGGCTGCTAGCTCTAGGATGTGGGGTACGGATGGAGGGATATGAATAGATTCAAAATACATTTTAGAGGCAGAACAGGTTTGTTTGTTTGTTTGTTTTTGTTTTTGTTTTCAGATGGTGGATTGGATGTTGTAGGTAAAGAAAGAATCAAGGATATGACATGGGTTTTTAACTTGAGCCCAAATTGGTGGTGCTGTTTACAAAGATGATGAAGATAGGCGAAAAACAGTTTTATTTGGTATTGGGGATTAGAAACTCTGTTCTGGAGAAAGTGAGTTTGACATATCTGTTAGGCATCTGTGTGGATATGAGGAGGACGAATGGAGATAAAATCTAGAGTTCAGGAGAGAAGGGCAAGCTGGAGATACAATATTTGGATTCAGCATGTAGCTGATAATTAAACTATGGTATTGAAAAGGGCAGGGGCAAAAAAAAAAATATATCCTTCCACATTGAGAGGTCTGGTCGAAGAAAAGGGGTTAGCAAAGGAGACCTATAAGGAGCAGCCAATGTGTAGGAAGAAATAAGGAGAATGTGTTGTGGAAGTTAAGATTTCAAAGAGGGTAGATCAACAAGAGTCCGCTGACCAGTGATGAAGTCGTGCCCTGGAAGCAGGAAGACTGAAAAACCCTTCCAGCGCCCCTTCCCCACCCCCCGCGCCCCCCACAAGACTGTCCTGTAAGCTTAGGGGCTGTAAAGGCAGGAGGGCAAAACTTAGAGAGAAAGGACTATAAAATGGAGGTGAGGGGCCCTTTTAAGTATCAAGAGATAACGCTGAAAATGCATTTTGTAAACCGCCCAGTCCTGCGCTAATATCATTGTTGTTTTTATTAATGAGCAGGAGACTGGACTGAGACCACCCGTGAGAAAGAGCTGACAAGACATGAGAGTTCTCAAAGAGGAAATTTTGTAATGAAGAAAATCCCGCTCCTTCTGAGAGCTTGAGTCAAAACCAAGCTTCGGGTTGGGCGAGAAGAGCCAGCAGTATTGCGCTTCGCTGGGAACTGATCTCACGGAAGCAGAAGCGAGCAGAGTTACAGAGCGGTGCTAACCAAGGCTGCCCCAAGCGAAGGATGAGGAAGTGCGGCCTCAGATGTAAATAGTCTCTCTGGCTCCGCCTCCTTCCTCCATCGGCCAATCAGCATCCAAATGACAGGAGAGCTGCGCTGGGGAGAGGAGGAGAGCGGAGCCTGAGGACCGTTAATCCACCCGGAGGCGGTGTCCAGTTATTCAGTCTATTCCTTTCCCTACAAGGACTCACTGTTGCTGCTCTTACAAAAATCAGGGTGGGCATATAATCACTTTGGAAAAAGCTCTGGCAATTTCATATGAAACTAAATACACATCTATTCTATGACCCACTAATCTCTTTTGAACAGGCATTTGTTCAAAATAAAGCATAAATCCACAGAAAGCCCAGATAGTCATCAGCTTGAAAATGGATAAACTGGTATCCCCATACAACGGAATACTATTCAGAAATAAAAAAGAACCACCAACTGATACACATAGCAACGTGGAGGAATCTCGAAACCATTATGCTGAGTGAAAGAAGCCTGTACACACAAGAATACATATCGTATGATTCCATTTATAGGAAGTTCTAGAACAAGCTAAAATCTATGATGAAAACAAAATCGGAACAGGAGGTGCCTAAGGACTGAGGGCAGGGATTGACTGCGAAGGGGCATGAGGAAACTTTGTAGATGATGGTAATGTTCTTAGAACTTTGTACAATGAAGGAAATGCCCTGTCTGTGCTGTCCACATGTGGCTATGAGCACTTGAAGTGTGGCCAGTACAAATGAAAAACTTAATTTCATTTAATTTTCATGACTTTAAATTTAAAAGTAGCTACATGTGGCTGGTTACTACCCTATTGGATAGCACAGTTCTATATCCTGATAAGGGCTTGAGCCTCACAGGTATATACATCTGTCAAAACTCCTGTCACAATAAGCCCAAGATTTGTGCATTTTACTGTATGTAGAGTTTACATGCAAAAAGTAAGCATAAACTCCAGTTAATGCAATGTATGTTGAAGTGGTTAGATGTGAAACATGCTGTTGTCTGCTACTTTGAAATGCATAACAAAAAATGGATTAATGAATAAAAGGATGGCTAAATTGTGAGATACGAAGTATGACAAAATATTAATTATAGAATCTTGGTGGCAGGTATGTGGATGTTCATTATAAAAGTCTTTCAACCTTTCTGTATATGTTGGAATATTTTCAGAATAAAATGTTGGTACCAGGGCTGAAAGGAGAGAGGAATGGGAAGTTATTGCCTAATGGGTACACAGTTTCTATTTGGTATGATGAAAATTTTCTGAAAATAGATAGTGGTGATGGATTTACAACACTTAAATGTAGTTAATGGCAATTAATTGTACACTTAAAATAGTCAAAATGGTAAATTTTATATTGTCTATTTTACAATTAAAAAAATTAAAAGCCAAAAGAAAAATAAATGTTGGGGGAAAATCCATGTAAAAATCCCTATGTCTTCTCTAGAGGTAGTCTGGGGTACTGCACAGAGAGAAAGGGGAAAGGAGCAAGCTGTGTGAGTGTATGCTAGGCCTGCTAGAAGTAAAAGATAGTGAGAAGAGAACACAGGATTTGGAAACAGACAGACCTGGGGCTATAATCCCAGCTCTTTCACTTTCTAGTTGTATAACTGTGTTTGTTTCTTATTGCTATTGCTGCTGTAACAAATTACCAGACATTTAGGAGCTTAAAACAACACAGATTAATTATGTTGCCATTCTGGAGATCTGAAATGTGTCTTACTGGGCTAACACCAAAAACTGTGTTCCTTCTTGATATTCTAGGGAGGAATCCACTTCCTTACCTTTTTCAGCTTCTAGAAACCTCCTGTATTCTTTGGCTTGGCTCACGGTCTTTCCCTCCATCTTCAACACCAGCAGTAACGTCTTCAAATCGCTGTCTCTCTCTTACACTTACACACACACACACACACTCACACACACACACACACACACACGCCCTCTGCTTCCTTCATCACATCTCCTTCTCTGACTCTTCTGCTTCCCTCTTTCCCTTATAAGAACCCTTCTGATTCCCTTGGGCCCACCCAGACAATCCAGGATAATCTCCCCATCTGAAGATCCTTTATTTATTACATCTGCAGAGTCTCTGTTGCCATGTAAGGTAACATATTCACAAGTTATGGGGAATCGGAAGTGGACATCTTAGGGGGGCATTTTTCTGTCTACCACAGTGACTTTGAAAATTTATGCTACTGGTACTTATATGTCAAGACTACACTGAAGAGGAAATATGTATTTCTCGTGATTTTTTTCCTAACAGTTTTATTGAGATATAATCCACATACTACTCATTTAAAGTGAACAATTCACAATGATTTTTAGTATAGTCACAGAGTTGTGCAATCATCACATTTTCATCTTCCATTTTTACATATGAGGAAACAAAGGCTTGATACAGTAAGGAAACTTGCTTAGGGCGACACCTAACGACAGTGCTGGGGCATTGCAGTCAGTGGCTGTCAGCACCTGAGATTCCCTTTGTAAAGACCAATCACCTGAGAGCAGTGTGGTGTAGTAGTGAAACACGGAGGTGCTTAGGCCAGGTTAGACTTAAGTTCAAGGCTTTGTTTTTGCTATGTACAAGCGATGTGACCTTTGGTGAAACCTCTTGGGGCCGTGATTTCCTCATTTGCAAAATGAAAACAAACAAATAGAGAGGCTGGAGTCACCTGTAAGATCTCTCCCACCTATGTAATTCCAAGCTTCACAAGGGGGAAAAAAAGATAATTAAAAATAAATTCCCCAAACACTGATGGCAACAAGAGGGTAAGTATTCCCCGAAGACAGAGGATCACACACTTCCTTTGTACTCTGAGCATCTGACACGGGCCTCAGGTGGGTGAGAAAGACAATACGTAAAACGACCCTTATAAAGGCAGAGAAGAGTGGGAAGAGTTGAGGGGCAGGGGCAGCGGCTGCGCAGATTTTAGGGTGGTCTGCCCAGGAGTGGGCGACCATCCCGTGAGGGGGCCCCGTTCATCTACTAAGTGAAGGATAGATGGAAAGTGGAATGTGTTGGAGGGACGGTTATGAAAGTAAATCTTCAGACCCCGATTGGGTGACACCACACCACGTGCCACACAGCTGTAAACCGCACCCCTACCCCGGTTTCTTCCGCCACATCCACTAGTCCACGCAACTTGGTACGCTCGGCCCCTACAATAAGCCTCCTTCCTCCGGTGTGCGATTGGTACAGCCCAAGCTCGAGGAGTTGGAACCCAACCAATGACACACCCTTTGCCACGCCCCTGTCTCTGATTGGCTGAAGAATTTAAAGATCCGGCCGGTGATAGGGTGATTCTCTACTGCCAGTATTTGAAAGTTTCTAGTGCCGGAGCTTCGCCGGCAGGCAAGCTCTGTTCGGCTTGTTAGTCCGGTGCATGTGAGTGTCTACCCGATCTCAGAGATGGGGGGGCAAAGAGACTGCTTCTTCAAGGGGTCCATGCTGGAAGGGTGCAAACGAGAGGGTCAGACGGAGGGAGCAAGGATTCCCGGGTCCCACTGCGATTTCTCCAACCAAATATTCTACCCTTTCCCCACGTTGGAGATGGGATGCAACAGGGCTTCGGAATCACACTATCCCAGACCAGCTGTGTGACCTCTCCCAACCTGTTTCCACTTCTGTACACGCTGAAACAGTGAGAGCTGCCCGTCCGCGTATAAACCAGTGAAAGTACCTGGAGATAGGAGGAGCATATTACATGTCAGCCCCCTTGATCATCTCCCCACGTGAGAGTCCCCAGTTTCCCAGGGAGAAGACTCAGTGCCTGCCTTGGGTCTTTTCGAAGCTGCCTTCTTTTCTGTTCAAGGTCTCCCTTTTTCTGCAGCTCTCGCTGGACAGCCAAGGCTCCCCAAACCGGGGTGCATTTGACGCTGCCCATCCACCACTCTGGAAATTATTGTGTAGGAGAGTAATTTCTAATTGAATTTTCGGTTGGTCCCAGTGTCCTTTTACTATCTCTGTGGCCTTTTTGTATTGCTAGTGACAGCCTCTGTGACCCTACGTGGCCTTGACCTCTCTCCTCGTCAAGGCCTCTATTCCACCTGTTATGTCCCTGGGTACTCGTGACCCTTATGTTCTGGTCCTTTTGCAGACTTGCAGAAGCGGTGACGATGCTGTCGGGAACTCCGGCAGAGGCAGTGGAGTGCGAGGACGCGGAGTTGCGGTGCCGCGTGGCTGTGGAGGAGCTGAGCCCCGGCGGGCAGCCGCGAAGGCGCCAGGCTCTACGCACCGCAGAGCTGAGCCTGGGTCGTAACGAGCGCCGCGAGTTGATGCTGCGGCTGCAGGCGCCTGGGCCAGCTGGGCGGCCGCGCTGCTATCCCCTGCGCGCTGCGCGTCTCTTCACGCGCTTCGCCGCCACTGGGCGGAGCACACTGCGGCTCCCCGCAGAGGGCGCTCCTCGGACAGGCGCTGTGCAGCTGCTGCTCTCCGACGCACCTCCGGATCGCCTGCGCCGCTTCCTGCGCATGCTGCGCGTCAAGCTGGTTGCGGCCCCGGGTCCCCCGCCGACCTCTGCCCGCACGCAGCTGCTAGGACCGAGGCCCCGCGACTTCGTCACCATCAGTCCAGTGCAGGCGGAGGAGCTGCGGCGCGCAGCGCCCACCCGAGTCCTAGACACCACGCTGGTGAAGCAGTCCATGGAGCCCCGTGCGGGGGCTGAGCCCAGCACTGTGAGGACAGGAAAGGGGGGGACGCCTTGGGGACTGGGTCATGCTACTGAGATGAAAAAGACATTGGAGACTCAAGTTGGGGGAAGGTGGTGGTGTATTTGAGGGAGCTGCTGGTTATCCCAGAGGAGATGCCCATCGGACGTCTGAGTATGACAGAAATGTGGGAGTTGTGTGCTTGTTCCTCATAATGCAATCCCTGAGACTGGGTAAGAGAGAATAGGAAAAGGGGGCCCAGACCTCATTAAAAGAGAAAGCAGAGGAGGCCTAGAAAGGAGACTTCAGAGGAAAAAGAAGAATGTAGTGGCACTGGAGAAGGGAAGCTTTTGGAGAAAACGAAGTGGTCAGCAGTGTCAGGAACCGATCAGATACGGGTGTGACATAGTCTGGTGGGTTTGACAGTGTTTGTGAACTGGGACATATGTAGATCACAGGTTTGAGACTCAGCAGGTGAGAAGATGGAGATGGGGCAAGAAGGGGCCCTGGCTAGGAAGGGTTTTGCTTGGGTATTTTGAGGTGAGAGACAGGTTTGTGATAGGAAGAGAAGTGAGAAGGAAGGATGGGTAAGAGGACCAAGAGAGTTAGAGAACCCAGAGGAGGGAGCTTAGGGAGAATCCAGACCCAAGCAGTAGGGTCTTCAGGGCACCAGGAGTCAGTGGAGACCCAGCCTTGGTCCCTTCCTCAAGGAGAGACCTGGATCCCTATAGTTACTGGCAAGATCTCCAGGTGAACCAAGGCTGCCCAAAGGCTCCAATGAATGAAGCCAGCAGAGACATAAGGGCTACCAGGCCTACCATTGCATCTGGGCCAAGAAGGCATTGCCCAAGTGGGGAGCGATACTTATGGAGTAAGAGGAGGCCCTGAGATAGCCCTATCCCCCCCAGGAAACCCCAAGGTGGCCCCTGCCTGTGAAGAGGCTGAATTTACCCTCCACCAAACCACAGCTTTCTGAAGAACAGGCTGCAGTGCTAAGGGTCATCCTGAAAGGACAGAGCATTTTCTTCACTGGGAGTGCAGGTAGTAGGGAGCAGAGTTGGAGGTGGGAGGGAGGATGGTAGTGGGGTAGGATGGAGGAAAGGTGGCCCTGACTTTGCCCTCTTCCCAGGGACAGGGAAGTCTTATCTGCTGAAGCGTATCTTGGGCTCACTGCCTCCCACAGGCACTGTGGCCACTGCCAGCACTGGTGTGGCAGCCTGCCACATTGGGGGTACCACCCTCCATGCTTTTGCAGGTAAGTGAGAGCCCCTGGGGCTAGAGCTGGGAGCAAGCCATGCTCCTGGGAGGGAGGGAGGGAAGTTCAGGTTTGAGACAGGGCTGGGGTCTCAGCCCAGGCTGAATAGTGTCACTCTCAGGCATTGGCTCAGGTCAAGCTCCACTGGCCCAGTGTGTGGCCCTGGCCCAGCGGCCAAGCGTGCGGCAGGGCTGGCTAAGCTGCCAGCGGCTGGTCATCGACGAGATCTCCATGGTGGAAGCAGCCCTATTTGACAAGCTGGAGGCTGTGGCCAGGTCAGTATGTGCAGTAAAGTCTGGGTTCTGGTGGTTTTCCACGTGGAACCCATCCATCCCAGCCCTTAAAGCATTCTTGCTCCTCTCTAGAGCTGTTCGGCAGCAGAATAAGCCATTCGGAGGGATCCAGCTCATCATCTGTGGAGACTTCCTGCAGCTGCCGCCTGTAACCAAGGGTTCACAGCCCCCACAGTTCTGCTTTCAGGTACCACTTGCCCTCCTTCTCTGCCCCCCCATCCCCCGAGGGTCTGCTTTGCTCCCTGACACCGTCACCTTACTCCTACCAGGCCAAGAGCTGGAGGAAGTGTGTCCCAGTGACCCTGGAGCTGACCAAGGTGTGGAGGCAGGCAGACCAGACCTTCGTCTCTTTGCTACAGGCCGTCAGGCTGGGCAGGTGGGCCCTGTGAATAGTGAAGGGGCCACAAAATAAGGATCCGTGTGTGGGGCAATGAGGAGCATAGGGACCCAGAGCAGGGGGAGATATGCCTCCTGGGCCCATAGATGGTTGTTCTGGGCACTGGGACCCTGCCTCTCCCAGGGGTGGGATCCCCAACACCCACTGCAGGGCCTGGCACAGAGTAGGAGTCAGGGAAGTATGGGCAGATGGACACATGAAAAAAATTCAGAGATGTCAACACTCCTATTTCACAGATGCAGAAACTAAGGTTCAGAGAGGTAAAGTGACTAGACCAAAGTCACAGCTATTAAGTGACTAAGTTGGGACCTGAACCCAGGTCTGACTCTAAAACCCAAGTTCCTTCCACTTTTAAAGCTCGTGGAGTCACTTGGTTGAGGAGGGAAGGATGCAGACATAATTCCAGCCCAGCAAGGACAAAAGATTGAAATGCTACAACTACTCTAACGTGGGTGTAGACAGGCTGGGAGGGCAGAGGACATGAGCCAGAGATGGGTCTTGAAGTCCAGGTCAGATTGGGATGAGCTAGGAGGAGGGTGGTAGTCATGAGTTGTACCTCCTGCGTGGGGACAGGAGGTAGGTACGGAGATGCACAGCACACACCAGCATGCATAGGGGACAAGAGTAAAGAGAAATGGCAGAGCGAGGAGAGATGAAGCCAAGTTGTTTCCTCTCCTCCCACAGGGGTTGATGCTGCACCCAGGCCTCCCCATGTGGAAGAAGGCCAGAGATGGAGGGAAATAGAAACATAGGCTCCATTTTTCTCCCAAGACAGCAGGCCAGGGGCTAGAAGATTGTCTCCTGGATAGCAATCTAATTATAGGTTACCAGTATTATAGGTGTCAACATCAGCACCTGGTCTAGGTCCTCTGAACCTCTGGCCCGTGCTCACTCAGCATATCCAACTTCCTGAGGGGCCTTAGGGGTGGGACACAGGAAAGGGTGCCCTCTATGATCACCCCCACACACACCATTCTCAATCTCCATGTATGGGGTCCAATTCAAGAAAGAACAAGTTGGCCAGCCTGGGAGCCAGCAAATCTTGCCCTGATGCCCCTTTCCAGTCTCTAGGCCTAACTCATGGCCTGCTGCTTGGGCCATACCACCCACATGCCCCACCTTCCCTGGTGTTCAGGTGGGCTCTGCCCTGACAGCCCAGCTCCCACAGGTGCTCAGATGAGGTAACTCGCCAGCTCCAGGCCACAGCTACCCATGAGGTGGGGCGAGACGGGATTGTGGCCACAAGACTCTGTACCCACCAGGATGACGTGGCTCTTACCAATGAGAGGCGGCTGCAGGAGCTGCCAGGTGAGCAGGGAGCTGGAACTGGGCTAGGCCAGCTGGGAAGGGCCTTCAGGCAGGTGTGGCCTCCCAGGCAGCCTGGGGCCTTGGGATCATTTCGTTATCCAGGCCCCAACCTCTGTGACCATAAAGGCTCTTACATTTGCAGATATAACTATGATTTTGAGAGGTGTGGCCTTGAATGGGTCAAGGTCACTCAGCCAGTAAATGCTGGAAGTGAGACTTGAACTCAGGTATCTGATTATAAAGCCCCAGCTGGGCCTGAGCTGTCCCCACTACCTCCCCGCCATGCCCTGGTCTGATATGTGTTTTGAGAACCTAAGCCATGAGTCAGTGACTTGTAATCTGTTTGGCCAACTCTCTTTTCCCAGGTGAGGTACATAGCTTTGAAGCCATGGACAGTGATCCTGAGCAAGCCCGGATCCTGGATGTCCAGTGTCCTGTTAGCCGTCTCCTTCAGCTAAAGCTAGGAGCCCAGGTAAGTAGGAAGCAGAGCCTGGACCCTGGGATCTTGGGCCTCTCCAATCCTTGCCCCTCTGCCCAGGCTGCTCCATAGCCCAGGCCCAGCTGCGATTACAGCCAACTTCCTTCCTCCTATTCCCACCCACCTTCCTGTCTTCAACTTTCCACTGCCCTCCCATTCCTATGCCTGGAGCTCCAGGCAGTGTGGCTTTGGATGAGTCCCTTGCCCTTACTGAAGTTTGGTTTCCTCATCTCTAAAACGAGGAGTAAAATATCTACCTCACAAAGCTATCTTCTGTAGTTTACCCTATACTTTGAGAGAGTCCCCCTTCCTTCTACCATATTGGGAGTGGCCCAAATGGGAGCCTTTTCTCAGTTCTGAAAGGCACCCAAAGGAAAAATGCAGGTACTGTATGGTTGGAAGAAAGGTGGCAGGACCTGGAAGCTATCGCTCAAGATTGTGGCCCACAGACATACCCCATAACAGACCTGGAAATTCTCAAAGCCCTGTTACCTTATTGCTCTTTATGCCCTCCTGAGGCAAGCTGAGCAAATGTCATTCCCCTTTGACACAAAGAGAAATTGAGACCCGGGAAAATAAAGCAGCTTGCCACAGGGGTCAGAGTCAGCCGGTGGCCCAGTTAAGGATTAGGACTCAGTGCCCCTCCATGATGGCCCCAAACTTCTCAGAACCACTGTAGTGTCTGTGGGACCTGAGACCAGGTGTAGGAATGGGCCAGCTCTCCATGCCTCCTGTTCTCTTTCCCTCGTAGGTGATGCTGGTGAAGAACTTAGCGGTCACCCGGGGCCTGGTGAATGGCGCCCGAGGGGTGGTAGTCGGGTTCGAGACTGAAGGGAGAGGTAAGTGGTGGGGGTGTGGTCCTACTGCTTGAGTTTGCAGCAGGGGCCTGGGGTAAATATAGGAGGAGGAGGCTAGGATGGAGAGGCGAGGTCTGCTCTGCACTTCTAAGCCCTGAAGCTGGACTAAAAGGTTGGGCTTCTTCCTCAGGGCTTCCCCAGGTGCGGTTCCTTTGTGGAGTCACTGAGGTCATCCGTGCTGACCGCTGGACGGTGCAGGCCACTGGAGGCCAATTCCTTAGCCGGCAGCAGCTGCCCCTCCAGCTGGCCTGGGCAATATCCATCCACAAGAGCCAGGTGAGCAGCCAGTGTGGGAGATGGGGACAGGGCAGAGCAGAGGGAGAATGGGACAGGCCTGAAGGGGACTCTTAAAGGTTTTATGCAAGTTTAGCTAGACCTGGATGGAAAGTTCCAATTGTAAAATAAACCTTGCTTTAGTGCATTTCCCACTCTGCCTCCTTCTCTTCCTTTCCCAGACATTTGTCATTTCCCCTTTGTCATTTCCTGCCCCGCTATCTTCTGAGATACTACCAGATATGTTAAACTTAATCCTTACAACTGTATAATAATCATTCCAGGGCTCAGAGAGGTTGAGTAACTTGTGTAAGGGCATACAAATAGTGAGAGGCAGAGCTAGGATTCATTTTCATGCCTGTCTAACCCAGGCCTGAGCTCTTTCCTTTTGCCTCTATCCCCCTACTCTTATCCTGGATCACCTCCTGGACCCCCTCCTATTCAGATACCCACACAGGGCCAACCCATTCCTCTGCCTTGAGAATCCCTGGACTGGGCAAGGAGATCCAGGGGCTGTAGCTGAGCTGGCGAGGTGGGGCCAGGCTCTTGGGTACAAGGGAATTTAGGCAGAGCTGGCTCTATCTCTGTCCTTCCATCCCCCAGGGAATGTCCCTGGACTGTGTGGAGATGTCTCTGGGACGTGTATTTGCCAGCGGCCAGGCCTACGTGGCCCTTTCCCGGGCACGCAGCCTGCAGGGCCTGCGTGTCCTAGACTTTGACCCCATGGTGGTTCGCTGTGACTCCCGTGTGCTGCGCTTCTATGCCAGCCTGCGGCAAGGCAGGGGCCTCGGTCCGGTAAGAGAGAGTCACCCAATGGTGGGCCATGTGGCTGTGGGCAGTCTGAGAGCTAGGATGGAGGAAAGGCCAAGGGACCCTGGGCGGGGGTGGCAGAGCCTTCCCTGGCTCCACTGGGGACAGGGGCAAAAGGAAGAAGATGTTGGTCCCCAGGCTGTGGTTCTGGGGTACAGCAGAAGCCCATTACTTGGGTTCTCTGGCTTTGATCTAGGAGTCTCCAAATGATGATGAGACAGCCTCAGACCAGGAGAATGTGGACCCAAACCTTTGAGCCGCCATGAGAAGACAAAGGATGGTTTCCCCCTCCTCCCTAGTAGGCCAGGACCCCGGGGAATAACAGGGGGAGGGTGGTCAGTGCCTCTTTCTCCCTTCATTAGGGGCTCTCAGCCTCCTGGCAGGCGTTAAGGGAGAGTGCTTCCCACCCATTTGCCAGCTGTCCCTCAGTTTCTCCCCTTGTTCTGGGTGAGCTGCTTCCCAGGTCAGTAGTAACCCTTCCTGAGCCAGTGGGAATGGGCCTGTGCTGGGTATCTGGTGTTAGAGGACAGAGCTCTGCAAGGGCTGACCACAGGGCCACATGGTCATGAACACCACCCCATTTGGGCTGTGGAGGGAGGAGGCAGGTGCTCCAGGAGCAGGAATAGGCCATAGGGGTCCTGGGGGACTCAGGCCCAGTTCCAGCCCTAAACAGAGAAGGGAACCTGGAGAACCTTCACAGCTAGGCCCAGTCTAGCATAGCCAGGAAAACACCTTCTTGAGCCTGACATAAGAGCACACACTGCAAACTGTGTGCACGTATCTTAAACTGTTTTTTGGGGGGGAAGAAATAGTGTGGGGGGATTGAAATGGATGTTCTTAGATTGTATTTATTTAGGACAAATAAACTTGTGAATTGTGTAAGGCCTGGGAGTTGAGTCTTCTGCTGCCTTTAAGAGGGCACCCCTGCCTGGGGCACTGGCTACTCTTGTCCCAGGGAGGCTAATCCTGTGCCCCCTGCCCCAGCCTGCATGTGCAGAGGTGTTTACTGAGCTCGCAGCACCCTTGTGAGAGGTTTTGTTAGTATCACTGGTTATTTGGAAAGCTGAGTTACCTGAAGTTGATGACTCACAACGAAATGACAAAGCGAATCACCGTCACCCAATAGTCAGACAAGGACACACTAGAGAACTCACATGGTGAGAGGTGGGCCTGCTGCAACATCTGACAAATGCTGGGGCTCTTACTTTGGGCCTTCCTGTAGCCCTTGATGGGGAAGGGTCATCAACAGACTAGCTTCAGTTGATGAAAAAGCTTGATGGAAATGGCTCAGAGGCCCTCATAGGCTGGTTAAAACTGTTATGGTCCCCAGCTTATGAGTGAAAGGTATCAATTCTGGCTGGTAAATACAGTTATAGTGGAAGCATGCATTGGCAGCTACAGAGAGCAATGGCTAATAAATATAAAATTGCCAGTGATGGGAAGGGTAGAGAATAATAAAACCATGCTGGTGGCTGGAGGGCATGAAATCTGGGTGCTTGAAGGCATTTATCCTTGTCATCCAACAGCCAGCAGAGGCCCTAATGCAGAGTAGGTGCTCAGGGAGTGTCTGGTTAAATGGTGGAGGCCACCGACATGGGGGCTCAGTGCTGTGGTGGTTCAGAGGGGTCAGGGGGCCTCAGACCTTCACTGCGGGCTTCATGAAGGAGGAAGTGCTACAGCCTGTGGAGAATTTTACTGATGGTTACAGCTCAGGGGATAGACCTGGCTTTCCATCCTAATTTTGCCACTTGCCAGCTTTCTGACTTTAGGCATGTTACACAACCTCTCTGAGAGGGTTTCTTCACCTATAACGTGCAGGTGGTAACTTCCTTTTGCACAGGGTTGTTGAGAAAAAGGCCAGCCACATGACAGGAACCTGATCAGTAGCTATTATTAACATTTATGATTACTAATGATTATCACCACAATGTCTGTAGAGCAGATCTGTCTGGTTCCTACACTGGCTCCTTTGGCAGACAAGATCTGGGCTCAGAGGCGTGCCAGTGCAGCCCCTGGATGATCTCTGACTATCTGACCTTGAGGAGCCGATTATTTTTCTGTGGCATGAACCCTTCTCTCTGCCCCAAATAGAAGACACTTTTAGGAGAAGCCAAGCCCACCAGGGTGACCCCCTCCACAAGTAGGCAACATGGGGGCTTTTAAATATAGTGCTGAGGGCCAGGGTGTTCCCTATCTGCCCACATGACGGTCCTCCTCCCAGGTCCGGCTGTTAGCAGGTCACACTGGGACCCTGCCCTCGGGAAGCTTATGATCTGGTTGCACCTTGCATTTTTTTATTCTTTCCACTTAACACACAGTTTGGGGACCATCTAGTTTAGCACGGATATCATTGTCTCGTGCTTTCTGGCAGTTCATCACCCTCTGGGGTTCTTAGATGGAAACAGGAGAAACTGACTCAGGATAACTCAATCAGGGAAAAGAAGGTAATGGAACAGAAGGCTAGCTCAAAGGAGTGATATGAAGGCCAGAAACCCAGGCTTGGAAACAAGTAGGAACCAGGGAGGCTAGAAAAGGAGTGGAGCTAGGAACAGCGGGCCAAGAGGAACTCTGCAGCCACCCCTGGGTACGGAGCACAGCCACCAAGAGGAAGGAATCCTGCACTCTTCTGTCTCCTCTCATCACTCAGTCCTGACCTAAAGGCAGGTATGCGTCTGGTTGGGCTTGGTCTCCCATGCAGGTCCTGCAGCCACTGGCAAGAGGCTGAATATGCCATGAAGGAGCAAGAGAGACCAGAGCTCCTGCCAGGAGATGAATCTTACATCATCCCCCAGAGCGAGGCTGTTGAAGATACCTGAGGGTCCACTCCTGGGACCCTCTTCTCTGACTCCGCCCTCAAACTCACACTGCTGAGGCACCTTCAGCCTCCAGCACTTTGCCCTCATCCAGGTACTGATTTCAGCTTCCCCTAGTCTCATATGGACTTGCTCTGCTGAAAGAAGTCTTCCTCACAAGACTGCCCGGGCACCAAAAAGTCCTGTCCTTAGCAATCCCCTCTCATTGTGAAGGTACTCTCCAGGAGGCCCAGGAGGAAGGCAAACACGTTCCCTATGGGAGGGGGTCTAGACATCCCTACTTCTCAGGCCAGATCACAATAGTAGATCGTCTTGTGAGGGAGGTATGCAAAAAACTTCAGTTTTTCACTTCCTTAAGATCTAATTTAATCTGATTGCTAACCTGTGTCCCTGGGAGAGTAAGGAATCCCCATCTCTGTCAGTATTGAGGTCTCCCCACCCCCAGGGTCTTAACAGGCAGGGGATGGGCCCTGTAGGAACAGGCCTTTCACCTCCAGGGCCTCATGTAGCTGCTGATACCCGCACTGACCAGCATCCACAGGACATAACTCTGCTGGGCCAAGGGCAGAGTGGGGTGAGAGGATTTCCAAGAGCCACTCTATTTCCAAGGGCATAGTGGGAGGACCTCATACTCTGCCCTCTGGAACCCTGCCACCTCCCTGTGGTTTCCCCAGGAGACCCTCTAATCCTTTTCCCCTCTCTAGTCTTGGGGACCCTCCTCTCTCTGACTCTTCCTTCCCCCAACATAATCCCCTCAAGAAATTGAACCTGGGAAGCAAAAGTCAGAAGAGTATATCTTCGGGTAGCTTCTGGATTTGAGGCAAAGAAACAGAAAAGCCTGGTGACCCCCTCAGAGTCTAAGGGCAGGAATGGATGGATAAATATGAGCAGAACAAAGGAGGAAATTTCCTCGGTAATCCTGTCACACTGAGATAAGGAGACTTTCTGTTCATCCTGTGTGTTCATTTAGTCATTCATTCTACAAACCTTTATCCAGTGCCTCTACTAGGCCAGGTGCTGGGCTAGACACTGGAGACCCCACAGTAAACCAGAGATGTGGTCCTGCCTTGGGATACTGTATTGAAGGAAGAGAGACTGATTCTAAATAACAAGCAGATTATTTAGAATAAAGAAGGTAACAAGATAATCTCAAATTGTGACAAATATTAAAGAATCAAATAATAGAAAGTACCTGTGGGGTGGTGAGAGCTCACTTAGAAGACAGTCAAAGAAAGGGACTCTGAAGTGGATGCCTTCCCCCGTCACACCTCCCCAATGTGGCTACATGTTTCTAGCAAATCCGAAATGGCCAGAATAACCTTTTATGACTCATCTGAGACATCACCTCCTCTGTGTTCCTAGCTCAGCCCCTTTCTAGGCAGAATGGTAAGGTCCAGCCTCTGAGCACATCTATCATGCATGCTATTCTTGGCCGTGGGCCTGTCTCCTGCACCACAAAGCTCCTGAGAACTAGACTGAGTCAGTTCCCCACCTTTTGAAGCCCCAGCACCCAGCCCAGCACATGGAATGGGGCAGACCAAGAGCAGGGAATGAATAAAGTAATGAGAGAATGCAGAGAGCCTGCATTTAGGCAACCACAGGGCTTGCCACTTGCCTGAGCATGCTGCTGTGGTGAAGGGGGTATCTGCTTCATCACACTGCTGTGGGGGGCGGGGGGGGGCCTTGACTCCTGTTTCCTCCCTACTTGCCTAGTCATAGGGATTTCCCACTCTGTCCTCCACTCTTCAGAGAAAGGCTGGAGATGAGTTTGTCAGGTGAACAAATTGGAGAAAGGCATTTGGGAAAAGGGAACTGCATAGTACCAAGGCTCAGAAGTGTGAAAGATGAAGCTCAATGGTCCATTTTATTAAAGACTTTAAAGCAAGAGAAGATGGGAGCTGGGGGACACAGGCCTATCCCTGAGGGGGCCCAGCACTGGGTGAGAGCCCCTCTGGGGGTCTAGAGGGGCTCCTGTGTGTCCCCTACCTACGGGCCCCCAGAGGTCTGTCTTGACTCAATGCTCCCTCCTCAGCACCGATTGTGATCTGCCTTGAGAGTAATTAGAAATTTACAAGGCTGTCTCCCCTAGAATAAGGCGAGACTTGTTAGCAAGAACTTGGCTTAAAGGTCTTTGTGCCCCTAGAGCACTCGGCATGATGACTTTAGAAAGGAATGTTTGATAAATAAAAGAACACAGGACAGTGCCAGATCCCCTGAGAGGCAGGGATGTTTACTCCGATTTTGAAGAGGAGGTGGCTGAAGCCTGGGGAGCTAGGCGGTGGCAGAGCTGGAACTAGAACCTGGTGGCCTCCCCTTGGTTGTCCCAGAGCTGTCCAAAGGGATTAAGAAGTGAGGATTAGATGGCAGAATGGGGGAGTGCCCACCTAAACCCTACCCTCAGGGGGGCAGACAGGAGAGGCTTAACTAGGCATGCTTTCTGAGGTCCTGGCATATTTTGCCCACTCCCACCAGGCCAATGGTCATGGTTCAAAAACCCAATCCCAGAGCAGCCAGGCAGGCCCTCTGGCTCCCCAAGAACCGCACAAATGTGGACCACTAGGTGGCGCCAAGTGGTCATTCAGTCCCTTCCCAGAGACCTGGCAGGTCCTTTGTCTCCCAGTCTGAGGGCCTGGGTAGGGTACATGGACACTTCAGGACCTGAATGCCCAGTAACCATAGGGAGGGGGAGGTCCCTTTGTTGAGACGCTTGCAGTGGGCATTTACTGAGTGCCTGCTTCATGGTTTGTATTCATTAGCACTTTTGTTTTTCACAATAACCTTGAGGACAGTGGGACATTATACCCACCTCATGGGAAGAGAAAACTAATATCTAGGGAGGTTAGGTGACTTGGCCAAGGCCACAATGCAAGCTGGGTCTGGAACCCAAGTCTCAGGGTCCTGGGATTTTTGCAAAGTCAGTAGAGGGCCCTGAAGTCAGATATTGGCTCCATTGCTTCCCATGTGACCTTGGACATGCGGCCTAAATCCTCAGCCCTAGTTTCATCATTAGTGAAATGGGGCTAACAGCTGATCAATGGAGTCAGGACAAGTAAAGAGCTGGGGAGGGGGTGGGGTCAGGCATGAGGTAAACCCTCACAGTTAGCTCCTATTATTCTTACTTGAAGTGGCCACCTTGCAACCCCTCCCCCACCCTCCCTTCTCCCTCTCTCTTGAGTGGCTTGGAGAATAACAAAGAAAATTAACAGGAGCCCAGAGTAAGTGAATGCTTTCTTCCACAGTGTTCTGTCCTGATGGAGCAAGCTGTGCCCATCCACTAAGGGGAAGAAGAGAATGAAGTTTTTTCCCTCTCCTTCCCTCAAAAAATGTGAGGTCTCAGCCCTGGTCTTTGAGTTCACTTGTCACAACTGCCCCTCTTCTTATCTCCATCCATCTTCATCTTTTCATCAGAGCTTCTTCAACAGCTCTATGAGAGGAATCTTTAGACTTAGTTTACAGAGGAGACCAAAGCTCACAGGTGGGCAGCTCAACGTCTCACGGCTGTAAATGGTGAAGCCAGGATGATCACCCAGGTGTGTAAGGCCTCATGTCGGTATTCAGGGCCCTCGCAAAATGGAACAAGCATGGGGTATCTCCTGGCCCCTAACTTTGTCCTAGAAATCCCATACTCAAGACTCCATTTCTTTAGGATTCCAAGAGCATCACCTGCTGAGACATAAATGTCTGGGAGGGGCCAAGATGGAAGAGGAGAGACTTGAAAGGAGACCCTGATTAGGGAAGTGAACCCCATGTGCCAGACAAGCTCTGCAGGGAAGGCAATGACTGTGCTGCCTTCCAGTCCTCAGCCTGGCAGTCTACTGGCAGATGCTAACCCCCCACCGCCACAAAGGGCGGCCCCTCACTTCCCTCCCCCAGTTGGTGTTGGGTTCCGTAAGCAGAGACCCAGCTCACCTGGGAAGGTGCAGAGTGAGAAGGGCATCCAGTTACAAGTTGGGGCTTGGAGGGCCAGCAGGGGTGACCTGGGGCAGGTGTCCCAGGAGGCTCCAAGATACCCCCACCCTGCAGGAGGTCCTATCTTCTGGGTTCCTTGCCTCCCTGAACCCCTCCCAGCTCCTGGGGGCTGTAGTGGAAAGACCATGGCATCCAGCCTCAGATGCCACTTGGTAGCTAGCGCATGTCAGTTCCCTGAGCTGGGCCTCAGCTTCCTCATCCTCATAATGGGGGTAGAGTGGGAATAAGCCCTTCTTGACCAACTGCCCCAGTCAATATCAGGACGGATCCTTGGACTCTGCTTGGTAAACTGTGAAAGGCTGTGCACATCCCTGGGGAGGCTGTTTTTCAGCCTCACTCCTTTCTTGCCAACACCCAGGGTGGCCTCCTCCCCCGCCCCTCATCTTGGGCCCTGGCACAGCACTTCATGCCTATTTAAGGCAAATCTCCTGATCTCCTTTTAAATAACATTCTCTCCTTGTTGTGGAGAAGACAAGCTGAGCTTAGGGAAAGGGGAGGGGAGCCCCAAGTATCCCATCAGAGGGTGGAGGGGGAAGGAAAGATATAGGGGTAAAGCAGGCATGTGGAAGGCCCTTGCCCTCCCCACCCCACAGCTACCCATTTTGGTCCCCTCACTGCACAGGCCCTGGATTGGCTCGAACCCCTTTAGAGGGGCTGGGGCACTCCCATAATGCTTCATGCAGCCCCTTTCAGGCTCTGGGGGTAGGAGGATGGAAAATAATGCAGTCCTGGGGCACTGGGGTTTATGCTTTGGAGAAGTGGCACAACCAGGGTGACCAGAGGGGAGAGGAAGGGTCTGGGGCAGGATTGAAACCTGATCTCACAGCCGACCAGTGTGAAGGATAAAACAAACTGCTCTTTGGCTCAGAGAGGCCAAGAAACCTGCCCAAGACCACATAGCTAGTGAAGGGTCAAAAATTCAGGCCCGGCTGGCTCCAAATTTAATGCTTTCTCCCTTTCTCTGCCAGGTCTCCTTGTGCTGGGGTTGTATGTGACACCTGGCAGTGACTCTTATCAGGAACCAGGCATCACTGAAAGCCCCCTGCACATACCTTCCCTTTGCCTGCCTCCAGGCTGGGCACTGACTTCTTCCCTTCTGCCTCCCTCCTCTTTTCTCCAGGCCCACCGCACTTCTCCTTTTCCTGGGTTTCTGGCCCACCCACCCCAACAGCTCACCTTGACTTCGTTCATGCACTCAGAAACTTACAGCTGGAAGGTGGCCTGTCCCACACCCCGCCAAAGGACCCAGGCTGGGGATACCTTCTCACTGTAGGATCCCAGCAAGGCCCTTCCCAGCGGCTTAGTTCTTTCCCCTTGAGGTCCAAGGCCCTCCCTCTCCTGCTTCCTTCTCTCCCCTCTTCCCAGTCTTTTCCCAGGTGGCTGCCTCCCCAGCCTCCCATGTCAGCCCACTAATCCCCCTGTGGTCCTCACATGACTAAGAAGCCCTCTCCAGGGTTCAAAAGGAGAGGGTCAGGGATCCTTTACAGATCATATTGCCTCCTCGGGACCAGGCACTCACTCCTCAGGCATGTGAGCCCCAGCAGGCTGGCGCCACCCCCACATCAGTGTCAGACTGCCCTGGGGGTGGAGGACAGAGTGAGGAAGAAGGCCCAGCCTTCTCTTCCTCTAGGCACTCAGTACAGAAAGGACCATAGCCGTAAGCTGGTCCAGTGGCCTCCTTTCACAGATGAGCAAACTGTGGCCCAGGGTAAGGGAGGACAGGCTGGGGGTCCTACTGTGAGGCAGAAGCCAAGCTGGGTCTTTCTGGGACCCTTGATAACCTCAGGTGGGGACTTGATCCCTGGGGGTGGGGGGTCTATTACAGGAGGAGATTAAGCTCCTTGTTTAACAGGGTTGTCCTTGACCTTCCCAGGGTCTTTTGAGCTCGGCTCTACCATTAACCCTTTGTGTGCCCTTGGGCAAGTCCCTTTCCCTTTTTGGGCCTCAGTTTCCTTTTGTAAAACAGGCGGGTTGGGTAGATGATCTTTGAGACCCCCTCCTGGAACAGACCTCCTGCACTTCGCATCAGCCCAGGCCCAACCCCCGAGGCCTCTGTTTCCAGGTTCCTGCCCTGGCCCAGGCCTACCTCACAGCTCGCGAAGTTTGCTCCAACTGCTTCTGAACCATCTCTGGCCTCCATTCTCTTCCCTTCTGATAAACCACCCCAGACACTGCCCTAGTAACCTCCTGAGGCTTGGGCACCCCCCATGCCTTTCCCCCGCTCTCCCATGGCCTCCCTCAGAAGGATCTTCCTCATCATCTGACATTCAGCATAACCCACCTGCAGTCTTGGATGCTGGGCTCAGCTTCCTCATCTGCCAAAGGCACTAACAACCCCTCATGTGGGGGTGCTGTGGTGTGGACACACAGCGGGGTACACGTATGGAACCTGGGAAAGGCTGGATAGCCTAACTGGCACTCCTGGGTTCTCTAGGCTGCAAAGGCTGTCCAATCACCCCTACTCTCCTTCATCCAAACTGGCGATGTCCTCCAGGTCTGGTTCATCCCCTCCTAGAGAGGCAGGACCCTCTTTGGCCCCATCAGAGGTGACCTAGCCCTTATAAAGCTCACGCAGGGCTGGACTCCACTTGCCTGCCTGCACCTGCAGCTCCCACCATCTTGTGGGGAATGTATAACTGGGGGCTTCTAGAGCACCAGCTGGCAGGACGCTTGCTGAGGGAACAGCTGGGTCTGTGGGCTTCTGCCTGCTCCCCTTTCCTTCCCCCAGGACTGTGTTTTTGACATAGATTATCTTTGACCCTCAGAGAAATCCTCATTACCAACTTCAAAAAAGCTCATAGTTGGGCTTCAGGGGAGACTCTAAGGAGGTTTTAGACCCTGTCTGGCCCTGTTCTGAAGACTGACCAAATGACTCTCAGAAACCTTCCCAAAGACTCAGAAAGGGGTAGCTGGCAGGAAATACAAGTTATTAGAAAAGACTGGTGACTGAAGCCAGAGGTGATGTACTTTCACCCTTAGCTTAATTTTAACTTAACATCACTGGTTTCCTTTCTTGCAGTCAGCTTCATGTCATTTTTAAAGTCAGTGCAGTGGAAATCGATAAATCTGAATTCTGGGGGGGAAAAAAAGAAGAGACTGCGAAGGGAAGAGAAACCAGAACCTAGAAGCTTGGAGACCTCCCACCCTGGTGTCTAAATATTGCTTTAGCCACTTACTACTTGTAGGGTCTAATGTCTACATTAGGTTACCTAATGTCTCTGAGCCTGTTTCCTCATCAGTAATGTGGGGATAATAATACCTATCTCATCTTATGACAAGAGAATTAGATGATACATACAAAGTGCTTAGCTCATGGCCTGGTATCTCAAAAATGCTCAAAAAGTCCTTGCTTGTTATCCTTACTGTAGACAGATGGATCAAGGCCCCCACCTGACAGGAGGAGAGCTGTTGGAAAGTAGGGAGGCCCCACGGCATAGGTTGCTTAGCCAAAGGTAGGCAGCTGGTTAGTAGCTAGAGTAAAACACAAAGTCCCGGGCCTGGTGCTATGCAGTCTACATACATATCTCATTCAAACCTCAGTCTCTTTCTGTCAAAACTAGGGGTTTGGAACAGAAGCTTCCTAAGGCCTTTCCAGTTCAGTGAATACTTGTAGGTTTTCAGTTTACAAAGTGCTTTTCACTTTATAGAGCCAATCTATAATTCTGTGAGTGTTCCATTAGTTGTAATGGTCACACGACTAGAGCTTGGACTAGAAGCAAGGGTATGGCTCTATCTTTCCCCAGAGCCCGGTGGCAGACAGCTCTGAGAGGGATGGGTGAGACTTGAACCCCCACCATGGCCCAGGATATCATGGAAGCTTGGCTCTGGCTCCTGCCCAGCGTCCGGTTCTGTCGGGCTGTGCCGAGGCCCAGAGGCCTGGATCTGGAACTCATCAACCCCACCTGTCAGCCCTCCCCTGGCTGGCTCACAGGGGCCTTTGGTTATCACTAAGGGGAGTGCAGCCAAGAGTGAGCTGAGTGTGGCCCCAGTCCAGGGGCCCAGCATCCCTTCCCTGTTTGTTGGGCACTTTAGGGCAGAGAGCCGTGTTCTCATCAGCCAAGCACTCCCAGTTTGACTGAGTTGTTATATGACAGACACTGTGAAAAATGTGAAGACCTCACTTATTCATAAATATTTATTGAACACCTACAGTGTGCCTGGCCCTGAGCTGGCTTCAGGAAATCAGACAAAAATTCCTGCCTACATTCTAATAAAAGAAGCTGTAAAGGAAAGCAGAAGTGTGATGGGAAATAAAAGAGAGCAATTCACTTTACACAAGGGAATCAGAAAAGGCCTTTGAGCTGAGACAGAGTACAGCTACAAAGAGCATTTAGACAGAGGAAAGGGCCTACGAAAGGCCCTGAGATAGGAAAATGTGGAGTGTTTGGAGATCCACAGGACTCGTGCGAGGTGGGCACATAACAAGCTCTCCCTCAATAAATGCCAGCTGAACAAATTAACAATCATTAAGGATTTCTGCTTCGAGCCAAAATGAAGTAACAGGGACTGGATTTACATTCCTACCTAAAACAGCTAAAATGCCCAACAAAACATATGAAACAAGGGTTCTCAAGACATTGGATGCCAGACAATGAAAAGTAGTGACTCTTGAGAGTCGGGAAACAAAGGAGGTGAGCCCTAAGAATGCCCCGTCCGACTGCCTGGAGACTTTTCAGAAGCACAGCAGAGCAAGAGGAAGGCAGCTGGAGTCTGGCGAGGTCCCTGCACTAGAAAGATGAAGCCAGAAGTCGGGGACACAAGACAGAGAACCGAAAAGGCGAGAGCAGCACACACAACTCTGGAGCTCTATAGAGGGTAACTCTACAGTACTTCCATCCAGTGCCTGCGTGTGAGGAAACTACCGGAAATCATGGTAAGAGCCATTCAAAAGGACTAGAGAGAACAATCCTGGGAGCTCGCACAGGGCTGGGCACTGTGCTGGCTCCCACAAACCGGAGTGGAAACCTCACACTGGGGCATTGCGTAGAGCGCTCTGAAGAGATTTGGGCTCAGAGGTGGGTAAAAACTAAATGCTGCTCTGGCCTCATCTAATAAAAGCAAGACCTGAAAGACCAAACTATTTCCAAATAACTTTTGCACCCTGGAATAAAGCTCAAGAGTATTTATAAAAATACAAAAATATCTAGTGCAGAACAAAAATTCACAATGTCGAGCAGCCAATAAAAATTAGCATGTATACGAAGAAATGGGAAAATTTGACCCATGACGGAAAACAAATCAATCAATTGAAATCTACTCAGAAATTACACAGATGATAGAATTAGGAGACGCAAACATTAAAACCGTTATTATAACTCTTCCATATGTGCGAGAAGGTAAAGGAAAGACTGACCGTGTTAAGGAGAGACATAGAAGATATTTTTTAAAGACCCAAATCGAAATTCTAAAGATGAAAACCATAATGTCTGAGATAAAAATACACTATATAGATTAATGGAACATTAGACATGGCAGAAGATTAGTGACTAATTTGGTCATACTGGGTGCCTGGTCATCAGGGCTACTTTTAACTCTGGCAAAGTGGATATCGTTGCCATCAATGACCCCTTCGTTGAATTCAACTGCATGGTCTACATGTTCCAGTATGACTCCACCTGTGGCAAGTTCAATGGCATATCAAGGCTGAGAACAGACATCTTTTCATCAATAGAAGGTTTATCTTCATCTTTTAGGAGTGAGATCTCATCAACATCAAATGAGGTGATGCTGCTGCCAAATATGTTGTGGAGTCCACTGGAGTCTGCACCACCTTGGGGTAGGCTGGGGCTCACTTAAAGGGCGGAGCCCAAAGGGTCATCGCCTCTGCTCCTTCTGCTGATGCCCCCACATTTGTGATGGGCGTGAACCATGAGAAGTATGACAACTCCCTCAAGATTATCAGCAATGCCTCTTGCACCACAAATTGCTTGTTCCCACCCCCAACCCCCAGCCGAAGCCATCCATGACAACTTTGGCATTGCGGAGGGACTCATGACCGCCATCCATGCCATCACTGCACCCAGACTATAGGTGGCCCCTCTGGCATGATGGCCAAGGGGCTACCCAGAATATCATCCCTGTTTCTATTGGTGCTGCTAAGGCTGTGGGCAAAGTCATCCCTGAGCTGAATGGGAAGTTCACTGGATGGCCTTCCGTGTCCCCACCCCTTAATGTATTGGTCATGGATCTGACCTGCCATTTGGAGGAAGCTTCCAAATATGATGACATCAAGAAGCTGGCATCAGAGGGCCCCCTAAAAGGTATCCTGGGCTACAATGAGGACTAGGTTGTCTCCTGCGACTTTAACAGTAACACCTACCCTTCCACCTTCAATGGTGGGGCTTGCGTTACCTTCAAGGACCACTTTGTCAAGCACATTTTCTGATATGACAATGAATTTGACTACAGCAACAGAGTGATGGACCTTATGGCCTCTATAGGGCCTCCAAGGAGTAAGAGTTCTCTGGATCACCAGCCCTACTGACAGCATGAAAGGAAAAGAGGCCCTTAGCTGCTGGGGAGTCCTTGTCACAATTTAATCTCCCAATACACCAAGAATCTCCCATCCTTGATACAGTTTCCATCCCAGACCCCCTGAAGAAGGGGAGGGGTTTAGCATGTACTATCAATAAAGTACACTGTACCCAACCAAAAAAAGACAGATTATACTCAGGTATCATAAATTGCTTTTAAAAAGTGATAAAGACTTAAAAGCAGCCAGAGAAAAAAGACATAATACATACGAACAAAAATAAAAAGAGATTTTTTTTTTTTTGTCAGAAACAATGCAAGTGAGAAATGGAGCCACATCTTTAAAAAACAGAAATAAAAACATAAAGACCAGCCTTACCCAAGAAAAATATCTTTCAAAATGAAAGCGAGACAACATGGGATGAAATTAGAAATTAAAGACAAAGGAAATTTGGGAAATTCACAGATAAGTGGAAACTAAGCGAAACTCCAAAATAAGCAATAGTCCAAAGAAGAAATAACAGGGGAAGTTAGAAAACACTTTGAAATAAATGAAAATAGACATATAGATCAATGGAATAGAATTAAGAGTCAGAAATAAACCCATGTGTCTATGGTCAATTGATTTTCAACAAGGGTGCAAAGAGTATTCAATTGTGAAAGAATAGTCTTTTCATCAAATAGTGCAGGGACAATAGGATATTCACATGCCCTTACCTTATATCATATACAAAAAGCCCAAACAGATCACATACCTAAATGTAAGAACCAAAATTATAAGACTTCTGGACAGACCACAGGAAGGGTATCAGGAGATATTGATCAGAATCAAGAGACCTGTCCTGTCCTGATAATCGAGGATGTGTATATATGGCTGAAGCAGGCATATATATAAGGTTCAAATGAGCAACAGATCAGTGGGGAAAGCAATCAAGTCCATTTGGACAGTCTGGGAAGGTTTCATGGAAGAGGTGCCACTGGCATCAGGTGTTTAAGAAAAGTTATGTCCTGCATTTGTGCGGACTTTAAAGTTTACTAAGTGCTTTCATGCCCTCTCTTTAGAGTCTAGACCCATCTTCTCAGCCTCTCTTTTAGGTTATTATTATACACCCCTCTGCACAGATGAGGAAACTGCCTACTAGAGACATTGTGTGACTTGATCAAGCTCACACAGCTTGGCAGGACAAGATGCGACCCCCAGTGTTTTAACTCAAGCCCTGACTCGTTCTCTATTTGGGGTCAGGAAAAAGGGGGAGGAAAGTGGTTGGTGGGTGGCAGGGATAGAAAAGGGAGAGAAGCTCCTCTGAACACTGTGTCCTCCAGAAGGTGCCCCACCCACTACCCTGGCTTAACACCTGAACTCCACCTTTGAGCTGTGCTGCAGGACTGTCAGATCAGAGTTTCCACTCCACACCTTTCTCCTGACCTCCAGTTCCAACAGCTTGTGGAATCTCAGACTCAAAATGTGAACTCATAGAGCCTTGCAGTGTTAAAGAAACCTCAGGACCCATCCCAACCACCAGAGGATAACGATGCTAATAATCAAAGCCATATCTATGGCTGCTACCACATACACACACAGGCCTTGAGCTGTGTGTGTTCTACATAGCACTGCATTTTATCTCCACGCACACTGTGAGGTAGGTACTATTAGCATCCCCATTTTACAATTTGGGGAAACTGAGGCTCGGACAGTGTATTTATTGTCTAAGCTTACATAGTTAATAAGCTGTGGATCTAAGCCCATCTGATGATAAATGAACAATGATTATCCTACAAAATTACTTCCTCCTCTCAACCTGCCCATTTCTACAAGCAGCACCACCAAGTCCCCAGGTCTGAGACTCTGCCCTTTCTCCAGGCTTCAGTGCCTCATGACAACCAGCAACTCTGAAAGAGCTGGAGACTGGAGAAGGGTTGCAAGCCGGCTGTGGGAGGGAAAGGGGGACTTGACTGCTTCATCTACCAAGCATGGATTTAATGTTGCTTTAACTTTTAATCCCGACTTTGCAAGAGTTAAGTTTAATTGCCAGGTTGCATGCCCTCCAGGTTAAAAGCAAGGAGTTTGAGAGCAGACACACTCGGGTTCCAGTCTAGTCCTGGCTTTCCTACTTTCCTCCTCTGTGATCTTGCGGCAGCTTCTAAACCTCTGGGGTTAAAATGTTGTGAGGGGAGATGGGTGCCGCCAGAGATGGACAAGGCTCGGGCTGCCTTCAACGTAGCCACTCCTGCCCCACCACCCTTACTTCATCAACCCTCTGAGGCTAGTTTACTTCAAAACATTTAAAATATATACTCAACTTTGTCAGATGGCTACACCTTTTAGATGCCTGCTTCAGTTTATTTATCTGAAATGTTCTTCCAGGAAGTCGTCCCGTGAGCCACAGTGAGCCCCCCTGCCCACAGCAGCTAAACTGCTCTCTTCTCTCCCACCTCTCTTCTTTCTGAGCCTTTCACGTGCTAATGTGCATTGCGGACCTCCCAGAGCACTGTTGGGAGTTAGAAGGGCAATGGAGCCTCCCAAACTTACTTGCTGCAGCACCTACCAATATCTCCCCTGAGAAAGTGGCCACTGCCAGCTGTTCATTCGCCTTGGGCAGTCTTTTGCCTAATCTCTCAGCTCTAGCCTCCCATTTCCAACCGCCTGAGGCCGATTTCCTACCAAAACCGCTTTCCTTTCTGTCCTTTCCTGGCGCTCTCCGCCCAGGCCCCAAGATCCACTGTCCCTCCAGAATCCCCTCCTATAAAGCTCTGCGAGGCCCAGTATTTGCCCCTCTCTCCACCTCCTGATGACCCTTGGTCTAGCTCCCACCAAACCCAAAGCGTGGACCCAATTCTCCTTGTCTGACCACCTGACACTCCAGCCAAACCAGACCCTGCACGCCCTGAGTTTTCCCACAGCCATGTCTTTGCCTCTGCCTGGAATGGCCCCAGCTACCCATCGTCAGGGTCCAGTTCCAGTGCCATGGCCTCCCAGGGGCCTTCCCAGCTGGACTTGTTGAAGGGCACAAGTGGCCTTTCATTCCCCTTGGGCACAGTTCTGTGTGCTTGAAGCTGCTTCATCACTGGTGGGGTCAAATGTAGTTCCACAGTAGTTGCTTATAAATATCTGTAGTTGGAAGGAAGAGTATAATCCAACGCTTTCATTTTACAAAGGAGACAGTTGTTTGAAGAAATGGCTTCACCACCTCCACCAAGAGACAGGACTGAGGTCTCCTTCAGGGCTCCTCCCCAAGCTAGGATTTTTCTGCCATATGCTTTGGGGCCAAGTGGGCCATATTTTCCTGGGAGGACAACTCTCTAGGGCGGAGTGGAGGCCTCTAGTCAGCTAGCCCCTAGAATGCTGTCCCAGACTGTGCCATCCATTCTGGAAGTCCCCGGTTCCTACTCTCTTGGAGCCTTCCTACTGGCATTCCACGATCCCTAGCACCACCACCTGGTCACTGTCTGAGGTAGAAGGGGCCTTAGGGATAATCTATACAGGGGGCCCACAAAGACCTCTGAAGATCCTTAACCTCCTAAGCTGTGCGCATAACTGTGTGTCTGTAGATCTCTAGAGCATCAGAGACACCACCTGAGTCTCAATGGGGGTCCAAGACCCGAACAAGATACAGAACAATTATCTGTCCAGCCTCTTATTAGAAAGGTGTTAATATATATCAGGTTCTTATGACTGTGCCTGGCACATTTTAGGCATGGGTTGGCTCACAGCCCAGTTTTATAAATAAAGTTTTAGTGGAACACAGCCATGCTCATGTTTTTGTATTGTTTATGGCTGCTTTCCCACTATAGCTACGAGGACAGAGTAGAATAGTTGCAACACAGATATAACTGTATAGCTCAGAGTCCTCTAAGGGTTGGCTGCCATCATGATTGTACAGATGAACGGTAGGCCCCAAGCCACACGGCTAGTCATCTAGGCTTTGAATCTATATCTCTGTTCAAGGATTCTATAATAAACCTCTTTGCCTCTCTCTTTCACTCACCTTTAACACACAGTGCTCATTCATTCATTCTGGAAAGGTTTGGGGACCCCTGCTGTGTCCTCCAGGCTGAGAGCTATTGGGAACAGAGGAAGGGGTATGGAGTAACTGACCTTATGCCTTTGCAGAATGACTTACTCTGCCTCCAAGGTCTCAAGTGCACATTTGCCATCTCATTTGCTCTAGTCACACTGGCTTTCTTCTCTGTCAAACACAAATTTCTTCCTACATCAGGACCTTTACATATGCTGGTTTAGCTGGCTCTTTCCTGTCATTCAGGTCCCAGCTCAGATAATACCACCCAATTAAGACTTCTGGGGCCAAGTCACTCTTGAGGCTTACATGACACTTGTAAGTGAAATATTTTGTTTACTTGTTTTTTTGTTGGTCTCCCTGAACACGATATGAGGTTTCTATCTCAATTCACTGCTTGAGCGCAGTGCCTCACAGTGGGCTTTCATGTTGCTCAATAACCGTCTATTAAATAAATGAAATGACTCTTGGACAGAGTGTCAGGTGATGTGGCTTCTCTTCATGGCTCTGTACACCCATTAACTGAGCCATACTTCCTTTCCCTGAGCCTCAGTTGCCTCTTACGTAAGGTGGAATGTGAGGGTTGTCTTTTGTTTTGAACATTCTATGACTTGAAAGCACTGCCGTTGGTAGGTTTGGTGGTAATAGGTTATATTTGACAGTGAGCCTCAGCCTCAACCTGGGCCTTACGGAGATATGGTAAAGTCACTACTGGGGGATGAGGGAAGGAAGAGGGGGGTGGGGTGAATAAAAGGAGGGGAGACCCAGAATCAGGCAGGTAAAGAAGGCTCTGAGAGCTACAGACCCAAGGCCGGGGAGGAAGAGTCCAGAAAAGGGAGGCATGGGACTGGGGTTGTGGGAAAGGCTTCTTTTACTTTTTAGCCTATGAGCTTCTGAGTTGTTTGAAACCTGTATAACAAAGTATGCATTAGTTTTGCAACTGGAAAAATTAAAATGCCCTTTGAACCAGCAATTCCACTTCTAGGAATTTCCTCACAGATCGAGGCTTCTGTGAAATGACCCATGTCAAGGCTATGCACAGCAGCCTTGTTTGAAATAGCAAAAGACTGAAAACAATCTAAATGTCCATTAGAAAGGACAGGCTAGATAAACCAGGGTGCATCCACAAAATGGAACAGTATAAAGATGTTAAAAAAAACAAACAACACACATAGCCAGTCTGTTGAGTGATGATGTAGAATAATCTCCAAGATCTCTGCCAAGTAACAGAAACAAGGTACAGAACAATGTAGATAGGATGCTATCACTCACATAAAAAACATACACACAAATGTTTATAAATGCTCAGAATGTCTCTGGAACTTGTACTAGTTGCTAGCGGATGGGGTTGGAGGAGAGACTTAATGTTCAATATTTTTATTTTTATAAAATTGAGTAAAAATTCACATAACATAAATCATTTCAACCATTTTAGATTGTACAATTCAGTACATTCAGTTGTTTAACCATCACCTCAGTGTAGTCTCAACATTTTCATCACACCAAAGAAACAGCCCACACCCATTAGCATTCACCCCCATCTCTCCTCCTCAGCCCCTGGCAGCCACTACGGATTTGCCGATTCTGGATACTTCACACAAATAGAATCATACAATGTGAGCTTCTGTGTCTGGCGTCTTTCACTTAGCATGTTTTTGATTTTCATCTGCACCTATCTTTTTCGTGGATTTTATGTTCCACTGTATGGACATACCATCCATTTCATCCATTCATCGACTGATGGACATTTGGGTTGTCTCCTCCCTTTGGCGATTGTGAATAGCACTGCTTTGAGCACTAATGTACAGGTTTTTGTTTAAAATACCTGTTTTCAATTCTTTAGGGTACATATCTAGGAATGGATTATTAGGTCATCTGGTGATTCTATTTTTAACTTTTTAAAGAACTGAACACTGTTTTTAATATTCTTCTGTACTTTGTGAATTTTATACTATGAGCATCATGAGCAAACATTAACTCTTCTAAAAGAAAAACATGAAGGTTTGTACTTCATGAAAAAAATAAAGCATACTGTGTAAATACAAGGGATTATTATTAGATAAGAAATTAGCAAATATTTACCTAGATGATTCCTGGAAGAAAACTGCATTTTGGACTTAGACCTTAATCCAGATTCAATTCCTTTGTTCCATTCTAGTTCCAGCGGTGGGGCATAGGGAGACTTGGATTCCAGTCCCAGTCCTGTTAGTTATAGCTGTGCATCATTGGATAGGTTATGTAACCTCTTTGCACCTCAAATGTAAAACACAGAAAAATCATCTACCCAGCCAGCTATAAGTTGAATGAGTTCTAGGATGTGTTATGCCTAGCCCTATGCCTGGCACACAGCTGGCAGCCCAGGTTAGTAGCCTTATGTACAGGAGCCTCCCTCTGCTCTCCTGAGGTCATTATGCTCTGCATCATGAGTCCCCACATGCCCCATAAGGAGCTCCTGGAGGCTTGGCCCTACTGAGCAGAGTTCCCCTCCTACAATATTTCACTACCCCTAGTGCCAAACAGTCCAGAAGAAGAGATAACCAGGGGCTAAGGGGAGAAGATCAGGGTCAGGAGCTAGGAAAGGCCTGGGTCTGCCATGGATTGCCCTAAGACAGGGAGCATGGGTTTGCTCTACGGAGCTATAGAGCCCAGGGCCATACATATGGAGGAGTTAGGTAAAGGAACAGGAAGACAGATTTGGGTTTAACCAGAGATACAACTTAAATTTTTAATTGATAGGACATAATATCAAGCACTGTGTCAAGCACTGTTGTGTGATTCCATACAAACTGTCCCCATTTCACAGATGAGGAAACAGACTCAGAGTCCTTAGTCACTTTGCACAAAGTCACAAATGTAAAGTATAGCATGATTTCAACCCAGGCCTGTCTCAGTCTAGATCTTGAAAGAGCTGGAGAAAGAGTAGTAGAACGAGCCGTTTGGGGTGGGTGATGTGAGCGGCTTCTCCCCAAGTTCATGCAGAGGCTGGATTAGCTTTTGGTGGAGATTCAAGTGTTTGATGTAGGCAGTTGGTTTCAGGTCCTAGGGTTCTAGCTGCTAGAGTACAGAGAGATTCCCAAGGTCTGCCCCCAGAGATGTGGACGTAGTTGTTTTCAGATGGACACCAGGAATCTGTCTTTTTCAAAAGGCAGTTCTGGTCTGTAGCCAAATATGAGGTCCACTGGCTTGGATGACCTCTAGCACCCCTCTTAACAGATTCTATGATCTGCAACACCCACCTTGAGGAAGCATTCCTTTGAGTTAGGCATTACCCTCTCCTGCTGCTGTGTCCTTAAACCCATAAGGTTTAAGAGAGAATGAGTGCAGCTGTTCCCTTCTTCTGAACAAGAGGCTTTTATTAAGGCAAAAAAGACTGTAAAGATGGAGGCCACAGGAGCCTCACTGCCACCTTCAGTGGTAAAGGTAGAGCCAGCTCATCTTCTCTCCTTGCCCTACCCCATTCCACTCTATGCAGAACACCAGTCCCTAAAAGACTGTCACCTGCCACACTGGACCCTGGTCAGGTACAACTATTCCTACTTTCAGTCCCTAGGTCTTTCTCGGAAGCTTTGCCCAGTCAGGGCCAGCTTCCCTAGGCATGCCAGCCAATTCTGCAGTTTGCCTGGCCTGGGGGGCCCTCTCCCAGGCTGAGAGACCAGCAACTCAGGCAGGGAAGCAGGCCAGAGAGGCATTCTCAGTGACCTTTGGTTCTCTGGGAAGGACTCAAAACCAGTAAAAGTTTAGCAAGTGCCATTTAATTGTTGCCAGATCTCTTTCTCTCTCTCTCCCTTTTTTTTAATATACAGACTTTCTGTGGGATAAGAGATCATTTGAAAGCTCTCTATAAAAAGATCTTTGATTTGTTTTTTTTTTTTAGAAAAAACATTTCCAAGCCACCTGCCTTTGAAATTATGAAGTATGAAATGAACTCAGTACCTTGCTCTGTGACCTCAGGTGAGTTGATTTCAGCCACTGAAACTCAGTTTCCCCATCTGCAGAGGCCACTGCCCAGTGGTTAGGTAAGAACTGGTGGCAGAGTAGGGGCTCTGGCTCCTAAGAGGGAGGGGTAAGTTGGGAGCCCAGAGTCTAGGCCAGTGAACTTTGACCTACCCAGATGCCCTTTCTGCTTCCCTTTCAGGTTTCTGGTATCCCACCCTCTCCCACCTTGGGAGAGGGAAAAAAGCAATCACTGACATGTTACTGTAAAAATACTTCTCTCAGAGAATTTTCCACAGTAACCCAAGCCTTTCATTCATTCGATATTTATTACTGAACCCCAACTACCAGGACCTGGGCTGGGCCCTGGGAATTCAAAGATGAAAAAAAGAGACTATCCCTGTCCTTAGAGTCCTCCCCTAATTTTCAGCCATGTGGGAACAGAAGAAATAACACGTTGGGGAAGAGAGGAGACATTGCCTCTTGGGAAGATTGGGTTTGAAGTAAAGTTCTTGGTTCTATTTCTTTGCTGATCTTAAAGTTGCCCCTCCTGTTGCCCTAGAGCTTTGAAGCCTTCCTAGAACTTCCAGAGCCGGGATCTAATTTAACACACAAGAAAGCCTGGATAACACTCATGAGAGCCTGAAAGGCACCTCTAGTTTTACCATGAGAATACAAAGCCATAGAGAGATTAAACTACTTGCGTCTGATCACTCAGATTGCCACGGTCATCTAAACTCAAACCCAGGTCCTCTGGCAGTTTTTTTTGAAATACTGTTTGCTTTGGATTTGAACCTGAGTAACTATGTGGCCCAGAGTAAAGAAGGCAAGAGAGGGAGAGAGCTCAGAAACTTTGGGCTGAAATGACCCAGTCTCTGACCCTGACTTGTACCACTCTGACTGTGACCCTCAAATTAGCAGTAGGATCAAGGGCAATAATCACAACCACCGAGAGCTTACCATGAGCTCTTATTTATCTTACATGACACATCCTTGAAGTTGGGCACTAGTATTCCCATTTTACAGATGAACTCACTGACCCTTATTTGGTAGGTCCCCCAAGGTCACAGAATCTGAATCCCATCATAGGGCTATTTCATGCTTTTCCTACCATCCATGCCATCCACTAGTCCCAAGGCGAGTTCCCCTAATAATTCTGGGCCTCAGTTTTCTAATCTATAACTAGGGATAGCAGGAACAATGGGAGGATTGTGTGAGGCTGCTTATTAACTACCTGGGCAGGCAAGCATAGGTTCTTTATAAATACTAGCTAACATCCTGCGCTCTTTTCTTCCTGAGACCTCTTGTACTCAGTGGAGCTTAAATCTACAAGTGCCAAGAAAATATAACTCAGCTACACCCCAGCCTTTGGGTCTCAAGGTCACTTTCTCTATCTGCCTCCTTATTGCACAGGGTTTCCTGATGGTGGAGTAGCTGGCGTTAGAAAGGTAGGCTGCCCTAAAGTAGCCAGGCACACCCTTAGAATGCCAGGTGGGTCCCAGGACAGCATTTCTCAGGAGTAAGGCCATTTGACTCTTTTCCCTCCCCTAAGATGAAATACCAAAGGATAATGTATGTACAGTAAATCAAAGAGAAAGAGCCACATGCCCTCAGATAACCTAGAGGCCCCAGGAATGGCTCGGTATCACAGCAAAGGTTTATTGAACACCTACTGCAAATGCCCATTATTCATAAAGCACTCTGCTGGAGGCTATAGAGATTGAGCAGTGAGTCTGTATTCACTTAGCAGGAGTTGTGGATACTTCTCAGACTCAGAGATTTTCCCATCTGGTAGGTGAGACGGTAAGACAAGGCATTCCCAGACTCGAGAGGACACAGAGAAGGCACTCTGAGAGCATCCGTGGAGGGGAGTAAGGAGTGGGTGTGGGAAGATCAGGAACTGGGGGAAGCGGGGCAGTTCCAGGCAAAGGAAATAGAAATGTGAGAAGCTCAGAGGTGATGGGAAGCATCATTTGAAAGAGGCTGGACTACTAGGTCACAGTTTGGGAAGACCAAATTAAAAGTTCTCACCCTCCGGGCAGCCTGCCAGAGTTGTATACCCTAAACTCCTCTCTCTAGCCCCATTTGCCTCAACCCCCAAGTTGGTGGCATCATTGGGTACTCACGGCCAGCTGGGCGGGAGCTTTCCATTTATATAATCTCCAAATTCCTCTAGAGTCAGAGATTCTTCCATTTCAGGGGTTGTGGAGGATACAAGGAGGAATGACAGTTGCCGCCTCCAAAGTGCCTAAAAGCTGGTCGCACACGTAGGAAGCTTTCTGAGGCACTAAGAATACGTGTATAGGTGTTTCTTATGAAGGCAAAAAAGAATAAAACTGGAAATAATGCAAATGTCTAACAACAAGAGATAAGTTAAATTACGGCACATCCAGTGGGAGATAAGCAATCATTAAAAAATTATGTCTGGAGAATTTACAAAGAAATGGTCATGATAAATTTAAGAAAAAAGAAGTATCGAAACTGTATGTTCAGCAAAGACTACAATTTTGTTTTTTAAAATATGCACAGACAAAAAGACTAGAAAGAAATATTAATACTCTTACTCCCTACATAGCAGATTGTTTTCTAAACTATTTTATAGCTTACAACTATTCAACTATGTACATGGATTGCTACTATTATCAGAAAAGTAATAAATGTTAATTAAAGATAATCAGCTTCATGTCATGGAAAAATATAGTGATGGGGATCAATTGTAGACCTGGTGTCATTCGTCACCTTTTAAGGCCTCAGCTTCCTCCTCTATAAAGTGGAGACCTGAAGGGCAAGATGAGACTCCTTTACTTTTTGAAAAATTCTGACTTCTAGAGGATACTTTAGTTTTTTTAGGAAACTGACCTGGCTCTTCTTGGAAAAAATTGGGTGAAGCAGGAATTTGAGGGAAGGGAGGATATGGATTGATATGTCAGGGAGAAAAGGGCAAGAAAAAAGAGAAGGAAAGAAAGAAGAGGAAGAATAGTGCTGGGCCAAAGTTGGTGATATGTCTGGTGGGAAGATCTAGGGAAGGGAGCAGGGGAGATAATGCCAAAAGGAGGCCTATAAAGAATGGTTGGGATATCTGGAGTTGCCAGAGCCTGAAGTACCTAAAAGCTTTGGGTGAAGTGAAGCACCTCTGATGGAATGGCAGTGATTCCTAAAGGAGGCAGTTTCTCTCATACTGAGGCCTGAACCAAGTGCTGGCAATGGAGGTGGTGGGAAACCAGGGTGCTTCTGGCCTTGCCACCAGCACACAGCAGGTACTCAACAATCATTTGCTGAATGAAAGAATATGTCCTTGGGAAAGACTGCCTCTATCTAGGCCTTAATTTACTCATCTGTGAAATGGCAGGATAAGGAGGAGATTATAATTTGTTGGGGAGACTAAATCTGGAACGTTGTATACTTCCACACTCGATACTCCTGTATGGTAGTGCTAGCCCTATTTAGCAGGTCTTCGCACTGAGGCTCCGAAGAGTCGAATCATTCCTCCTAGGCCTGAGATCCTAACTGGTTTGATTGCAAACCCAACTTCTCCCACTACACTGATGCTGCGCGTGGCTTCCAACTTTTAAATTCAGGTGCGATGACCTGGTTTGGTGGGGAAAGTCAGAACAGAAACTAGGTACGAGGACGCAGATCACATCCGGCGACGCCTGATCCTGGCCAGGGTCCCGCGGGTCTGCCCTAGTCTGGACCGCGCATCTGGCTGGAGGACTGCAGCTCAGGTTCGGAGGCAGGAGCGCAGGGGAGGTGACCCATTTGGGGGCAGCTCTGCCGGGCTCATGGCTGCTGAGCTTCAAGCGCAACCCGAGGGCTTTCAAAAGTCAGAGGGAAACCGACCCGAGGGCCGCGCCCTTGAGACCCTCAGAGGGGAGTCACTACGCCCCTCCCGAGCCTCGAGGCTGGTCTCCCCTCCCTCTGCCTTCGGGCTCTGAATGGGAGAGGAAAAGGTGTGTATGTGGGGAGGGGGGCATTTAAGCCAAGGGTAGTGAAGAGCCAAAAACTAGTGGGTTGGGAGGGAGGAGGAGGAGAGGGCAAATGAAATCTTCTCGGTCATTCGAGGTACTCTCTCCTAGGGCTAATAACCATTTGGGTCCCCAAGACTCGTATCGCCGCCCTGAGTCCTATTCAGTGACTGGGAGCGGGAAGGGAGCTTGAGATTTAAGTCCCACCCTCTGGAGCTGGAAGCCTGAGGCCAGAGAGGGGAAGTGATTTCCTCAAGGTCACGCAGCAAAACGGCGCCCAGCCGTGGCCAAAGCCCAGGTGTCCACACCTACCCTCCGCACCCCAACAGCCTCTGCTCAGGGGAGGGAGGAGAGCGCGGACCAGTTCTCGAAGGCTGGAACTGGGCGTGAAATGAGTGCGCCGGATCCTATAACCTCAGATCAGAGTACAAGGGGAGCCTACTTCCCAAAGCCGACGACCCAGGAGCCTCTCGTGTGGGGTCGCCGGGCAGGGATGCCGAGAGACGTGGGGGCGCGGGGTGCCGAGCACCCAGCTCCACTTCCCGCGGGCTGGGACTGCGCGGTGCGCGCGGCCCCTTTAAGAAAGTTCTCTGGGCGAGTTCATCAAAGTTTAAAAACTTGTATCGAGAAAGGGAAAGGGGAAAGAGGAGAGAGGGAGAGAGACGAGGGAGAGAAGGGAAAAAGCCCCGCCGGGGGCTGGCGCGCCGCGGCC